>NC_134710.1:120846085-121173085 GCF_043290135.1 Rhipicephalus microplus
AGAATAGAGGTATGGCAGGCTGCCACACAAGTTTAGAAATATGTCGTTTTTCGAGGGAAAGAAAATTACTCTGGGACAAACAAATGACTGATTCTGGTTCAGAAAAGGCTGTAGATTTCAAACAATTGAAAAAGAAAAAAATGAATTTTTTCAATATTTTTGCTTACCCTGTCCCTTTGATCTGACAGCAGGTCAAAGGCCAAGATGATAACAAAGATAATGACAGTTACACTTTTACTACTGGCTGGCGATAGCAAGCAATGACTGCTTGTCACATCGGAGAGAAACATTGCACCGATCCCCATCGCCTTGCATGTTCAATCATGAAAACCACAATTAATCTTTGTAGTGGGTCATACTAAAACCTCATTATAATAAAGTTGCAAATTACATGAAAATAAGGTCGTTATGTCCAAAAATTCATTATAAAAGTATATTCTCACACGAAATCTATTGTAAGACTATTTTTTATTTGCTTATTTATATCTGGGTTTGTTACATTCAAGTTTGAGTGTATCTCGATGCACAGCCATGCTAGAATGATTCTTCCAAGTGTAACTGTGTATAAACACGACTGCCTCCAACTTTTAAATAGAAACACGCCTTCTTGCTGCATTTGTTAAAAAGGTAATTAATAAATCTGAGTTAGTTGTGCAGCTGACATCAATCATTATTGTCTCACTTTGGGTGCCCCTGGATATACTAGTAATCTGCAAGGGGGGGGGGGGGGGGGGGGTTCAGGTTTTTCTGGGAGCTGAATTTTAAGAAAACCACAAAGCTTATCTCTGAACACTCAGTAGTACTTCGGTTGTGCTGTATCTGACTAATGTTATATCGACCAACTAGTCCCCAATGCAGGCTGTCATTTTCACTATCTGGAGTACCACAGTGCATGCAAGTTAATACAAATACCCAAGCACTTTCTCATTGCACCCCCGTTGAGATGCGAGGGCAACATTTCATTGAGCCTACTACCTCAGGCTCAGTAGCCCAGCACCATAGCCACCATTTTCCTGCAGTGGATACCAGTGACCTCCAATGCTGGCATTCACTCTGCGCATATACATATGTCTTGCTGAAAAGTTAGATTACTAAAAAAAAAAGAGAAAATATCTAAAACAAATTATTAGGTTCCCCCCATGAACTATACAACTTTTTATATTTTTAGATGGACTGCCTTAATGCCAAATCAGTAGCTGAAAACATGACTCAAATGCAGTTTTCAGACTTTCTTATAACTTTACAATTTTTTGGTTATGTGCAATACTATTTTTACTCTATTCCTAGCATATGCAGGTGCCATAAAAGTCATAAAGCATCTCAGATATGCCCTTTTTCTCATGTTAAAATAATTCTAAAAAGTTCTTAGCGAAAATTTCTGCTGTCTGATATTCATTTAGTTGTTCATTTGGTTTAACACTGAAATTTATATGGCATACCACAAACATGGCACTTTGGCACTGTGCAGTTCAGCGATCACAACAGGTAGTGCTGTAGGAGACACTGGTGACATTTTGTGGATTGCTTAAAAGTTGGTGTGCACTTAAGAGATGTTGTATTTGTAAATGCAGTGTCAATAGGAAAAATATGAGTATCAAAGAAGAACATATCTGTAAAAGAAGACTATGTCCAAAGTAAGTGTGGAATTTCTGGTTAAAGCTTGTAACGAACTCTGTAAATTTTATTTGCATATGCATTTGGTCTTACACAATTCATGGTAAAGACATGGCACAATTTATACATTGTGTCCTAATTTTTGTATGTGCATGGTTTGCAGCCACAAAGACGTCAAGTATTGTTGAGGTGCCTGGTCAGCCGACCAAACAGTTCAAGCGATCTGGGAGCTCACCAGAGTTTTCTGCCAAGGTAAGTAGTTTGGCATATTTGACAGTTACGCAAATGGTAATGTCTTATTTTTTCAACTGGCTGATTTTTTCTTCAGGCTGACCATCCTCAAGTGCCTTCATCTGCTTCGTTAGATGCTTCTGATGCACCCATTGAACCAGCGGCTGTGCGCAAATGCTATTCGCGAGATGCTCTTCTTCAGATGTCACTCTCGCCATTGGCCACGCAGATGCCTCCCGATTTCCCATCATTGGACCCCGAAGTGGCGAATGTGATGGTAAAGCAGGTATGTATAAATGCACATATTTCATGAACAATGTTGTCTTTCTTGTTCCACCAGAAAAAAAAAAAAAGGAGGAAAAATATTGGTAGCTAGCGTTGCCTCTGTATATAAAAGTAGCGATTTCTTTTCCTGTTTAGAAGGAGAGAAGTGAAAATGTAAGGGCTCATTTTCCTTGTTAGGCACAACATAAATGAGAACTAACAGACTACGATGCCAAGAGAAGTATAGAGAATGTTATTGGAGGCTATTTTGATGGAAATGTGAAAAAAGAAAAAGTGGACAAAAAGATAACTTCCCGTAGACTAGGTCGAACCTGCGACCCTCCAATAACGTATCCGATGCTCCATCACTGAGCAGCTGTGGTGGTCATCTCTCCGTCCACTTTATAGGGTATAGTATGTGGCATTTAAACGTGGGAGCTTCAGTCAGCACACCATGCTGACTTGTGCCCCTGTCCCATTGGAAAGCCTGTGCCATTGTAACAGGTGGCACATATTGCCATTGAGCATATAAGAATATGCTCTAGCAATTGCATCTGAAGGAGTTGCTATTTTATTAATGTTTTAAAAGTAGCATTTAAAGAGATTAATGTTTTAAAAGTAGCATTTAAAGAGTATAAGTACCTAGAAACCCTAATGTTAATGCTTTATCACTTGAATTAATTTTCAAAAGTTCCTAAGCACACTCAACCAGACATTAGCCAAATATTGCTGGGCCAGTTTGTGCTTCACAATAAATTGCTAGATTTCAGCTTAAAATTTTCAGCCATAAGGAGAAGACATAAATGTTGCATAGCTTGGCTTGCTTCCTCTCTTTTGTCATCGTCAGTTTCACAGGCAAAGCTTATGTAGATTACCAGAGCATACATTTATCCAGGATTCTGGTTTTCGTGGACATAAAATTTATTACATATAGGTGTTTCAGAAATAATTTAAAGTGGGTGGGTCAGAGCTGGGCCAGAGCTTACTGCAAGCTATGCTCAGTAGGGTTTGAAATGTTGGCAGCATTTGCAATATGAAGATTGTTGCCTTTTGAATCACCATGGGAGCACCACCCTAACGTGACGTATAATGTTGCTGGTGGAAGATGGCGGAAGGGATCTTAGAAAAAATTTTAAATGTTTATTAGGGTGATGTCATATTTGAAAAACGGAGCACCTGAATACCGATAGCAGTTGTTCGGTCGACTGCTCATTGTGGACTTCCAGCTTCTTGTTTAAGTGCATCTTAAGTTCTCAATCGGCCGCTAGTGATAGCTGCCTGCATCATGCTGATTAGTTATTGTAGGACCTGCATTGCTTCACACATTTTGACTTTCTGATAGCCGATACCATGGATCTCATATAGAGGTGAAAGCTTCGTGATTAGAGATAGGTGTGTTAAAGAGACATAACTTTCGAAGAAGTTAATGAAAAAGGCCCAGCAATAGTCCAGGCGGTATGTGAAGTCTCATTGTAAATTTAAAAAATGCTTGCATTGTTTCATAAAAAAACATTTTTTATGTGATTTATACTCTTTTTATAGCTTCTAAATGTGCTTGTTTTTGCCTGCCCACTACCTACTTTTACTATTACGAATCATGTATTGCTTCCTTTTTTTTCTGCACTGCACTGCACAGTCACCTGTTGATGCTACATAGTATGCTTGGTCCCATCCATCTCTTCTCTTTTTGCAAACATTCTATTAAAAAAAGGTTCATTAATTAGCTAGGCATGAGCATGTTTAGCTGTCTTGCATTGTTTTTCAATTAAAGGAAATGATTGCAACAAACTTATTAGGGCACTTTCATTATGCCCTTATAGGATGCATTTTTTCCCCAGTTTTTTTTTTTTTTTTTTTTTTTTCATTTTGACAGCATAGTGTTTCAAGGTTGGTATAAGGTTTTTACAATCTTGCATATGGGAGCTTTTGAGCTGGCACAACATGTTTGGGCAGGTGAACTTAATCTTGTTCATTCGGGCTTTACGTTAGTTTCATCGAAATAATTTGCTTGGAAATATATCTTCAGTGGATGCTAATGCAGGTCCTGTGGCAGCATTTATGCTGCATGTCTTCTGTGGCATTTACCTTGGTATTGTAGCATGTGACATGCTTTAATACCCATTCCAAAAATTTTCTTTTTTTTTCTGGATGCATATTCTTTCCAGAAGTTTGCCGTATGTTTGCTTGATCAGTGCATCTATCTAGATTGCTAAGTTTCTTGGTCTGCAGTAAATTGTTGGTCTTTTTTCCTTTTATTCACTGTCCGTTATACAGCTGAAAGGCAATTTCAATGGCTTTAGCACGCTTTTACTGCATTTGGCTTGCTGTCCATTTTTGGCGGTCTCCTTTTTGAGGTTACAGTGAAATGATCATACCTATTATTTGCTGGGAACAAGCATGCTTTGCACCATTTCCATGTTCCATCCAGGTTTTATCTGGTGCTTCATTGGCGTCAAGCTTATCTGTGGTGGTCGAACTTGCATGGCTTGCACTAGAGTCGCATGGCACTTGCTCCCTGGTCTGCTGTCTTAATGGAGCTGTGTCTGGTGGTTTCACTTCCATAATTCATTCTCTTCCTATCTTAGCACATCACACCTTTTGACTCTGATGGATTCCGGCAACGGATGATGCGTCAGGCCTCAGTCTCCGACTTTGTCTCAAGTTCTCCAGTTTCATCCACACCACCGCGGTCTGATGTATCAGAGGTGGAAGACTCGAGTGTTGCCTGAAGAATGCCTGTGTAGAATGAAAGCACATTTTGTTTTACCATTTAAATACTTTTAATTTAGGTCATAACACTACTCTCAGTGACCTGACAAAAGTTTGTAATATGTTCCTTTTGCTGTGATTTCTCTTGTGCTTGATTTATGCTTCTCAAAGCACTACGTGTAAACTATGCTCTGGGAGGATTACCCTAGTCCAAAGGCAGGTAACAGTGGCGGCATATTTTGTGGAATAACTTGCGTTATGTATTATAATGCTAGATTTATATTAGTGACATCACTGTTTTTACTCGTGATCTATTCTGCTTTCACTATGAGTGTTCTTCTTCACTATCACATGCTCATGTACAGGTTTATTTAGTGCTTAGATGTGTTACAATAGTCAGTGTTATTTGTTAGGCAGCTTTTCTTGAGCCAGTAAACTTGTTTGTAAATTAACTTACATGTAGTATTTATAGAAAGAAAGTTTTGTAGTGTCCAAGAAAATGTGATGGCGTCGTGGTGGTATCGGAAGCGAACACAGCAAATACTGTAGGCCAAGAATAGTTGAACATTTGCGGGAAAACTACCATGCATAAGCAGTAACGGCAAAGGTAGTGCGCTCTGCAGGCATTTTGATTTTGGGTAAAAACATCAGATGAGTGGCCTTAGCTGAGGGGCCTTACTTTCGTTGGTAGCACAAATCTGCCAGCGCACTGCCCCCCCCCCCCCACCCCCCCACTGGAACCTCCTCTTGGAAAAATATTGCTGGCTGTGGCCCTGCTTTACAGCCCCTATTTTTCAATATCTATCATCTGAAATGAATTGCATCGCCTTTCCTCTGTGTCTCTTTTCTCCTCATTTTAAGTTTTGATGCATGAAATCCAAACAGGAAGCCCTAACTTGACTGAAAATGGCTATGCAATGGTTGTTATGCTATGAGTTTAGCCTGTCAAAGGGACACTAAAGGCAAATATAAGTCGACGTTGATTGATCAAATAGTGGTCCAGGAACCTCGTAGGGCTCCTTTTGTGCCAAGAAAGTGCTTATCTTGAAATAAAATCATGTTTTAGTGGTCCAAATCGCATCAGCGTACTTCAAATCACCCACCTGAAAGCTGTCTCTCTGACTGCTTTCAGGTGGGTCATTTAAGTGCGCTAACGCAATTCACTGTGGCCATGCCCAATGTTGCCTGCCTTTATTGCACGGGCGCCTACACTAGCAGCAATAGAGTGAAAGTAGCGGGAGCCACAGCAGCAAAAACAGCCATTAAAAATTTTTTTATTTGCTTGGTTCAACTGGGCCCTGCTAGATTTCACCACCTATCTAGCCTAACCAGGCAAAAACAGAACTTTACTTGAGCCATTGCTCATTGTAACGCCAGGCGATTCCTTTTTCTATGATACTAACGTACACCGACAAGCAGTAATTCATTACATGTTGTAATGCACAGAAGGTTCTTTTTTTTACTACAGCTGATTTGATAACCAGTGAATTATTGGAATCTGACGCTCTCATGTCATTTGGATCATTTGAAAAATGTCCCACTCGTGGTGCATGTGGTGTCATACGTTTGCTTTAATTTTTCGATTACTAGAGCTGTGCTGTTGATAATATCGACGTTTTAGGCATTCCCAAACAATTATCTTCCACTCTGACGTAAATTTCTGTTTGCCTTTAGTGTCCCTACAAGCGTTCACTTGGCTGCCAAGAGCATGCCTCCTCCTAATGATAAGACATCCCTGTTGTAAGCAGCTAGAACTACCTTCAGAGTAGCTACACATCAGAATGAGGTGGATGACGAACAATAGTCTCCTAGTCCTCCTGCTCCGTAATCTTATCTGCGATATCAACAACACTCGCTTCTCTAGGTGAATGTCACACAGGACCCTCTATCATACCAGTGGCGATGTTTCAAGGTGCTGGCAAACACTCGCACTTCCATTAAAACCAAAATAAAAGTTATGAAAGGCAGTGTTTGCCACTAATAATCGCAGAAGTGTCCATGTCTACAGGGCATTAAAGCAACAAAAACACCTTTAGGTTTCACTTATGGTGTCGGGATCCCTTAAAACTTGTGAAACAAACCAAAAATGCAGTCTTTACAATTGAGTGGCTTATTTGTTTTGAAGATAAAGGAGTGCCAGCTACCATGTCGATAATGTACGCAAACAAAATATTGCCTGTATGCCTGCAGTCATCCAGGCACATTTATCAGAACAGGGCATTGCAAGGTGCGGAAAATTTCAATTGTCCTTTACTATTCTTAATTTTATTTTATTTTGAAATACCCTTCGGGCCAAAGGCATTGCGTTGTATATAGGGCCAGAGGCCATGCCATGAATCTGTCAACTAAGTGACATTGACAATGAATCTCGTATCTTTGCTTGCAAGATGCCTGCATGATTTGTATGAATCACCAAGGGTCTGTTAAATGTGCCCCTTTCGAATATTCATAGAATAACTTGCTTAGTGACAGCTTGTGTTTTTACTGTTGAGTGAAAATTTCGACATTCAGCCGTCTTGATAAGATATATTTGTTACTGTATAAGCATTTACATTGAGCACAAGCAAGTAGACACCTGTGTTTGTTCACGACCGCTTGCATTTGCCCACTTGATTGTCATCTTTGTTAACGCACTTAAACAATTCAAAGTACGTAAAAATTTATTGGTGGTTTTCAGAATGTTTTGTTTGTTTCGCATTGCATTCAGTTTTGTTTACTTATGGGGTGGGTGCTTTTCTGTGTTCGACTCCTTTCGATGCACAGATTCACCGGTACAAGACTTGATGCCGAACGAAAAGTGTCAAGTATGGCTGCTGAAGCTGAAAATCCAGGACAGGGCTGATCACTGTTGTAAATCTAATAGCTTTAGCTTTTTACCAAAGGTCTTAACCATGTTTTATATTGTTAAAGGTTTGGTCTTCACAGTTAGATTTTTTATCTTTTAATGCTGGTTTATGTTCTCTAAGAAGTGGCTGTGGTTTCCAATGACTAAGGAAAATGTTATTTACTTGTTTATATAGAAACATTTTGTTCTCTTTATATAATTATTGGAGCCCTGCAACACTTTGCCAGGTGTTCATAAAATTATCCCACTGTTTATCACCGCACAGATTAACTGCCACAAAAATTTTTAGAATCCAAGTGGAGTTACAGAGATTTGTTTAATGCTCTAAGCATTTTCTCCCTTCTTTTAAAAATCTCAATGAGTGCACTGAAATGTAGTTGGGGTGGGGTGGAGGGGACAAGCAACAGCTACATTCATACTGGCGCTCTTTGGCCACCTATGGCCCTTGTGCCGCGAACCGGACCAATCATCATCAGGTTACTTCCGTAAGTCAGTGCGCATCGCAGTCTTGAGCACTTTTTTATTTCGTTTGAACGCCTGTGTGGCTTGCATGCCTGTTGCAACTTCAGACGAAGAAGAAGTTGCGGCATTCACACGTGGTTCTGCTCGAGACACGGTTCTCTTTTTCTTTGCCTGGTTGATGAGCAGGTCAAGAATGAGTTGGCATTAAAGCCTTTCATTCCTCTTCTGAAGGTGTTTGTCGCTACAATGCCTGCGTGGCGGTCGCCAGGATAAATATGCATTGCACTATGTTAAAATCTGCCAATGGTCTTTCAGGTACGTTACACAATTGGTTTGGGTATATAGCAGGATTTGTTAAGAGAAGAGCGATTTCTAGCAATCTTTGGAATTTATTTGTAGATTCCCAGCTGCATGCTGGGCTATGTTTGGCTGACATATTTGCAGGAGCCTTGACTGCTGATTGGCAGCATTTTCTGAACATGTTCAAAAAGTATTGCCGGGCCCCTTTAAAAGCGTGAGATATGTGATGTTGTCGTTCTTGTAATTTTCCAAAGAACTTTTTAGGATAGACTCTGCCACTATTTATTTTTGTTCAGTCGACGAATAATCTGGAATAATTGAAAGGAATTCTTTACATCTTTTATTCAGTCTTAGGAATAATTAAGTAATAATTAGGCAAGACACTTGCATTCAACACACAAAAAAAGACAAACATCACTGTGTAGTGTATAACAGCAAAATCATTTGTGCTCCTCAAACATTGCACTAAATAAACGAGAAGTAGCGTAGGACAAATAAACTTCTTATTTTGGTTTGGTAAATAACAAAGTGTGGGCTCTGTTGTGATATAATAGCCCACGTGTTCATAAAATATCTCTTATTGTTATTTTTAAAACATTAAATTGCTTCCCCTCACGTATATGGCACTGTAAAAATTTGTTTCTGCCCATTATTTAATGCACTGTGCTGGTGTGTGTAGAATATATCACTCGTGCAGCACCTCGTTCATCTGATGCATAATGACTAGTAAACACAAGAACGTCTCATAATAGTAGTTAGATAGTCAGCCCTATATCTAGTTTCTTCTCTGGAAGAACTTGGTACACTTGACTGGACTTGACTGTCGGCTTTCTGGCAGTGTGCACTGAGCTTGGTTGGGGACTGAAAACTATATGGATGTAGATTCTACAGAAGATATCTCAAGTGGGATTTGTATATGCCGTATTGGATTGCATTGTCTTGTTTTACCTTATTTAGTTGAGGGCCTTAAAAATATATGCAATGTCGTGTCTAGCTCCAACGCACTTTCAATATACCCTTCAAAGCTTTCAGGTATCTTTTACAAGTACGAGTTACTAGCTTGTGGGAGAAAGAGGCCAGTGGCTCTCTTAAACTGAACAGCTCATGAACTTCACCACAGTAGAATTTAAGACTGGCAAAAATTTAGCTGTGACGTGTAGCACTTGCAGGTGCAGTCATTTTTTTTTCTTTTTTTTAATGTACCATATGCACTCCTGTAAGGAAGAAGCGGTTGAACTTGAGCTTGTTGGCGCACATTCATAGTAAAAGACAGCGAGAAAACGACTAGGAACAAACAGCAGAAATGGGACAGAGTGGTCTGTCCTGTTTATTCTGTTTTTTTCTTCTCATTTTTGCACTTTGCACATTTTTGCATTTTCGTTTTTCACTATAAGTCGTCTGAGGGCCACACTTTTTTTTAACGAATTTGATACAGTGCATCCCTTCCGTGGAAGGGATGCACTAGATCAGCTCGTCACCATTGCTTATGTCATCCGCATGTACATGTGCTAGTATAGTGCCTCCCAGATAAAGCCGTGCACTCGATGCTCACTGATAGCTGTGCATGACGAAGCTGCAGGACACCAATTGCCGTCTAGTGGCTTCCGCGAAATGCGCTGTTGCATAATGCGAAAACACTGCCGTTTGCTGGCGAGTTGTGTTTTTTTTCCCTCCAGAATTTGGACATCCAAGTTGAGGTAGCGGCCAATAGTCTAGTTCGGTTATCAATGATTCTAGCCATTGCACATACGAAAATTCGGAGGGTTTATTCTTTCGGAAATTTAATCTAAAAAAAAAACTTGCTTGTTTTTTTTTTTTTTCAGCATACTGCCACTTGCATTACTAAGTCAATTTGCCTTTATTCCCTAGCTAATGTTTTCTGCTGTATTTACAGATCTTTTGTTTACAATGCAAAATCCACTTGTGCAGTGTTTTGTACTTATTAGTTACAGCACAGTTGTTTTATCTAGCCACCTACTGCAGAGTTTCACATTATGCAGTAAAGTGTAAGTACTTTGTATAAAAACGCTATGCAAGCTGTGAGAATGCTACTTGCAGAAGTGATAAAGGTGCATTTCCAAACAATTTTCATGAACAAGTAAGCTTACTAAGGGTATAGCTGTAAAGTAGCGGTTGTAATTTTGCAGCTACATCATATGATTCTATTTAAATCTTAGGAGACTGCTCTATTTTGTTTTATTCTTCTTGAGCATATATGTTTGGGATGGATTTCACAAGTTTCTCACTTTGTGCATTAACATCACATTTCAAAATAAAGTTAAGACAAACTGTTTATGCAGAAGACTGCCAGTATAGAAGTCTGGCAGGTCTAAGTGAAAACTGATATTTGTGCATCAGAAATGTGGGTTAGAGGTGCCATAAATTTTACATAAAGCTCTTAAATTTTAACTTTAGGCAGGATGAGGCCTTCTGTGAGAATGATAAACTCTTGGCAAATTAGTACCTGTTTCGTTTATTGCACCTTTCTGTCCTATTCTCACAATACACAATAAATAAACAAAAAGTAACACTTATTTTTCAGCTCTAAAAGGTAACAAGTGCATGTCGTGCATGCATTGCTCCACTGTATTTTATGGTCATAGTGTAGGTTACCTTCCTCTCAGTATGTATACAGCATCCAACACACTTAAGCATTCGGCCTTGCACCATATGATGTATTGTGTTGTATTGATCTACGGTAGGCTACAACCCAGAATAGTGTATTTTATTGCGAAGCATTTCTTCTTTGTGGAAAAGAAACCTTACCCCACTTATCCCCATTGCCTCTGGCTGCCTGAAACTTTTGTACTTACAGATACCATGAATGAGATTATGTTCAGAGACGCGTGTTCACTCCCTCTTTCCCCAGAACGAAATTCCTGGCAAAATATCTAAAAACAGAAGCCACTCAAGTTTGCAGTGCACCTTAGATTCTTTTAAATGCAGCACCCATTTTTCTGAAACAGGTGCCTGTAGTGTAATATAGAGTGGCAGATGCACTAATGAAAAAGGAAGACTTCATCACTTTTTCCATTAGTATTGCTAGGGAGTATTGGAAATATGAAAGCAGCCGTAAAAAGCTCAGCAAGTAATGGCAATACGAGCTTTCATTTCTAGGTCACCTGGCCAGGCGCAGTTATTATCAACGGCATGTGCCACAATTTCCTGACTATGCTTTCAAAATGAAGACAGCACCACCAAAATTTTTTTTTAAAGAAAGCATTTTGTATCAATAGAAATAGACATGTATTGGCAGAAAAACATCTTTATTAAGGTTTAAACCATATCTTTACTCATAATTTTAGCTTACTGGCCAAAAAGATCAGGCCCAGTATTGTGCAATTTTCTATAATACTGTTTATGTATCACAAAGGTGACTATTGATAGTAATAAAATGCTAGTAGAGGTTTTTCTCTAATTCACCTCCAAAAGCCTACTAAACTGTGTTTCTTAAGGCTAAATAAAGTTTATATAGGTACAATGTGGAAAGTGGGCATTTGTAGCCACTAATGCTACTACGTTAAAGAAAAGGGGAGTTTTAAGGTTTATTTTTTGTTGTTGTTAGAATATTAATGAGAGCTGACTAACAATAATGCCTAGAAAAGTGCATGGTATGTATTTCTAATAATTATGTTATAAATGTGATAAAAGTAAAGTGAATGAAAAAAAAAACGTCGTTGGCAGGGATCAAACCTGGAGCCCTTGAATTACGTATCTGATGTTCTACCGATTGTGCTGCAGTCATTCCCTCATTCACTTCATAGGATATATATATATATATATATATATATATATGTGTGTGTGTGCATTTAAATGTCGAAGTATGAATCAGCGATAATTGCAGGCATAGCGTTGAGTGTGGAACACTTTCTTTCGGCCTGCTGGCGTCTTGTAGCATCTGATCATTCTACGAGCTCGCAGCAGGCCAGATAATCCTTTGCATACTACCTCAAGGCATTAATTCTGCCAGAACAAGACCCATGCTATGAATGAAGAAAAAACAAACTTAAAAACTTGTTTTTTTTTTTTTTAAGCATAGGATAGGCATCTATGCACCATAAAAGCCATACAGGACATATTACTCAATACACAATCCATGCTGAAATAATGAAAATGCTTCACATTGAAGGATAAAAGAACAAAATGGGCATTTGCATAAATGTCTGCTCCTTTCACGTTTTTAAACTTGTGTCAGTTGGCAATGATACTTACTCTTCTCCCCAGCAGTTGTCTGTGTAAAATGGTAGGGTAGTGTGAATGTGAAATAATGCTAAAAAAGGAAACTTGCTGAATACTATATCAAAACTGATCTGCTCTAGGTGATTTCAACAAGATAGAGGCATATTAAAGCATGATTGTCAAGCTTGTTATATCAAATGCACTAATAATGAATTGTGATATAAACACACTCAAATGTCGTATTTAGCATTGAGCAGTCACTGCACTGTGAGAATTTGCATTGGAAATGAAGCACTTGCTACAATACCCTTATACAGCATTTGAAGTTATAAGGAATAAACATGACGTTATGATGTCTGCATTAAAAGAACTAAAAACATCGTATGCCAGGGGGAAACAAAAAGCCATCTACATGCTGACAATTCTTAGAGACTGCATGACTTGTCCAATCTGATACAAAATATACCTGTTGTTTGTGCAAGACAGTGTTCATGATGCTTCCAGATGTAGCTTACCCTTAAGGTATTACGAGGTAGCTGTGTAAAACACGGTTGCACTTTGTTTTTGTTTAGTTTTTGGTTATTGCTATTTCCTACATTCTTCTTTACAAGTGTGTTGAAATTATTAAAGTCCCTGCAGGGGGTGTCCAGTGCATCTTCCTTGGTCATATTTCGATGTTGTTTTTGAAACTTTTTGTTGGTGCAAAAACCATAATATGAATGCAGGGTTGTCTATTTGAAAGTTTGAAAACATTAGCTTCTTTGTTCCTAGTCTTTTTTTATATTTCAGCGGTTAATATTAGGTGCTGCATTTCACTATTGTTCTTAGCTTGCAAGGATTTGGTTTTAGATTGTTGATGTGTACTTTGATCGAATTCAAGTTTTCTCTACCGTTGCATTTAAAATAAGCTTGACGTCCATCTTTATGGTATCCATGCTCTTGACGCACAACTAGTACTGTGAGCTGAATAAAGGCTCACACATTTTTTGTTGTATATTTGCTTTTGATGCACAACTAATGCTGTGAGTTAAATAAAGACTGGCACATTTTGTACCGAGATACATGTAAAGATGGCTGGCTACAGCTGTGGCTGCAGTCTTCCGAGAACAGGAACAAATAAAATTGTGTTCATTCTCATCTTCAGTTTAGTGCGTTTTCATCTACAATGCTCTGCTGCGAGAATCGAGAGCACCTGCCCTTTGCGCCTTATTCGCCGGCTAACGTGTGCGGCCGTCCCCGCGCTGTGGTGGCTTATCCGCACAGCTCAGTGGCCATGAACCGCCATCAAACGGCAACATGGTGGTCGTAGCCATGGCGCCAGGCCTTGCTATGATGCACAAGCAATGCTTCTCAATCTCGAACTTGGATGTGTGTAGGCGCCGCTTTGCTACGCCTGTTCTCATTGGCCCCCTATTATAGTCCCTCCCCGTAAAGCCCCTCTACATTCAGAAAAGTACAGCATTTTTTTGATCGGCGCCGCTTCTCCTCTCCCCGCCGGAGCTTCTTGTCTCTTCGGGTGGATGCGGCAAAGATCCGGTTTTCGCCACTGGACACCATGTTGGATGCGCCAGAGCGCCCCTGTGTTGCTTGTTCGCCGCATACAAAGTACAGGACGTGTGAGAGCATTTCTCTCAAAAGCGGTTAATGTTTCAAATTTCATGATTATTGCGGCTGTTCTCATGTCTGTAACAACGTGCACGTCGCGTGTGCTCCTTATCAAACTAACAGCTGGCACTTTCAAAAAAAAAAAACGCTTTGTTGCATTACTTATGACAGTGTGCCTAACTTTGTAATTGCTTTGAGGTGATACTGTAGGTTGAGTTCAGATTATGCATCGCTAGAAATGGGCGAGCGGTAATTTTGAGAGTGATGACGCGACTGCGTTTTTTTTTTTTTTTTGACCTCTACATCACAGCTCCATCTTTGCCGTCCAGCAATTCGAAATAGTTTTCGTGTGCAAGAGTGACTTTTATCATCTGCATTGTCTGCAACGCCCATGAAGACATGTATACCCTCAAGACGATGGTTGTAAACTGCGCCGCAGAGGACAAACATCTCAGATCGGCGTACTGCGTGCACAAGTCATTGGACAGGCAGATGAGAGGTATCATGTGGAACGTTACGATGCTCTGTGCGAGCACTTTCATGGACATTGTTGACATTGCTTCAGTTATAAAATATCGAGATAGTTTGTACACACGGGAACAATTCCTTCCCTAATGGCGTGGCCTAAAACACCGCAGCTGTGATTTAAATATTTCTTACCGGTGACATAGTTAGTGTGCCGAGTTTACTTAATTTAATTTCAACCTGTTCTCAATAAACCCAGTTTTGTGTATCAGCGCCAGATACACAAAGAAACACTACGCTGCGAAAGGAAGTTCAAATGACATGCAATTCGCTACAACTTGTGCATGGCTTGCAGCAGCTCTTCTGCCATAATATTGATGGTGAGTGCACGCAGTCTTGCTGAAAAAATCAATGCAGAAGAATCATTACATAAAGCCGTATGCGAAGCGCACGGCACACGGCTATGACTGTATAGGAGCGGCTGTAACTTATGCAGCAGCGGCGGCGTGCCACCGGCTCGAAAGGCAACTGCAAGCTCGTGGCGCATTAAAGGGTGCGCCACTGTCGCAAGTGAAAGAAAAAAAGCAATGCGGCGGAGAGGAGGCGGCGAGAGAGAGAGCAGATGGCGAACTTTTACGAAGTATAGGGGCACGGATGAAGGAAAGGTAAGGAGAGGCCCTGACGTCACTCGTTGTGAAGCCGCGATGAAGCCGAAAGTCGGCCATATTGACTGGGCAAATTCTCCTATCTTGTTTACATATGAATACGAAGCAGAAAGCACGACTCCCTCTTTGTCTCAAAAAGCACGTGGCCTGCGCGCCGTGTGCGCCGGTGCTATCCGAAACCAACGGAATGGATTTCAACACGCTGTCTTGCCGCGATACGGTTGACGAAGTATCTGCGTATGGCTGTTGAAATTCTTGCACTGCCAGCGTTTACGATAAACACGGCAAGTTGCACGTTAAGCTTTTTTTGTTTGATGTGTTCTTTGTGAAAGTAAAAATGATATGCCGTGCGACGAACCAGGTACCGAAATTTGTACAGCTTGTTTCAGATCACTTTTTCCCCCTCCTTTGCGCTTCTCTTTAGGCTTTATGAAATTTTCGGTCTGGCTGTAGACGAGACACAACGATAAAAAAAAATAAGAAAAAATGTCTTCTCTGCAATCAACCCGGAGGTTCGTAAATATGCCAGTAAAGTCGGCGTCGGTGGAGCTTGTGTGCGTGGCAGCCCGTTGAGTTTGCGCCGGCCTCTTTGTTTTTCGCCCCTCTTTTGTCCGACGGCAACAGTTCCTGAGGATATCCCAAAGGCCATGATTTCATTTGGACAAAAGCAGCGAAGACCACCTGAAAGTGCGTGGGAACACGTCTCCAGTGTGATTCACGCGCACTAGTAGCTACGGAGAATGGCGACCAAGATTGCGTTTGGTCGAAATGTGGGAAAGTTAGCCGAAGGAACGCGTAAGAAAAGGTCAACATCACTTGGTCAACATCGTTCGAACGGCTTTGTCAGCTTCTGAATGCACAAGCACGCGCATCTAGTGAGGTGCCCCTAGTTACCTTGTGCAGGTGCGTGTAGACATTTTAACGAGTTTTGCTACAATACAGACAATATTGCAGAGAGCGAGACAATATTGCAAAGAGGGAGCATCTTAAGCGAAGCACAACTGGAACTTTAATGCGCAGAAGCATGTGGTAACTGTACAGGAACATGAAAAGCAAGATTAGATTACAGTCTTGATAAGGGCCTGTGGACCGCAAATGCATCGTCCGTTGTCATAAAAAGCAACACCGCATAACTGTCACTAACCTGCAAGGCATTCATTGAACGAATTCTTGAGCACAGTCGTTATCTTCTATGATGGCTTTTCAGCATAAATTTGACGGAAGCTGCAAATTCAAAGTACGTATATGCGCGCTCGTTCCGTGGTTTCTAGTTCAGACACCTGGTTACAACCACCACCGGAGGAACATTGCGTAGCTAACAATGCGGCACAAAGAATGGTTGCTGTCGAACAACTGCAGTACGCCACGGTTAGGTGCGAGGCCCATGAAAACGCGCACACCGCCGCTGGACCGCCTGAACGGTGCCGCACCGCACTACATCAACAATAACAAAACGCCGCCATTGTACCCAGTGAATATGGCCGTGTGTGACGTAATTTCCGCCACATTTTTTACGCCCTGCGCCAGCTGGGCATGCCATCTCCTTACCTTTCCTTCCTCCTTCTATAAGGGCTTGGCCTCCCCACCATAGTCCCCACTCTGAACTTGCTTTTCGCTGGCTCTTGTTTGTTCTCCAAGAAGAATCTACGAAAGTCGCACCCATTTCGTCTTGGTCCCACCGCGGTGGTCCACCACACGCGTGGTGGAGTAACAGCTACTGACTGCCGAGCAGCGCTCTTCGGTGTTTATTTTTCTAAGCACGGCCAAGGTTGCCTGCCGAACTTGGCGAGGTAATGAAAATGGCTAGGCAGGGCGCCACACGCTCGTTACACCCCTCACTCCCATTTATTGCACACGAAAAACAATTACAAGTCCCAGCCGGTTCAGCGTTGCTTTAGGAAGGCGAAAAGCGGTCTGGTGCTCTTCGTCCTCGGTTACTCCGCCTGGGTACAGGTGTCGAGGGACTAGGTGCGGTAGCATTAGGTGCTGCCTGAGCCGCTCTAGGTTCTTCCTGAGATTCTGCCATGGTTGGCAGGTATGGCACTGAACTTGCCGGTGGCCCAAGTGGCGCACGACTGGAGACGCCTGTTCATTGCGAAACGGGTTCTCACTGGCTGTAGCTGGTGCTGCCGCAGATGCTAGCCCGGTCCCACGATTAGCCCTCACATGGTCAGCATGTCGGTGCCATGTGGTTCCATCCTGCATTCGTACGAGCAGGGAGGAGGAGCTTGCAGGCGAGACCACTTGTCCAGCAGACCAAGGGGGGCCAGAACGGAAATTCCTGGCGAATACTGGGATTTCGGGCTCGGGCAATGGCCCAGGATGGCACCCTTTGTCAGCAGCCAGCTTCTGTTTCAGCTGTTTGAGAAGCGCCATGAACCGGAGGTCTGGGTGCAGAATGTCCAACGGTGACTTCATGAGGTGTGGTCCGATACTGAAAGAGTATGCGGACGACCTTCGTATGGAAATCCCACACCTGGCTCTTCTTAAGTTTCTCCTTAATCGACTGCACCACCCGCTCTGCTGTGCCGTTTGAAGCAGGGTGATACGGAGGAACCATCATTCGGTGGATTCCGTTTATTGTCAGCCAGCCCAAATACTGGGCGCTGGCGAAAGCGGGCCCATTATCGGAGACTGTGGCGTCCGGCAGCCCCTGGGCTGCAAAGATCTGCCTCAGTGCTGCAATGGTCGCACCTGCTGACGGAGTGGTGACAGGTATAACCTCCACCCACATTTAGAATGCATCAACCACCACCAGGAAGTAGTGACCGTTTAAGAGGCCCCCAAAATCCACCTGAAGGTGGGACCAGGGCCGCTGGGAGAATGGTCATGGGGTGATCTCCACATGACACGAAGCCCGTTGATGTGCCTGGCAGACTTGGCAGCTCGGCACCATGTGAGCAATGTCCTGGTCCAGTCCAGGCCACCAAACGTGGGACCAGGCCACCATTTTTGTCTTTTTCACGCCAGAATGCCCTGCGTGCAGCAACTGCAGGACCCTGGACCGGAGACTTTGTGGGATCACCATCCTGGAACTCCAAAGGTAGGCAGCCTTACCTCAGGCTCAGCTCAGCGGCCTTGTGGCTGTAGGGCTGTTGCACCAATTCCTCCCCTCGGGATGCTGCCTTCACCATCTGGGACAGGACTGGGTACCAACTGGTCATCTGCAACACAGCAGACCTGGAGATTACCTCACGGTACGCATGCTCCAGCATGAGCAATTCAGCTGGCTCTGGAACAGCAGCAGGCACCTCTGGCAGCGGCAACCGGCTCAGGGCATCAGCAGGTCCCACGTCTTTTCCCGGACGGTACTCCAACTGGTTGCTGTAGGCGGCCAGCTTCAAGGCCCATCAAACGACTCGAGGTGATGCCTGCACGGGGACCATCTTGTCTGGCCCTAGTTGCCCCAGCAGTGGTTTGTGGCCTGTGACTGCTTCGAACTTTTGGCTCCACAGGTGCTTGTAAAAACGCTCAGCGCAAAACATGAGGGGGAGGCCTTCCTTATCCAGCTGGCTGTAACGCTGCTCTGCTGTGTGAAGACGAGAAGCAAACGACACCGGGCGTTCTTGGCCATTCTTGTCGTCTCTGTGCACTAGGACGGCTCCTACACGGTATGGTGATGCGGCTACAGTAAGAAGAACAAGCTTTGCTGGATCGAAGTGCACCAGCACCGGTGCCTTGGTGATTAGCTGTTTACTGTGCTCACAGGTTATGTCCTGCTTCTTCCTCCACACGGAATTCTGGCCATCTCGAAGCAGAATTTGCAGTGGCTGCAGATGCGCAGACAGGTTGGGCAGGAACCTCCTGTAAAAATTGATGAGGCCAAGGTAGCTTTGCAGCTCTTTTTTGTTTCTGGGCTTCAGTGCCTTCAGAATAGCTTCAACTTTATGGGGGGCCGGAGTCAGGCCGGCCTCAGAGATGATGTGTCCCTGGTATTCTACACTAGCAAGCAGGAACACGCACTTTTCCCGCTTGAGACCAGCATCCTGAAGTCTGGCCAGAACATTGTGAAGATTCTGCATGTGGTCTTGTCGTCAATACCGGTGAGGAGGATATCGTCCAAGTACACTGCGATGTGCCTCATGCCCCTGAAGAGGTTGTCCATCTCTCTCTGAAAAATTGCTGGTGCCGAGGCCACGCCGAATAGTAAACGCGTATACTGGAAAAGCCCCATAGTTGTCGATATTGTGACATACTTCCGTGAGGCCTTCTGGAGCACTAACTGCTGATACGCATCTTTGAGGTCAAGCTTCGTGAATTTCTGGACACCAGAGAAAGCCGACCAGAGATCTTCAATCCGAGGCAGGGGGTATTTTTCTATGGTAGCGACGGGTTTGATCGTAACCTTGAAATTCCCATAGATTCTGACACTACCATCTCGCTTGGGAACTGGAACGATGGAAGCGGCCCACTCGGCAGTCTTGATTTTTACCAGGATGCCTTTTCGCTGTAACGGTTGCGGCTCCTGGGTGACCCTGTCCTTAAGTGCGAACGGCAGCGGGCGAGGCTTGAAAAACCGAGGCCGGATTCCCTCGGGTACATGGACGCCAGCAGTCGTACCAGCGAATGTGCCCACCCCTGGCTTGAACAGTGACTGCAACTTCGTTAGGAGGTTTGGAATGTCTTGTATGCCATGTAGGGTTCTTTCCTGGCCCTCTGGCAGCCGAATACACAGTGTGCAAATCCAATTCCTGCGGAGCAGCGTCGGTGACCGTCAAATACAGAGGAAGGGTAGCTTCCCTGCTGCCAAATAAAACGCTGACCTGGGACGGCCTTGGACCTGGGAAAGCTCGCCCGAGTAACTTCGCAGCATGTCGCTGACGGCTACTCCAGGGAAGGTCCTTTTGAAAAGTTTGACAGTCATGACCGACACACTAGCCCCCGTGTCTAGTTTCGTGGAAATGGGGCGCCCGCAAACTTCGACGGTTAGTACGTATGGCAGCACAGATGGCGGGACAAGGCCTGTGTGCCACATGCTAAAAATAGGGGGGTCCTCGGTCACGACATTGAGCCTGGCCGCGGAGGAACCCGAGCCTGCTGCCGCACTTCCCCGCTACAACTTGCGACACCTACCTTTACCGCGGGCTGGTGTGGAACCTGAGCTTGATCCAGGCTGCTGCTGTTGTCCGCTGTTCTGCTTCCCCGTTCGGCATACTCGTGCAAGGTGCCCCGTTTTTCGGCACGTGAAGCACTGCGAATATACGAACTGGCACTGTGAGGGGGAATGGGCGTCGTTACAGCGACTACATCTATCGCCCTTTGGCACAATCTTGTTGACCGCAGCTTCCGTTGACGCTGCACGCCCATTCTCGCGGGCGTCGTTTGTCGTGGCGTCCATCGCCAGCGCTGCTTTCACCATGTCATTCAGCGAGGGGTCTGGAAGTTACTGGAGATGCGTCTGTATGCCGGGGTTGTTTATGCCGCAGGTGAAACAGTCTCGTAGCAGCAAGTCCAGCTGGGCCTCGAAAGTGCAGGTACTCGCTAAACCTTGTAGCGCAGCGATGCACTGCCAGAAGCTCTCCACTTCCCGGCGGCTCCGGTTTTTGAAACAGAAACGCCCCATTAGCGTGGACGAAGCCGGACTGAAATGCGAGTGCAGTGTAGTGAGCAACTCACTGAGCGTCCCCCGCAGGGGCGCCTGCACAAGTAGGCGTTTGGTGTGTAGCGACACCACGGACCCGAGCTAACGGGGGAGTTTTGACTCCCTCCCACGCCTAGCCGTGCGTGGCTTTGCCGTGTCCGGGGAAAAGGGGATCCTGGGGGTTGAGCCAATGCCGGGTGATTGGACCTTTAAGGACCCCCGGCAGAGGCAACACACCCCTTTGACCCCGGCTTCACGTAGACGGCACCCCTGGGCTGACCCACCCAGGGAAAATCGGCAGTCGCCTTTTCCTATCTCTCTCTGCCTACATCTTCGTCTTTATCTCTCACTATCTATCTGTCCTGTCTTCTACTCTCTTCTGTTTACTTCCAATTTTCCTGGCGGCAAGGGTTAACCCTGTGCAAATAGCCTACCTTGGTCTAGGCGCATTGGGTTATGGCAGTGTTGTACGGCTGACGTCTGCAATCTTTCAGCACCTGCAAACTTGCAGCGTCCCCTTGTTGGGCTCTGTGGTGGGTGGCGGCCAACGCTGCTGAACAAAAGTAAGACCGGCATGCATGGAGCATTCTCTCTAGTGTCTGATCGTACCGGCCTAAAGCGGGTACGCACCGACGACATAAATTTCTTCAACCAGCCAATAGAAACTTTTCCCCACTTCCACATCATTCACTGTGAAAATACCGGAAAGCAAGCCAGGACCGTATCTCCTTTCGTAGTTGCCAGGTGTCTTACTGAAACTCTCGGGGCTGGATACAAAGTAACCAAAATGGCTAGCGGAGACCTTCTTCTCGAAATTCGGGACAAAGCACAATTTGTAAAGCTAGACAGCTTTTAAACGTTTGGTGACGTACCGATCACCGTAATACCACACAAATCTATGAACATCACTCGCGGAGTGGTATCTGATGCAGACTTACTTGACCTGATCGAAACTGAACTTTTGGAAGGGTGGAAGAGCCAAAATGTCAATATTGTACAGAGAATTATCATCAGAAGAGATAATAAGGAAATACCGACAAAACACTCAATACTCACGTTTGCATCCAGTAAACTACCAGATTCCATTCAATCAGGGTACACGAAGACATCTATCAGGCCGTATATACCAAACCCTCGTCGTTGCTTCCAATGCCAGAGGTATGGCCATGGCTCTAAAACCTGTCGTGGTCGCCAGACTTGTGCACAATGTGGAGTCCTAGGCCACGTGTCTGAGAACTGCAAACAACCGCCACACTGTGTGAACTGCGAAGGAAACCATGCCGCATATTCACGCTCCTGCACATACTGGAAAAAAGAAAAATAATTACGTTGAAAGTGAAGGAGAACATTACATTTAAGGAAGCACGGCGAAGAGTCCCTCTATTCTATGGACCTACATACGCTGATGTGGCGCGTCAGGGGGCACCGCCGCACCAGCCCTCGCCACTCCTTCGGCCCGCGCATACCGAGCCGGTGGTTGTGGCACCTGCCCCCAAGGCGGCTGTAGCCCAGGCTACACCGCCTACTCCCAAACAGAGACCGGAGACTCCAGAGTCCTCCGGTCTCAAGGCCTCCCCTCACCAGGCGAGGCCCGAAATCCGAACTAAGAGCCCGCATGTGCGGGCATGCAGTGCCTTCGAGGAGGCGATGGATACGTCGGTACCCTTGGTGCCGAAAGAGCGGCGTGGCTCCTTGGAGCGCGCCAAGAAAACAAAAAAGCAAATAACAGGGCCTGGTGACGGCCCTCTTAAGTGAACTCAAATTCCCCGTCTAAACAGCTACTCGCTTTTCGTACACACAGCACTATTTTACATTCATCATGAACACTCAAATTATACAATGGAACGTCAGGGGCCTTCTCAGAAACCTTGACGACATCCAAGAACTCTTACACGAACACTCACCAAAAGTGCTTTGTGTACAGAAACACACCTTAATTCAAAACACACAAATTTTCTTCGTAAATACGTTATTTTTCGAAAGGACCGTGATGATGCCATGACATCATCCGGAGGTGTTGCCATCATAGTGAATCAAGGAATTGCATGCACACACTTACAACTCCAAACATCCCTTGAGGCAATGGCTGTTTGAGCGGTTCTTTTTGATAAACTGATCACAATCTGCACTATTTACATTGCTCCTAGCTATCAGCTGCAAAAACGTGATTTACACTCTTTAATTGATGAACTTCCGGAGCCTTATGTTCTCCTTGGAGACTTCAATGCTCATAGCAGGCTACGGGGAGAGACTCGTTGCGACGCGCGAGGTCGACTGATTGAACAGTTCTTTCTCTCGTCGAGCGCATGTCTCCTAAATAGAAAAGAACCAACCTATTATAATCTCGCACATAACACCTACTTCTCCATAGACCTAAGCATAGTATCTCCATCTCTTGTGCCTCTACTCCAGTGGAAAGTCATCAGTAATCTGTACGGAAGTGACCACTTCCCCGTAGTTTTGAGCACAACTACAGCAACTGAGTGTCCACTCCGTGTTCCCAAATGGCTCATAAACAGAGCCGACTGGGAACAGTTTTATACCATCGCTCGTATAGATTGGAGTGACATATGTACTTTAAGCATTGATGTTGCTGTCGACTACTTCACACCTTTTTTGATTGATGCTTTAACAAAATGCATCCCACAAACAAATGGACACCCAGGAAAACGGCGTGTGCCATGGTGGAACTCTGAATGCCGAAACGCACGCAAACAGCAAAACAGAGCTTGGAGGCTGCTTCGCAACTCACCGACAGCCGAAAATCTTGACACCTTCAAGAAAATAAAGTCTCAAGGCAGGAGAACGCGTCGGCAGGCCAGAAGAGAAAGCTGGCAGAAGTTTTTGTCAGGGATCAATTCATACACACAGGAGGCTAAAGTCTGGAACATGGTCGGTAGGATAGCAGGAAAACAAGTACACACACTTCCACTCGTGAACACTCAGGGTTATACCTTGTGTAAAGAAGAGGAAGTACTCCGGCGCAGAGGCAGCAGCATCGAGTGTGCAGCAGCGGCTCGAGCTCGGAAATTGCGGTTGGTACATCGCCTTCCAAGCCTTCCAAGCATCAACCTTTCTGCTTAATAAATCTCCTTTATAATTGGTGGAGCCGTGCCAGGTACCGTCCCTTACACCTTCCCGCTACCATCCTGGAACTCTGTTCTCGACGGCTACCTTCTGCTATGCCGGACGCCGATCAGCAGACGCTTCCATCTCTTCTGGCCACCTGTCCAGGCAGTGTTCCTCAGCGGGAGCCTCCAATCTTCAGTGGAACAGATGACAACGACGTTGAAGAGTGGCTTTCGACTTTCGAACGGGTGAGCGCTTTAAACAGATGGACGGACGCGGACAAGTTGACACGCGTTTTGTTCTATCTCGCGGGTGTAGCCAGCCTTTGGCTTAGAAACCACCAGGCAGACGTCTGAACGTGGCCGCAATTTAAAACGTCGATTGTAGCAGTCTTCGATTGACCTGCCGTCCGAAAACTTCGTGCCGAGCAACGTTTACGCACATGCGCACAAGAAACGGGTGAAACCTTCACAAGTTACATAGAGGACGTCGTAGATTTGTGCAGACGCGTGAACGCCGAAATGACGGAAGCTGAAAAATGTAAGCACATCCTCAAAGGGATTGACGACGACGCTTTTCAAATGCTCTTGGCGAAAAGCCCGACCACTGTTACCGACGTAATTAGCCTCTGCCAAAGCTACGATGAATTGCGGAAGCAGCGAGCTCTGACAAGACGTCCTCCAGCGCACGATTTGGCATCGCTGTCTAGTGTGATCAGTGGTCAAGACCACGCGTCACTAATAGCCGAAATAAAAGCATTTGTTCGCGAAGAAGTTGCACGACAGCTTTCCTTGGTGCCTTTCACACCAGAAGCTACCACAACTTTACCATCGTCTCTACGTGACGTCATTCAAGGAGAGGTCGCCGAGGCCTTACCAGCTGCTCGGGAGCCTAATCTTGTGGCTGCTCCTCTCACCTACGCCGCGGCTGCAGCCATGCCAACTCGCAAGGCGCCTGCGCCTCCGTTCCAGCCTCGCGCGAGCTATCCTCCAGCTCCAGTTCACTGGACCAGCACTAACACCGCCAACCCGTGGCGCACCCTCGATAATCGCCCGATATGTTACGCTTGTCGGTACCCCGGACACGTCTCAAGGTATTGCCGCCGCCGGACGTATATCACCAATGAAAACCGCCGTGAGCCTTTCTTCCCGCTTGACTCCAACGCGCGATACGGTTCCTCCACTCCAATGCCAGCCCGCTACCAGGACGACCACCGCCCTCGGCCGGGACGTCTTCGCTCGCCCTTTCCACGCCGCCGCTCGCCTTCTCCTATGTGTCGACGGCCCGCACCTAACGAGGAGGAAAACTAGACGACGCAGTTCCTCAGGCAAGAACTGCGCAAGTTTCGGTTTGCCCAAGTCCTCATTTGTCACCTACCAATGTTAATAATGTGTTCGTCGAAAATATCCCTACTGTTGCTCTTGTAGATACCGGTGCAGCTGTTTCGGTTATAGATGCTGGATTTTGTCGCTCAATTCGTAAGGTTACGACGCCTTTCTCCGGATTATCGCTTCGCACAGCCAGTGCTCAACCTGTTCAACCGACCGCAGTATGTACAGCCCGCGTGACAATTCAGGACGTTCTGTATACGATAGAGTTCGTGGTTCTTTCATCATGCTCCCATAATATTATTTTGGGATGGGACTTTTTGTCGCGTCATAACGCCGTAATCGACTGTGCTAGGGCTGAGGTCGAATTTTGCTCACTGGATGACCAAGCGTTCGTCGACACCCAGTTTGCCGCTAAACTTGTTGTTAGCGATGACACCTACATCCCTCCATGCTCTTTTGCGTTCGTGCCAGTTTCATGCAGCGCCATATCGGACGGCACGGTCTTCTTCACACCATCTCCAATATTCGTCGCCCGAAAAGCTCTCCCCCTGCCTTTTGCTGCTCTCGATCTTGTAGAAGGGTCAACCACAATGCCAATTTATAATCATGAGTCGTCGTCTTTATCCCTACTTTGTCGCGAGTGCCTTGGCCACGTCGAGACAATCAGTTCTTCCAGAATTATATCTGTCCCCGATGAGGTGCCTTCTACCTCCGTCTGTGAACTGGCTGTCGTCTCAGCGCCTGACTCAACGTCGGCAAACATATTTCAACCATTCATCGCTGCAGATTTGACATCTTCGCAGCGTTCACAACTCCTCACCACTCTTGAGAGCTACCGCCACTTTTTCGACGTTGAGCAAACATCTCTCGGCCGTGCCTTAGCAGTAGAACACCACATCGACACTTGGTCCCACTCACCGCTGCGACAACGACCATATCGCGTGTCCGCTACAGAACGCCGCGTCATTGCTGACCAAGTAGACGACATGCTTCGCAGAGGCGTCATTCGACCTTCACAGAGCCCATGGGCGTCCCCGGTGGTTCTCGTCGAAAAGAAAGACGGTTCTATTCGTTTCTGTGTCGATTTCCGGCGATTGAACAAGATCACGCTGAAGGATGTCTATCCACTACCGCGCATTGACGATGCTTTGGACAGTTTGCAGGGTGCCGAGTTCTTTTCCTCGTTAGACTTGCGGTCTGGCTACTGGCAAGTGCCTATGGCAGAGGCCGATCGCCCCAAAACCGCTTTTGTCACGCCAGACGGCTTATATGAATTCACCGTCATGCCCTTCGGACTTTGCAATGCACCTGCAACGTTCGAACGAATGATGGACAACATCCTGCGTGGACTAAAATGGAAGATATGCTTGTGTTACCTCGATGATATCGTGGTCTTCGCCCCTAACTTTGACACACTTACGTCGCCTTCAGCACGTCCTTACTTTCTTAACTAACGCCGGTTTGCAATTAAACCTCAAAAAATGTCGATTTGCCATGCGTCAACTGAACATTTTGGGCCACGTTGTTTCCAAGGAAGGCATCCTCCCGGATCCCGAGAAATTGCGAGCTGTTACG
The DNA here is from genome assembly GCF_043290135.1 of Rhipicephalus microplus. NCBI lineage: Eukaryota > Metazoa > Arthropoda > Arachnida > Ixodida > Ixodidae > Rhipicephalus > Rhipicephalus microplus. Next base: position 120,872,981 of record NC_134710.1, read on the forward strand.
GCGTTTCCTAAACCTGCCACCATCAAAGAACTTCGAAGTTTCATCGGCTTGTGTTCGTATTTCCGGCGATTCGTCCGAAACTTCGCGTCTATTATATCACCTCTCACGCAACTTCTCAGCAGCTGTAAAGACCTCTTATCGTGGTCCCCTGCCCGCGACAAGGCTTTCACCACCCTGTGACGGCTTCTTACGACGCCACCCATTCTACGCCATTTCGATCCTGAAGCTCCAACTGAAATCCACACCGACGCCAGTGGTGTAGGCCTGGGTGCTGTGCTCGCACAGCGCAAACCGGAACATCAGGAATACGTCGTGGCATACGCTAGTCGCACACTTACCAAGGCTGAGAGCAACTACAGCGTCACAGAAAAGGAGTGCTTGGCCATTGTGTGGGCCCTTGGAAAGTTTCGCCCATATCTATATGGTCGTTCTTTTGACGTCGTGACCGACCACCACGCGCTGTGCTGGCTTTCGACGTTAAAAGACCCATCTGGCCGCCTCGCTCGCTGGGCGTTGAAAATTCAAGATTACGACATACGCGTGGTTTATCGGTCAGGACGGAAGCATGCTGACGCCGACGCCCTTTCCCGTTCCGCCCTGTCCCAGAATGCCACAGCTGACTCCGCTTGCGATTCCACATTGTCATCGCTTGACTTTGACACCATTGCTATCGAACAACACAATGACCCGTGGACTGCGTCTCTCCTCAATCATCTCTCCGACACTTCTGAACTCCCAAAGACGCGAACGCTTCGGCGCCAAGTTCTACACTTCTCGATACGTGACACGCTTCTCTATCGACGTAACTACGCACCAGAGGGACGCAAGTGGCTGCTCGTCGTTCCACGAACCCTGAGGTCGCAGATTTGTTCGTCTTTTCACGCTGACCCACAATGTGGCCACGCAGGAGTCTTCAAGACCTACGAAAGGCTTCGACATCGCTACTACTGGCGTGGCATGTATACCTTCGTCCGCAACTTCGTCCGCTCTTGTGCCGAATGTCAGCGCCGAAAATCTCCACCACACGCCTCCGCCGGTGAACTGCAGCCTTTACCATGCCCTTCCCGACCCTTCGAACGGGTTGGAATAGATATTTATGGGCCACTTCCATTGACTCCGACTGGCAACAGGTGGATAATAGTTGCTATCGACCACCTAACGCGCTATGCTGAGACCGCTGCTCTTAAAACGGCTACAGCACAGGAGGTTGCCACTTTCCTACTGCGTCATTTTGTGTTGCGTCATGGAGGCCCTCAAGAACTCCTCAGTGACCGCGGCCGCGCCTTCTTGTCCGAGGTCATTGAAAAATTGCTCGCTGAGTGTGCTACTGTACATCGCACATGTACCGCTTACCACCCACAAACCAATGGGGCTACCGAGCGCTTTAATCGTACTCTCGGTGACATGCTATCTATGTATGTGACGCCTGACCACTCTAACTGGGACTTAGTTCTCCCATTCATTACATACGCCTATAATACGGCAACGCAAGTGACAACAGGCTTCTCCCCTTTTTACCTCCTCTACGGCCGTCACCCATCCCACACCATTGACACCATTTTGCCCTATCGACCAGACGCGTCCGAGTGCCTACCGATCTTGGACGCCGCCAGACACGCAGAAGAATGCCGCCAGTTAGCTCGTCGCTTTACCTGCGATGACCAAAACAGGCAAAAAGCAATTCATGATGCCCAGACCTCAACTCCCGTTTTTCTTCCGGGTTCTCTTGTATGGCTGTCAGTGCCGCATCGCACACCTGGGCTCTCTTCCAAACTTCTGCCAAAGTACGATGGGCCATATCGTATTGTCGAACAAACTTCGCCAGTAAACTACCTCATTGAGCCTCATACGCCACCATCAGACTTGCGACGTCGCAACCGCGAGGTTGTACATGTCCAGAGGCTCAAGCAATACCACGGTTCAACGCTGCCTGCCCAGGACTAAGTCGCCAGGATGGCTCCTTTTTTCTCCGTGGGGCCATTGTAAAGAAGAGGAAGTACTCTGGCGCAGAGGCAGCAGCATCGAGTGTGCAGCAGCGGCTCGAGCTCGGAAATTGCGGTTGGTGCATCGCCTTCCAAGCCTTCCAAGCATCAACCTTTCTGCTTAATAAATCTCCTTTATACTTGGAAGATCAGGCAGACCTCCTCGGTGCAACTTCGAACAGGTGTGCAGCTCATCCCAGTATACTGACACTTTTCAAAAATACAGAACAAGAATAGAAAAGCAAAAACTCGAACACAAATGCACTAGATACGAGGCATATAACCAAGCTTTCAGTCTAGCTGAGCTCCAAACGTCTCTAAATTCCTGCAGTACTTCTGCCCCAGGTTCTGACCCTGTGGTGTATGAAATGTTAAAAAACCTACCAGTCGAAACACGAAAAACCTTACTTTGTTTGTACAATGCTATCTGGTTTTCTGGCACTATTCCTACCTCCTGGAAAGAGGCTAGTATTATTCCCATTTTGAAAGAGAGCAAGGACTCTTCTTTAGCTTCGAGTTATAGGCCTATTGCACTTACAAGCTGCTTGTGCAAAGTCTTCGAAAAAATGATAAACTGCCGACTTGTACATTTTCTTGAAACAAACAATTTGCTCGACCCATTTCAGTGCGGGTTTCGAGAAAGTAGATCTACCACAGACCACCTTGTTCGTATTGAGGCACAGATCAGAGACGCCTTCGTCTATAAACAATATTTTCTCTCTGTGTTCCTGATATCGAAAAGGCTTATGATACAACATGGCGTTTTGGAATTCTAAGAGACCTGTCCCACCTTGGCGTGCCCGGAAGAATATTTCACATAATCCAAAGTTACCTGTCAAACCGGACATTCCGTGTCCGAGTGGGCACAGTTCTTTCCCAAACATTTGTCCAGGAAACGGGCGTGCCACAAGGTGGTGTACTTAGCTGCTCACTTTCTCATAAAAATGAATTCCTTGCGCTTGACCATCCCTCGCAATATGTTTTATTGTACATATGTCGATGACGTCCAGCTTGGCTTTAGGTCTTGCAATCTGGCAATGTGTGAGCGGCAGGTTCAGTTAATTTTAAACAAGGTCTCCAAATGGGCAGAGGAAAACGGATTCGGACTGAACCCACAAAAAAGCATGTGTGTCTTGTTCTCCCGAAAGAGAGGCATGCACTTAGAACCCGACATTGAACTGAACGGTCAACGTTTGTCTGTTAATGCGGAGCATAAATTCTTAGGATTAATATTGGACAACAAGTTGACCTTCGTACGGCACATCAAGTATTTAAAAACAAAATGTTTAAAAGCCATGAATGTTTTAAAAGTGTTGTCACGTACTACGTGGGGTAGTGACAGGCAATGTCTCATGAACCTGTATAGAAGCCTCATTCGCACCCGCTTAAATTATGGGGCCGTTGTTTATCAGTCTGCGACTCAAAGTGCTTTGAAGATGCGGGACCCCATGCACCATTTGGGCATCCGCCTTTCTACGGGTGCTTTTCGCACCAGCCCCGTAGAAAGCCTTTATGTTGAGTCAAATGAGTGGTCGCTTCATTTGCAGAGAACTTACATGTCCTTTGTTTATTTCCTTAATGTGAAAGCAAACAAGAAGCACCCCTCATACTCTACTATTAATGATTTGTCGAGCTCCATTCTGTTTCAAAACAGGCCTTCAATGAGGCAGCCCTTTTCAATTCGCCTGAAGGGTCTAGCTGAGGAAACTGGAATGTCACTCGAACACAGTTTAATGGCTCCTGTAGCATACCCGCCACCGTGGCAGTGGCAGACTATTGACTGCGATGTGTCTTTTCTAGAAGTTACAAAACATGCGCCTATTGCCCATATTCGAACATACTTCCTTGAACTTCAACACAAATACACACGTCCTGAGTTTTTTACAGATGCCTCCAAGTCTAACTCCTCTGTGTCCTACGCTGCTGTCGGCCTATTCTTTTCGGATGCTGGCCCTCTACATCCAGGCACAAGTATCTTCACAGCGGAAGCTTATGCGATACTTGTGGCGGCTAAACACATCAAGCAATTACAAATACAAATACAAAAAGCAGTAATTTATACAGACTCCCTCAGTGTGGTAACGGCTTTGCACACTCTTAAAAAACAAAAAAAACCTAGTCCTTGTCTCACTTTACTCCATTTTGTGCACACTCTACACACTCAAACAACATGTTGTAGTGTGCTGGGTGCCAGGGCACCGTGAGATCGAAGGCAACGTGAGGGCGGATCAGCTCGCTGCATCCGTCCACAAAAACACTGCCCCTACACCCATATCAATCTTACCTTGATCTTAAGCCGTCCCTCAAACGAAACCTCAGGGACTACTGGCACAGCAAGTGGGATACACACACACAAAACAAACTACACATTATTAAGCCACACCTTGGTCATTGGCTGCCCGTATCGAAATCGCGTCATACAGAGGTAATGCTAACGAGACTCAGGATAGGACACACATACACGACACACACATATCTTTTGTCCGGTGGCGATCCACCATTGTGTGACAGATGTGGTGGAGCATTAACAGTCCTTCACATGTTAATCCAGTGCAAACACTTAGAAACTCTAAGAAAACAACATTTTCCATTACCCTACCGACAACATATACCTTTACACCCTGTAATGTTCGTTGGTAGGGAACCGCTTTTTAGTCAGCGTTTTTAAAAGAAATTCATAATTTTCATATCATGTACCCGGGCATTCCGTAGCACAACCTCTCCAAAGAGGTTTTTGCTGCGGTGGCTACACAGGAAAGCACTTGCCTCACGGCCCTTGGACGCAAGGGTATGAACGAGTGAGGTACTTGTGCTAATGCCATATATGTCCACCATCGTTTTTCATTATCACCAATTTTTGTCACCTATTCACACCACACACACCTTTCACGGCATGGTCATGATTTTATTACTTGTATGTTTTTACCCGCCTTACTGCGAGGAATTTTATGGCCCTTATACAGCCGCTAATCACAATCATTGTCCACATTCCTTGTCCCACAAACTGACGCTCTTTGGCCATCAAATAACCCTTGCGCCAAAAAACACTATATATCATCATCATCAACTCACTGAGCGTCTTGGTATGCCGTGTAGCTGGTTTTAGGAGGTTGAGCAGGAGACTGAAGACTTGGGTTCTGCAACTTGCCAGGAAAATGTCCCGTTGTTTCTCCTCGCGCGTGTCGTTAGCGCGAAAAAACGTGTGAACTTGCTCTTCATAGATGGGCCAGGTGGACCCGTCTCCCTCGAACGACTTGAGCCTTCTGTACTGCGGCATGGCGTCAGATGGGGGGCGCGTTGTTGTGCCCTCTCGATGGCGTGGGTCGATTCGTTGACTGAACTCGTCGGTAGTGTCACGATCTGTCCCAAAGACTGTGGACGAGAGGGAGGGCCAAGGCGCCACTCTCTGACAAAGACGACATCACATGCCTGGTGAAGTAACAGCTACTGATTGCCGAGCAGCGCTCTTCAGTGTTTATTTTCCCAAGCACGACCAAGGTTGCCTGCCGAACTTGGCGAGGTACTAAAGTAGGCTATGCAGGGTGCCACACGCTCGTTACGCTTGCATGATTTGTGAATCCGTGGTGCACAGAATTCGTGATGTTCAAATCAGTTTAAACGGGCACCGCGGTGCTTTCTTCGTGACTCATGACGTGTCAGCGATCACGTGGCGCAGTTTTCATAAACGGTGAATTGCAATACTGCTTCTTTTTATAATTGAAAACTCTCAATGAGTGCTTTATAAGCCATCGCTGCGTGCCAGCTCTGCGCTACACGAGCTTTAGGCTTAGCTTTACGTTCGACTGGTGTTTCAGTCGGTGGCCGTTCTGCAGTGTGACTAGCATACTTATTTCTTTTTTTTCTCTACAAGTCGGGCCTCTGTTCATCGGCGGTTCATTTGCGGGGAACGCGGCATGGTATGGGTGGGAATAGCAAGTCGGTGGCCATGGATATTAAAGAAAATAAAACAGGTTAACGTGGGTAGTACAAATAACGTGTGGTTGCGTGCATCGAGAGGCGTTATAACCTAGTATCATCCGCTTATCATTTAGTGCCACAGGCATGCGCTTAAGGAAATGATTGGTGAGGTGAATTTTCTCGGCTTCCGCGCCGCACTCTCAAAAGAGGTTCCTCATGAGGTGGCCGCAAACAGTAGTGCAACGCACTTTTGTTGTTGGTTAAAGGCTTGCAGTACACTTGACGATAGCATGTCACTTTTCATAAGCGAAGGCCCACTGTTATGGAACTATGATTCTTGTGCAATCACATTTTTTTAAATTTTTTATGAGTGGGATGCGTTTCTCTTTTCAAATGTTTCCAGGGGACCTAGTTCTCAGAACTTTCTTTAAATATTATTTCACATTTGTTACAGAAGCTGGACAGGTCGCATGTTATGTAAAAAGGTATTGCAGTTCGTACCAGGTGATGATCTGCTCAAAAACTTTGTTCAAAGTCTGTTTCAGTATAATGTGTTGTGAATGTAAATTAAAATATGCACTTGTGCCCCCAGGTTGCTAAAAATTTGCTTTTTTAAGCTCCCAGGACGACATAATAATTGCCACTGACTGCTCCAAAGCGAGGTTTGTCTGCTCCAAAATTGAAATTTCGTTGCTCCGAAAACTGCTCCCAATTCAGTTTCAGCTGTCTCACCCCTGTTAATGAAAAACAAGGTGCGAACTGCAAGTTGCCGCACTTAATTTCGCAAGAAAATTGTCTGTAAACTTGTCTTGTTTTTTTTTTTGCACGTCATCAAGTTCCAGTTATTCTCAATATCATTGAAGCTTTTCAAATAAGCCTTCTTCCGCCGCAACATTGATTGACACAGAATATTGATGAAAGCTTTGTAGCACAGCAAAAAGGTGGTTAGCAGCAGCAGCGAAGGCATTAACACATTCATAACCGCACAGCTACACTTCTGCGGCACCGGAAACCGCAGCCAAAATTTCAGCTTTGATGCAGTCAGAAACAGCTACGTCGTCATCTGTACCGATGTAGTAGCTCACCGTCGGAGATGGTGCCCGGAAACGCTGATAAGTCACAGAATTCATTGAGGTACTGGATGTCGTTGTCAGCGGTCATGATGCACCCGAAGTCGTCACCTGGCCTGCTAGGAATATTTACGACAGTGCTTTACTTGACATCCCTCTAAGCGCCAGTCATCATTCTTATCACTACGTGAGGGTCAACGCTCAGTTCCACTCCCGAATGAGGATTTATTAGGAATGAGGCGAGAAGTGCACAAGGCCTAAAAGACACAATGCCGAGTTCGTCTGAGTTCCCGCCATTGACATGTTGGCAATATCGATTTGGCAGCCGCTGCTTTCAGCGGCTTTGATGCAAAAAGATAAAAACAAGCATAGCCTTTGATAAACGTGTTTTAAAACCGAAAACACTAAAAATACGCCACAAGGTTGCACATCTCGAAGGCCATGCTTTTCAGGCTGGCTCGCCATTGTGCTCTAACAAACAAAGAAGGGAATTTGAACATTGCAATGAAATCACCAAGTCACTTCACATTCTCATTTCGGTGCCCTCTGCAATCAGTCTTTTGGAAAACACTATGCCCGCGCACTAAGACCTGTAGGCCGTGCATCAAACATACAGATGTAGTCGCAAGTGCCGTGCAACGAACTTGATCAGCGCAATGGAATAACACAGTTTTTTTTTGTCGCCTGTGCAAAAAAAAGGATTGGAACTTGTTATAACATGGCCTTAAATTGATCAATATTTGCTAGGAAAAATGCACTTTCTGGGTTTCGGCAGCATTCCATATAGCGGATGTCTCACTCTGTGGGAGTTCAATATAAGGGTGCGCCGGTCTCACACCTTTGCATGGGAAATTCAAAGAGATTTTTCAACTGTTCGATATAGCTAAAAGTTTGATATATCCGAGTTTGAAATATCCGGTATCGAAAAGGATCATGAACCACATTCTCGAGCTTGGTGAGAAAACACATCCGGCATAATTCATACACTGCTAGTCTAGAATGAGAGTGCTAAGTTGCCATTTCATGAGGTGCCCTCTTGTCATACAAAGGCCTTTGCTCACTCTTTTCAATGTGCAGGGAGCTGGGGCTGCCTGCTGTTTGCTGTCAAACAACATTCTATTTGCGTATAGCCAACATGAATCAACAGCGGCATTTGTACCAGATTCAAAGTTGTTCACTCATATCTGTTCGAACGGTTGCAAAAAACTTGCAGATGATGAAAACTGATAAACTCGGCCTAGATATATTCTTCAGTTGCAAGACGCACAAGGATGGCATGCCGTTCCGGGTGATTATTTTGCAAAAACGTGAAAAATTCGACGTGAAAAATTTGTACTATTCTTTATGTAACAATACGTTTCTAGAGTTTGTGGAACAGTCTATACTTGAACATGATGCAGTGGCCTTTCAGGTATGTCAGTGCAGGGTTTATTTATATTTATTGGCTTTATACTGAACGTCCATATTTGTTCATTGGAACACTTACATCCAAAAACAGGTTATTTGTATTGGTTTGGCTATTGCACCCGTACTTAGTGATATTTTTATGGCCCACTTGGATCGAACAATTGCTCAGAAGTTCTTGGGAACTAAGGTTTTACAAATGTTCAGGTTTGTTGACTATTGTTTGATAGTTTTGAAATGTGATGCCAAAGAATTTCAAAGTTTTTTTTAGTTGACACTTAAAGTATTTGAGACAGTTTGTTGGCCCCTAAACTTTCACACCAAAATGCCACGTGGGAACACGCCCAGGTTCCTTGATCATTGGTTAAAATTTCATGATGATCACGTTTGGTGGCTTTATGAGTCCAGGAGCAAAATGCCATTGTTGCCTTACTCTTTCGCACATACTAAAGTAGTCAAGATGTCTGTTGCACGTATGTGCCTTTTAATTCCATAAAGAAATTGTGTTTTCACTTCATGCAGAAGAGCTTCGAGCAACAGGTTTTGCGACTGCAGGCAGCAGGTTACCCGTGATGTTTGGTTATAGCCGTCGCCAAATCACTCCTATAGGGACCTAAAAAAACAAAATAGGCAGCGTAATGACACTTCCCTGCAGCAGCGGAACACAACTGTTGTCCCCTATATCCATGGTGTGGCACACAATTTTAAAAAAATTGGAAATAAGGTTGGTGTACAAGTGGTCATGTCTGTTCAGAGAAACTCTCAAAAATATGTTGCGAAACCTCTCCTGTTTTGAAAGAAAAGAATGGTTGCCAAATTAATCATCACAATAAATATGTTGAGTGTGCACTTTCTGTTGTTTATATATTTCCCTTGTCCTGCGGCCTCGCTTATCTTGGGCATACTGAAAGGTGCATTAATGAGAGGTTCAAAGAACACCATAATAAAGTGCAAAAAGTGACAGGTGGTCACTTGGTGATCCACTGTGAGGAGTGTGATTGTGTGCCATATTTCAACAACACTTGCGTGTTGTATCGTGACAGAGATTTATGAACCTGTTTGATTGTTGAATCAGCAGAAATAACGCATGGTGACTTTGAGTGTCTTAGTGCACCTTCTATCTAGGTCATGCATAAGGAACTTTGTTTTTTAGGTTGGTGTGATTAATAATAATAGATGAGTAATGTACAGCACTGCACGTGCGCTTTTTGTCATTCTGCATTTTATTACTATTCTTTCTCTTCTTTCACCCCTTTATATACTCTGACATTTGCAATAACTGTTTAGTTGAAGTTAAGCGCTTGTCTCGTGTTCCTGTGTTAAAGTTGTGCGCTTCCTACTAAAATGAATTCATACTAACTGGTCCGATATAATTGTTTACCCTGAGACAGCTTTGTGCACGTGACCTCGATTGGTTTGGTTTGGTTTGGAAAAACTTTATTGACAAGTCCGAAGGCGTGCGCCCTAGCACACGGCGGGCCGCTCCCACGATGGGACAGTAAGGCCGAGCCCTAGCGCCGCATCGTGGGCCCTCTGGACAGCCCAAAGTTGCGATGTTATGTCTGGACTCCGGAGAGCGGAGTCCCACTTTCTGGACGATGCTGTATCGGTGCCACGTACCGAAGGGCACTCCCAGAGCATGTGGTGTAAGGTGGCTAAACCGCCACATTTTGTACACGAGTTGGTTAAATAAACATCAGGATAAAGCTTGTGAAGAAAGGCAGGGTTAGGGTACGTTTCTGTTTGAAGTAATCGCAATGTAAGCGCCTGCGCTCTATTTAGCTTCGCATGTGGAGGTGGAAAGATTCTCCTATCCATAGCGAAATGTTGGGTTATTTCATTATATGTAGTTGGCGGATCCCTGTTTACGAAATCTCCAGTTCGACCCAAAGGTCCTCCATGGCCGCGGACAGCTAACCCTCGCGCCCTGGAGTGGGCCAACTCATTGAGATTTATGATCCCTCCGTCCATGTTTCCCATATGAGCTGGGAACCATGTAATGGTATGGGTTGTAAGCAACTTATCACCGAGTATATTTTTGGCCTCTTTGCACACAGCTCCAACACTGAAGGCACGAATGGCAGCTCTAGAATCGCTAAATATGTGTTCATTACGCTGATCTAAAAGAGCCAAGGCGATGGCAACCTGCTCAGCTGCATTGGCAGTTCTGGCGCATACCGACGCCGCATTAATTGTAATGCCTTTGTGGTTGATTGCCACTACCGTGAATCGGTCTCTCTGGCCATCATATTGCGCCGCGTCTACGAAACAGGCCCCCCCGTCAAGATCCGCAACTTGGCGAAGAAGGGCCCGAGCGCGCGCTCTCCTCCTTCCAACATTACGTTGGGGATGCATGTTCCGCGGGGCAGGCGAGACAATGATGTTTTCCTTCTGATCCCGTGACCTCGATCATGCCAGATGAATTGCGACATGTGTTGTATCACCAAAAGAGATAAGACTGCTGGCCGGCGCACGCAAGACAAGCAACAAAATGCTTTTTGGCAATGTCATCCGCGGTGGCTGGAGAAACCATTCATATAACACAAATCACAGTGCATTATATATAATGTAGTCCGTTTGAAACATCCTTATAATTTGTATTATCGCAAAGTTTTATCAATCGTAATCGTGTTGTCGCAATTATACTGCCCTGTAATATTCATTCAAGTATTTGAAGTGCTCAAATTTTTGCAGAAGCATATAAAAAGTGGAATAAAAAATTTAAATATACACCTGAAGCAGAGTCTCTCGTAAAGATAATAAAAGAACAAAATTTAAAAAGTAATTTGTTGTGGTGGTGGATTGATTGCCCTAGCAGTTTACAGTCACTGAAATGCTTGCCTTAAAGGCCCATTTGGCCGCATGCTGCTATTTGTGGTGTCATTCCCATGCATATTCAAGCAGAAAAGAAAGACTGTATATGTTGTTGATACTGTCATAGCTACCAATGTTTTAATTTCGTTGATGCTATTGTTGAAGAAACGTAATAGTGGTGTGCACTTGTTCGGAATTTCTTTTTTCTAGGAAAAAGAGGTGAACATGTCGCCTAAGCACGTATCTCGGTCTAGCAGCGTAGTGAAGAACTTACCTGCACAAATCGGTACGTCTCACTAAGCTGGAATTTCAGTGGTGAACAGAATTGAGAGGTTATGCCAATGTGGCTGGGGTTGAGAATTCAGACGTGCGCTTATTGTGTGCATTAACTGTAAGCTAGGAAGGATTAAACGAGTGTGTTCATTTGTGCATTAGTAGCTCACCTATATGCAAGATGTGTACTGCACAGAACAATGATCAAATTTTTTATGAGGAAGACATCATTATCAGTGCTACTTCAGAAGCAGAAGGAGCAGTCCAGGAGCAGAGGGTGCTTTCATAAGTGTAAGAATATCTAGTGCTCTCACAGAAACCAGAAAAAAGCTGCATATATAAGCTAGGAAATAGGCTTGACAATCTCACATGAAGGCCGCTTAAATATTGCTTGAGTTTTGGCACCTTCAAGAGTAGAATTATTTTTATAGTGAAGCAGTCTGTAGCCAGCCTGATTGTTCGCAGAAAACCTCCTAGCGGGTACTACGTGCACAGAAATAGGGCAAGCCTCTCTACTGACCACTGGTTCGCTTAAAATGAAAAAGCCATCAGTGTGCAAAAGCTTGTGTGTCGAAAAATTGACTAAAGTGAAAGACTTAAATGAACTGACATGTCTTTTACTTCAAATTGTGTCTTCTTTTTGTTAATAATATCAGCAGTAATACACTCCTTATTGATGGCAACGATGCAAAACGAATGAGGAAAGTCTATCAAAGCTCAGCATTAAGGAGCAATTATTGTGACACAAATAAACATTCAAATGATACATTACACACCTTCATTGATCGACATCTTCATGTAGTATAAGGGCCGAAGATTTTCATTGAATCAATATGTGAACGTTTCATTAGCCACAAAGAAAACTTATTGCGAAGCTCGTGCTTGGGCACTCTGCATTTGTGCCTTTATATTAGAGTTCTTTCCTTACAGTGGGAAAGTTAAATGTTTTTTTTTTTTTTTATTGTGTGTGCTTTAGTTAGGAATTTTCTATGCAATAGCTGCTTAGATTACTATGTCACTCAGTATGTGAAAAGGAATGCATAGTACACTTATTTCAAATGCTCTTAATTTTAATACGCCTCAAAGGCCATTTGTCTTTTGAAGATAATTTATTCATTAAAAAAAAGAAAAAGCAGAAAAAGATTCTCAGAAGAACTTTTGTACTAGAAGTGAAAACTTTGGCAAAAGCTTTTTAAGCAAAATGTCCAAATATACAGCATGTTGGAATATTGCTTGGCAGTTTTTATTTAAAGAAATATAACTACAGATCAAATACTGGTTGACTAAAGAAAGGTTACCTGACACATAATGGCACATCCATAACTTGGTTTAAGTTTAAAAACAGTGGCTAGACACTAAGCACATTTTGCAAAGTAAACAGTGATTGGGGAGCACATAACAAAGCATACTAAACATAAGCAAATACTAACTCTTTCCAATCAAAGTGACTAATGGCATCGATCACTCAGTCATAACTGCTCATGGAGTGAATATGGTTCTAGATGGATATTCAAGCCATCGGGCTAGGCCTAACGTGCTCTTGAACCTTCGAGCTTATGCGCTCTTTAAGAATCATTGATGAAAATTTACGCCATGCAGAAACAACAGATATACTTTCTGTACATTCTCAAAAATAGTGCTGCAAGTTAATTAGTGCAGTGTGTTTTTAGAATTGGGCTTGCAAAAGCATTGTTCCCCAGCGACCAGTATAAATTTGTCTGGTAAGCAAACAAGGTGTTCAAAATTATGTTTTATGGTTTTCTTAATATAAGTCAGTCAGCACTGGCACAAAGCACCTCCTCAATGTGCTGTTATAGTTCTGTACTTCGTTTGAGGGGCTGGGTAAGCCCTATACCCGCCATGTATTTAGGTGAAGTTTATGGGTACCTTTATCTCTATAACCATAGGAGTTACAGTAATTATTTTACTTTCACTGTAAATATAAGCCATTCCTCTTTTTGCTGAAGCAAACTTGGCGCTGAAAATTGTAACACCAATTTTTGGTAATTTTTTTTTTCGGGTACCTAATTATCGACAGCTGTTAGATGTCATGTGTTCATAATTCTGCTTCAGCATATTGCCTATTATGTTATCTAAATACTAGTCGAAATCTGTGATTCTAGATACTGTGATTGCTGGGATAAAGGAACATAAGTACAAAAAAGCATGTTTTTAGATAATCGCATTTAAAGTGTAAAATGTGCGTTGTTTTAAAAGTACAACGCAATAACAGCTAATCAATGGGTCTGTGCAATAGCCACCAGCTAGATACTTACCGCTAGTATAATTTTTTTTTGTGTGTTGAAAGGTCTTGCGAGCCTTCTTTGTCGCCTGCTGTGCAGCCCTGTCAACAAAGTACTGTCAACGTAGCTCAAGGGTGCATAGCGTGCGTAGGCCCTGCACTGTGCAGTGCCCTCTCGAAATTCCAATGGAGTTCAGCACATTGTCATCATTAAAAGTTAGCACAGCATCAAGAGGGCATATTGTGAGGGTTTGGTGTCCGAAAAAAACGTCTTTTGGAGGGCTCTCTCATACAACAATTCGACGACTCGTTAGAGTTTAAAAGTTTCCCATGGAGGCATTTGGCAAGAAATTTTGAAAGAGCTCAAATGGATAAGTTGGCTTGACAGCCTCAATAACAGATGCTTTAAGGTGTTTTATATGAACAAATGGTTTACCATTCAACTGGGCTGTGTTTAATTTCGACCAAGTTTAGGTGTTTTTTAGGCAAGGGCACTGGCATAGATTGGTATCCTTTCATGCCATGTCAAAATAAGTTGCCCAAACAGCTTTTTGCATGTCCTTCAAGCTGGATCTCTTTTTTTTTTTAACGGCCAAACGATAGTTTTCATGCTTGCCAATGATAACACCCTTAAGACGTCCCCGACCAGATATAAATGTCCTGGCATAAGGCCTCTGCTTTGTTTAGTTTTCACAGTTCTGCGTCCATTCTTTTCTGAATGCGCCAAATACACTCCATCTTGCAAACTGTAACTTCTTCATATGGCTATGATGCTTGAACTGCAAGGAATCCTTTGCTATGAAGGAATAGAGGTATGGCAGGCTGCCGCACAAGTTTTGAAATATGTCGTTTTAGAGGGAAAGAAATTTACTCTGGGACAAACAAATGACTGATTCTGGTTCAGAAAAGGCTGTAGATTTCAAACAATTCAAAAAGAAACAATGAATTTTTTCAATATTTTTGCTTACCCAGTCCCTTTGATCTGACAGCAGGTCAAAGGCCCAGATGATAAGAAAGATAATGACAGTTACCCTTTTACTACTGGCGTGCGATAGCAAGCAATGACTGCTTGTCACATCGGGGAGAAACATTGCACCGATCCCCATCGCCTTGCATGTTCAATCATGAAAACCACAATTAATCTTTGTAGTGGGTTAAACTCAACCCTCATTATAATAAAGTTGCAAATTATATGAAAAGGAGGTCGTTATGTCCAAAAATTCATTATAAAAGTATATCCTAACACAAAATCTTTTGTAAGACTATTTTTTATTTGCTTCTTTATATCTGGGTTTAGTACATTCAAGTTTGAGTGTATCTCGGAGCACAGCCCTGCTAGAATGATTCTTCCAAGTGTAACTGTGTATAAACGCGACTGCCTCCAACTTTTGAATAGAAACATGCCTTCTTGCTGCATTTGCTAAAAAGTTAATTAATAAATCTGAGTTAGTTGTGCAGCTGACATCAATCATTATTGTCTCACTTTGGGTGCCCCAGGTTATATAAGTAATCTGCAAGGGGGGGGGGGGGGGTTCAGGTTTTCTCGGAGCTGAAATTTAAGAAAGCCACAAAGCTTATCTCTGAACACTCAGTAGTACTTCGGTTGTCCTGTATCTCACTAATGCTATATAGACCAACTAGTCCCCAATGCAGGCTGTCATTTTCACTATCTGGAGTAGTTCCACAGTGCATGCAAGTTAATACAAATACCCAAGCACTCTCTCATTGCACCCCCGTTGAGATGTGAGGGCAACATTTCATTGAGCCTACTACCTCAGGCTCAGCAGCCCAGCACCATAGCCACCATTTTCCTGCAGTGGATACCAGTGACTTACAATGCTGGCATTCACTCTGCACATATACATTTGTCTTGTTGAAAAATTAGATTACTAAATTAAAAGAGAAAATATCTAAAACAAATTATTAGGTTTCCCCCATTAAATATACAACTTTTTATATTTTTAGATGGACTGCCTAATGCCAAATCAGCAGCTGAAAACATGACTCAAATGCAGTTTTCAGACTTTCTTATAACTTTACAATTTTTTGGTTATGTGGAATACTATTTTTACTCTATTCCTAGCATATGCAGGTGCCATAAAAGTCATAAAGCATCTCAGATATGCCCTTTTTCTCATGTTAAAATAATTCTATAAAATTCTTAGCGAAAATTTCTGCTGTCTGATATTTATTTGGTTGTTCATTTGGTTTAACACTGAAATTTAAATGGCATACTTAAGCAGACCAAATATTCTTTCTCTCAAGACATTCCGGACAATTCGTTCTATTAGAGGGGGTAGTTTTCAGCTGTTGCATTGTTATTCACATGAATAATGTGTGCAGGTGTAGTACTCACGGATTCTGACGGGACAATTGATATTTTAGTGTGACGACTGGCATGCACAATTTCTTGAGGTAACCACATCATGTCACAATAAGTCTGGTCTGCTCTGATCTACGTGTTGGAGTTGAACTTACGCCAATATGACCCGAACTGAAGATGGATGGAACGAACATATGTGCATTACTTAGCCCTCAATAGTCTCGTTTGAATCTGTGGGTACTGGATCAATTTATTGTGTTATAGCAAATCAGTTCTCTGGAAACTTGCAAGATGACAGCAATGTTTTCTATGGACATGAAGTTTTAAAAAATGAAATGCTTCATTATGTAGAGAATTTCATCATGCAGTAAACTATCATTAAATGGGAATCTCTTAAATGAAACAACTTCCTCTAACATACTAATTGGTTTCATACTTGGATTGTACAACCCTGTTCATAGCTCAGTAAACAGAACTCGTGTTAAAATGAAACACATTTTCCTGGTCCCTCGAGGCAATTCTGGCCACAGTGGTCACATTTCAGTCAAGGTGAAATGGTAGAGGCTCATGTACATTTAAGAACACTAAATGGTCAAAGTTTCTGGAGCCCTCCACTACAGCATCCCTCATAGTCATATCACGATTTAGGGATGTAAAACCCGAGATATTATCTATTGCTGGTCCCTTTAGGTTTCGTTTGATGAGAGTGCACTGTTTGTTGAAGAGTATTGTGTTGTTTAAATTGTCATATGCTACTTGTAGCACTAATCCAGAGACAGGTTGGCACTCGCCCTCATGCTGGTGTCTGTAAGACTCCTGGTGGGTTTTGTTGGCAAAGCAACCATCCCAGATTAGGTGCTGATCATGACGATGATGAGGATAAAGGCTTCAAGCATGGCACCTACAGATGCATCATTTTGTAGGCCTTAACAAAAGCATTACTCTTGTGTATGAGCATTATGTTAGGTGCATCATGGGAAAAGTCTTGAAAATTTAGTGGGCTACTTTATCACAGAAAGATGGTCACAAAAACCAAGTGACAAAACAGCAGCATGAAGGAAGCATGCATGAACACCATGGCAATTAATGCACCACAAACATGGCACTTTGGCACTGTGTAGTTCAGTGATCACAAGAGGTAGTGCTGTAGGAGACACTGGTGACATTTTGTGGATTGCTTAAAAGTTGGTGTGCATTCAATAGTTCTTGTACTTGTAAATGCAGTGTCAATAGCAAAAATATCAGTATCAAACGTAGAACATATCTGTAAAAGAAGAATATGTTCAAAATAAGTGTGGAATTTCTGCTTAAAGCTTGTAAAGAACTCTGTAATATCTATTCGCATACGCATTTGGTCTTACGCAGCATTTCATGGTAAAGATATGGCACAATTTATACATTGTGTCCTAATTTTTGTATGTGCATGGTTTGCAGCCACAAAGACGTCAAGTATTGTTGAAGTGCCTGGTCAGCCGACCAAACAGCTCAAGCGATCTGGGAGCTCACCAGAGTTTTCTGCCAAGGTAAGTAGTTTGGCATATTTGACAGTTATGCTAATGGTAAAGTCTTATTTTTTCAACTGGCTGATTTTTTGTTCAGGCTGACCATCCTCAAGTGCCTTCATCTGCTTCTGATGCACCCATTGAACCAGCGGCTGTGCGCAAATGCTATTCGCGAGATGCTCTTCTTCAGATGTCACTCTCGCCATTGGCCACGCAGATGCCTCCCGATTTCCCTTCATTGGACCCCGAAGTGGAGAATGTGATGGTAAAGCAGGTATGTATAAATGCACATATTTCATGAACAATGATGTCTTTCTTGTTGCACGAGAAAAAATAAAGGAGGAAAAATATTGGCAGCTAGCGCTGCCTCTGTATATAAAAGTAGCAATTTCTTTTCCTGTTTTGAAGGAGAGAAGTGAAAATGTAAGGGCTCATTTTCCTTGTTAGACACAACGTAAATGAGAAATAACAGACTATGATGCCAAGGGAAGTATATAGAGAATGTTATTGAAGGCTATTTTGATGTAAATGTGAAGAAAGAAAAAGTGGACAAAAAGATAACTTCCCGTAGACTAGGTCAAACCTGCGACCTTCGAATAACGTATCCGATGCTCTACCACTGAGCAACTGTGGTGGTCATCTCTCCGTCCACTTTATAGGGTATAGTATATGCGCATTTAAACAAGGGACCTTCAGTCAGGACACCATGCTGACTTGTGCCCCTGTCCCATTGGAAAGCCTGTGCCATTGTAACAGGTGGCACATATTGCCATTGAGCATATAAACATATGCTCTAGCAATTGCATCTGGAAAAGTTGCTATTTTATTAATGTTTTAAAAGTAGCATTTTGAGAGTAAAATGTTTTAAAAGTAGCATTTAAAGAGTATAAATACCTAGAAACCCTAATGTTAGTGCTTTATCACATGAGTTAATTTTCTAAAGTTCCTAAGCACACTCAACCAGACATTAGCAAAATGTTGCTGGGCCAGTTTGTGCTTAACAATAAATTGCTAGATTTCAGCATAAAATTTTCAGCCATAAGGAGAAGACATAAATGTTGCATAGCTCTGCTTGTTTCCTCTCCTTTGTCATCGTCAGTTTCACAATCAAAGCTTATTTAGATTACCTTATGTAGATTACCAGAGCATACATTTATCCAGGATTCTGGTTTTCGTGGACATAAAATTTATAACATGTAGGTCTTTCAGAAATAATTTAAAGTGGGTGGGTCTGAGCTGGGCCAGAGCTTACTGCGAGCTATGCTCAATAGGGCTTGAAATATTGGCTGCATTTGCAATATGAAGATTGTTGCCTTTTTAAATCACCATGGGAGCACCACCATAACGTTACTTATAATGTTACTGGTGGAAGATGGCAGAAGGGATCTTAGAAAAAATTTTAAATGTTTATTAGGCTGATGTCATATTTGAAAAACGGGGCACATGAACACCGATAGCAGTTGGTTGGTCGACTGCTCATTGTGGACTTCCGGCTTCTTGTTTGAAGTGCATATTAAGTTCTCAATCAGCTGCTAGTGATAGCTGCCTGCATCATGCAGATTAGTTATTGTAGCATCTGCATTGCTTCACACATTTTGACTTTCTGATAGCCGATACCATGAATTTCGTATAGAATTGAAAGCTTCATGATTAGAGATATGTGTGTTCAAGAGACATAACTTTCGAAGAAGTTGATGAAAAAGGCCCAGCAATAGTCCAGGCAGTATATGAAGTCTCATTGTAAATTTAAAAAATGCTTGCATTGTTTCATAAAAAAAACATTCTTGATGTGATTTATACTCTTTTTATAGCTCCTAAATATGCTTGTTTTTGCCTGCCCACTACCTACTTTTACTATTACGAATCATGTATTGCTTCCTTTTTTTTCTGCACTGCACTGCACAGTCACCTGTTGATGCTACATAGTATGCTTGGTCCCATCCATCTCTTCTCTTTTTGCAAACATTCTATTAAAAAAAGGTTCCTTAATTAGCTAGGCATGAGCATGTGTAGCTGTCTTGCATTGTTTTTAATTAAAGGAAATGACTGCAACAAATGTATTAGAGCACTTTTATAATGCCCATATAGGATGCGTTTTTTCTCCAGGTTTTTTTTTTTTTTTCATTTTGACAGCATAAGGTTTCAAGGTTGGTATAAGGTTTTTACAATCTTGCATATGGGAGCTTTCGAGCTGGCATTACATGTTTGGGCAGGTGAACTTAATCTTGTTCATTTGGGCTTTATGTTACTTTCATTGAAATAATTTGCTTGGAAATATATCTTCAGTGGATGCTAATGCAGGTCCTGTGGCAGCATTTATGCTGCATGCCTTCTTTGGCATTTACCTTGGTATTGTAGCATGTGACATGCTTGAATGCCCATTCCAAAAAATTTTTTTTTTGTGGATGCATATCCTTTGCAGAAGTTTGCCGTAAGATTGGAAATAAGGTTGGTGTACAAGTGGTCATGTCTGTTTCAGAGAAGCCATCGAAAATATGTCGCGAAACCTCTCCTGTTTTGAAAGAAAAAAATGGTTGCTAGATTAATCATCATAATAAATATCTTGAGTGTACACTGTCTGTTGTTTATAGAGTTCCCTTGTCCTGCGGCCTCGCAATTTGGGCATACTGAACGGTGCATTAATGAGAGGTTCAAAGAACACCATAATAAAATGCAAAAAGTGACAGGTGGTCACTTGGCGATCCACTGTGAGGAGTGTGATTGTGTGCCATATTTCAACAACACTTGCGTGTTGTATCGTGTCAGAGATTTATGAACCTGTTTGATTGTTGAAGCCGCAGAAATAACGCATGGTGACTTTGAGTGTGTTAGTGCTCCTTCTATGTAGCTCAAGCATAAGGAACTTTCTTGTTTAGGTTGGTGTGATTAATAATAATAGATGAGTACTGTACAGTACTGCACGTGCGCTTTTTGTCATTCTGCATTTTATTACTATTCTTTCTCTTCTATCACCCCTTTATATACTCTGACATTTGCAATAACTGTTTAGTTGAAGTTAAGCGCTTGTCTTGTGTTCCTGTGTAAAAGTTGTGTGCTTACTACTAAAATGAATTCATACTAACTGGTCCGATATAATTGTTTACCCTGAGACAGCTTTGTGCACGTGACCTCGATCATTCCAGATGAATCACGACATGTGTTGTATCACCAAAAGAGATAAGACTGCTGGTCGGCGCACGCAAGACAAGCAACAAAATGCTTTGTGGCAATATCATCCGCGGTGGCTGGAGAAACCATTCATATAACACAAAGCACAGCGCATTATATATAATGTAGTCCGTTTGCAACATCCTTATAATTTGTATTATCACAAAGTTTTATCAATCGTAATCATGTTGTCGCAATTATACTGCCCTGTAATACTCATTCAAGTATTTGAAGTGCTCAAATTTTTGCACAAGCATATAAAAATTGGAATAAAAAATTTAAATATACACCAGAAGCAGTCTCTCTCTTAAAGATAGTAAAAGAACAAAATTTAAAAAGTAATTTGTTGTGGTGGTGGATTGATTGCCCTAGCAGTTTACAGTCACTGAAATGCTTGCCTTGAAGGCCTATTTGGCCGCATGCTGCTCTTTGTGATGTCATTCCCATGCATATTTAGGCAAAAAGGAAAGACTGTATATGTTGTTGATACTGTCATAGCTGCCAATGTTTTAATTTCGTGGATGCTATTGTTGAAAAAGCATTTAAGTGGTGTGCACTTTTTGGGAATTTTTTTTTTTCCAGGAAAAGAGAGTGAACATAACGCCTAAACACGTATCTCGGTCAAGCAGCGTAGTAAAGAACATACCTGCACAAATCGGTAGGTCCCACTAAGCTGGAATTTCAGTGGTGTTTTACTCGGACCTTTTTACAGCAAATACCACGTAAAAGCTGAAAGCACCTGTCTTTTTGTTTGCTTGCAACAAGCTGTTGTTATTATGAACATTCACTGTAGTGAATCTATTTCTGTCGTGGATATTTAGATGGGCATTGTTCACTGTTCTTGCTATTACATTGTACTTCACTATGCCATAAAAGAGAATTCAGAGGTTATGCCAATGTGGGTGGGGTTGAGAATTCAGACGTGCGCTTATTGTGTGCATTAACTGTAAGCTAGGAAGGATTAAACGAGTGTGTTCATTTGTGCATTAGTAGCTCACCTATACGCAAGATGTGTACTGCACAGAACAATGATCAAATTTTTGATGCGGAGGACATTATTATCAGTGCTACTTCAGAAGCAGAAGCAGCAGTCCAGGAGCAGAGGGTGCTTTCATAAGTTGAAGAATATCTAGTGCTGTCACAGAAACCAGAAAAAAGCTGCATATATAAGCTAGGAAATAGGCTTGACATTCTCACATGAAGGCCGCTTAAATATTGCTTGCGTTTTGGCACCTTCAAGAGTAGAATTATTTTTACAGTGAAGCAGTCTGTAGCCAGCCTGATTGTTCGCAGAAAACCTCCTAGCGGGTACTACGTGCACAGAAATAGGGCAAGCCTCTCTACTTATCACTGGTTCGCTTAAAATGAAAAAGCCATCAGTGTGCAAAAGCTTGTGTGTCAAAAAATCGACTAAAGTGAAAGACTTAAATAAACTGACTTGTCTTTTACTTCAAAAATTGTCTTCTTTTTGTTAATAATATCAGCACTAATACACTCCCTATTGATGGTAACGCTGCGAAACGAGTGACGAAAGTCTCTCAAAGCTCAGAATTCAGGAGCAATTATTGTGACACAAATAAACATTCAAATGATACATTACACAGCTTCATTGATCGACATCTTCGTGTAGTCTAAGGGCCAAAGATTTTCATTGAATCAATATGTGAATGTTTCATTAGCCACAAAGAAAACTTATTGCAAGTCTCGTGCTTGGGCACTCTGCATTTATGCCTTTATATTGGAGCTCTTTCCTTACAGTGGGAAAGTTAAATGTTTTTTTTTTTTTTTGAGTGTGTGGGCTTTAGTTAGGAATTTTCTTTGCAATAGGTGCTTAGATTACTGTGTCACTGAGTATGTGAAAGGGAATGCATAGTACACTTATTTCAAATGCTCTTAATTTTAATACGCCTCAAAGGCCATTTGTCTTTTGAAGATAATTTATTCATTAAAAAAAAAGGAAAAGCAGAAAAAGATTCTCAGAAGAACATTTGTACTAGAAGTGAAAACTTTGGCAAAAGCTTTTTAAGCAAAATGTCCAAATATACAGCATGTTGGAATATTGCTTGGCAGTTTTTATTTAAAGAAATATAACTACAGATCAAATACTGGTTGACTAAAGAAAGGTTACCTGACACATAATGGCACATCCATAACTTGGTTTAAGTTTAAAAACAGTGGCTAGACACTAAGCACATTTTGCAAAGTAAACAGTGATTGGGGAGCACATAACAAAGCATACTAAACATAAGCAAATACTAACTCTTTCCAATCAAAGTGACTAATGGCATCGATCACTCAGTCATAACTGCTCATGGAGTGAATATGGTTCTAGATGGATATTCAAGCCATCGGGCTAGGCCTAACGTGCTCTTGAACCTTCGAGCTTATGCGCTCTTTAAGAATCATTGATGAAAATTTACGCCATGCAGAAA
This sequence comes from Rhipicephalus microplus, assembly GCF_043290135.1. Taxonomy (NCBI): domain Eukaryota; kingdom Metazoa; phylum Arthropoda; class Arachnida; order Ixodida; family Ixodidae; genus Rhipicephalus; species Rhipicephalus microplus. Next base: position 120,896,109 of record NC_134710.1, read on the forward strand.
CAACAGATATACTTTCTGTACATTCTCAAAAATAGTGCTGCAAGTTAATTAGTGCAGTGTGTTTTTAGAATTGGGCTTGCAAAAGCATTGTTCCCCAGCGACCATTATAAACTTGTCTGGTAAGCAAACAAGGTGTTCAAAATTATGTTTTATGGTTTTCTTAATATAAGACAGTCAGCACTGGCACAAAGCACCTCCTCAATGTGCTGTGATAGTTCTGTACTTCGTTTAAGGGGCTGGGTAAGCCCTATACCCGCCATGTATTTAGGTGAAGTTTATGTACCTTTTTTCATAACCATAGGAGCTACAGTAATCATTTTACTTTCACTGTAAATATAAGCCATTCCTCTTTTTGCTGAAGCAGACTTGGCGCTGAAAATTGTAACACCAATTTTTTGTAATTTTTTTTTTATTCTGGTACCTAATTATCGACAGCTGTTAAATGTCATGTTGAAGAAGAGCGCTTCCCCACACAACAATAATTCTGCTTCAGCATATTGCCTATTATGTTATCTAAATACTAGTCGAAATCTGTGATTCTAGATATGGTGATTGCTGAGATAAAGGAACATAAGTACAAAAAAGCATGTATTTAGACTATCGCATTTAATGTGTAAAATGTGCGTTGTTTCAAAAGTACAACGCAATAACAGCTAATCAATGGGCCTGTTAATAGCCACCAGCTAGATACTTACCGCTAGTATAATTTTTTTTTTTTTGTGTTGAAAGGTCTTGCGAGCCTTCTTTGTCGCCTGCTGTGCAGCCCTGTCAACAAAGTACTGTCAACGTAGCTCAAAGGTGCATAGCGTGCGTAGGCCCTGCACTGTGCAGTGCCCTCTCGAAATTCCAATGGAGTTCAGCACATTGTCATCATTAAAAGTTAGCACAGCATCAAGAGTGCATATTTTGAGGGTTTGGTGTTCGAGAAAAACGTCTTTTGGAGGGCTCTCTCATACAACAATTCGACGACTCGTTAGAGTTTAAAGGTTTCCCATGGAGGCATTTGGCAAGAAATTTTGAAAGAGCTCATATGGATAAGTTGGCTTAACAGCCTCAATAGCAGATGCTTTAAGGTGTTTTATATGAACAAATGGTTTACCATTCAACTGGGCTGTGTTTAATTTCGACCAAGTTTAGCTGTTTTTTAGGCAAGGGCACTAGGATAGATTGGTATCCTTTCATGCCATGTCAAAATAAGTTGCCCAAACAGCTTTTTGCATGTCCTTCAAGCTGGATCTCTTTTTTTTTTTAACGGCCAAACGATAGTTTTCATGCTTGCCAATGATAACACCCTTAAGACGTCCCCGACAAGATATAAATCCATATAAATGTCCTGGCATAAGGCCTCTGCTTTGTTTAGTTTTCACAGTTCTGGGTCCATTTTTTTCTGAATGTGCCAAATACACTCCATCTTGCAAACTGTAACTTCTTCATATGGCTATGATGCTTGAACTGCAAGGAATCCTTTGCTATGTAAGAATAAAGGTATGGCAGGCAGCCGCACAAGTTTTGAAATATGTCATTTTAGAGGGAAAGAAATTTACTCTAGAACAAACAAATGACTGATTCTGGTTCAGAAAAAGCTGTAGATTTCAAACAATCCAAAAAGAAAAAATGAATTTTTTCAATATTTTTGCTTACCCTGTCTCTTTGATCTGACAGCAGGTCAAAGGCCCAGATGATAAGAAAGATAATGACAGTTACCCTTTTACTACTGGCGTGCGATAGCAAGCAATGACTGCTTGTCACATCGGGGAGAAACATTGCACAGATCCCCATTGCCTTGCATGTTCAATCATGAAAACCACAATTAATCTTTGTAGTGGGTTAAACTCAACCCTCATTATAATAAAGATCAAATAACATGAAAAGGAGGCCGTTATGTCCAAAAATTCATTATAAACGTATATCCTAACACAAAATTTATTGTAAGACTATTTTTTATTTGCTTCTTTATATCTGGGTTTGTTACTTTCAAGTTTGAGTGTATCTCGGAGCACAGCCATGCTAGAATGATTCTTCCCAGTGTAACTGTGTATAAACACGACTGCCTCCAACTTTGGAATAGAAACATGCCTTCTTGCTGCATTTGCTAAAAAGTTAATTAATAAATCTGAGTTAGTTGTGCAGCTGACATCAATCATTATTGTCTCACTTTGGTTGCCCCTGTATATATGAGTAATCTGCAAGGGGGGGGGGGGTTCAGGTTTTCCTCGGAACTTAATTTTAAGAAAACCACAAAGCTTATCTCTGAACACTCAGTAGTACTTCGGTTGTGCTGTATCTCACTAATGCTTTATAGACCAACTAGTCCCCAATGCAGGCTGTCATTTTCACTATCTGGAGTAGTTCCACAGTGCATGCAAGTTAATACAAATACCCAAGGACTTTCTCATTGCACCCACGTTGAGATGTGAGGGCAACATTTCATTGTGCCTACTACCTCAGGCTCAGCAGCCCAGCACCATAGCCACCATTTTCTTGCAGTGGATACCAGTGACCTCCAATGCTGGCATTCACTCCGCACGTATACATTTGTCTTGATGAAAAGTTAGATTACTAAAAAAAAAAAAAGAAAATATCTAAAACAAATTATTAGGTTTCCCCCATGAACTATGCAACTTTTTATATTTTTAGATGGACTGCCTTAAAGCCAAATCAGCAGCTGAAAACATGACTCAAATGAAGTTTTCAGACTTTCTTATAACTTTACAATTTTTCGGTTCTGTGTATTACTATTTTTACTCTATTCATAGCATATGCAGGTGCCATAAAAGTCATAAAGAATCTCAGATATGCCCTTTTTCTGATGTTAAAATAATTCTAAAAAGTTCTTAGCGAAAATTTCTGCTGTTTGATATTTATTTGGTTGTTGATTTGGTTTAACACTGAAATTTAAATGGCATACTTAAGCAGACAAAATATTCTTTTCTCTCAAGACATCCCGGACAATTCGTTCTAATTGAGGGGGTAGTTTTCAGCTGTTGCATTGTTATTCACATGACTAATGTGTGCAGGTGTTGTACTCACGGATTTTGATGGGACATTAGATATTTTAGTGTGACGACTGGCAGGCACAATTTCTTGAGGTAACCACCTCATGTCACAATAAATCTGGTCTGCTCTGATCTCTGTGTTGGAGTTGAACTTACGCCAATATGACTCGAACTGAAGATGGATGGAACGAACATATGTGCATTACTTAGCCCTCAATAGTCTCGTTTGAATCTGTGGGTACTGGATCTATTTATTGTGTTATAGCAAATCAGTTCTCTAGAAACTTGCAAGATGACAGCAATGTTTTCTATGGACATGAAGTTTTAAAAAAGGAAATGCTTCATTATGTAAAGAATTTCATCATGCAGTAAACTATCATAAATGGGAATCTCTTAAATGAAACAACTTCCTCTAACATATACTAATTGGTTTCATACTTGGATTGTGCACCCCTGTTCATTGCTCAGTAAACAGAACTCGTGTTAAAATGAAACACATTTTCCTGGTCCCTCGAGGCAATTCTGGCCACAGTGGTCACATGTCAGTCAAGGTGAAATAGTAGAGGCTCATGTACATTTTAAGAACACTAAATGGTCAAAATTTCTGGAGCGCTCCACTACAGCATCTCTCATAGTCATATCACGATTTAGGGATGTAAAATCCGAGATATTATCTATTACTGGTTCCTTTAGGTTTTGTTTGATGAGAGTGCACTGTTTGTTGAAGAGTATTGTGTTGTCTAAATTGTCATATACTACTTGTAGCACTAATCTATAGACAGGTTGGCACTCGCCCTCATGCTGCTGTCTGTAAGACTCCTGGTGGGTTTTGTTGGCAAAGCAACCATCCCAGATTAGGTCCTGATCATGACGATGATGAGGATAAAGGCTTCAAGCATGGCACCTACAGATGCATCATTTTGTAGGCCTTAACAAAGCAGTACTCTTGTGTATGAGCTCTAATGTAAATTCAAGACGATAAGAGCTAGCAGCGTCAGGACAGAAGCAGCAAGAGCGTGCCGAATATACGGGCCTCGTCGCAGCAGCAACCAGGTAGTCCCAGCTTGTGCCTCGCGCGAACGTGTCGATGTCACTTGGGTAGTGGGCATTCCTCTTCACTACATATCCTCCCCGTCTGAAAAAGAGCCATCCTGGCAACTCACGGAGAACAGAGTACGAGCGGATCGTAATATGGTTTCAACCGCTGTACGTGAACAGTTTCACGACCCCGAAAGCGCTGGTCTGTGGATGGCGTCACGGGTTCGATGATGTAATCAACAGGTGAAGTCTGCGAGACAACGCGGTAGGGTCCCTGGTATTTTGAAACAAGTTTCGAAGAAAGACCTGTAAGGACAGCTGGAACCCAAAGCCACACAAGGGTGTCCGAAACGAAGTTAAGGTACGGGTGGTTATTGTCTCGCCGAGATTTTTGTCTCCATTGGTCGATGGTTGTGAACAACTGGGCGAGCTTACGGCATTCCTCGGCGCGGCGTGTAGCTTCAGAGATGGGCGTAGACTCGGAGAAATCGGGGTGGTAGGGCAGAATGGTATCTAGTGTGGTGGAAGGGTTTCGGCCATATAACAGGAAAAATGGCGAAAAGCCCGTAGTCGCCTGTGGAGCAGTATTGTAGGCGTATGTAACAAAAGGCAGAAGGAGGTCCCAATCGGAGTGATCTGAGGCAACATACTTAGATATCATGTCGCCAAGGGTACGGTTGAATCTTTCCGTCAAACCATTTATTTGGGGATGGTAGGCGGTGGTAGTCCGGTGAATGATATGGCATTCGTCAAGGAGTGCGTTGACGACTTCAGAGAGGAACACACGTCCTCTGTTGCTGGGAAGTTCACGCGGTGCGCCATGACGGAGAATGAAGTTCCGCAGAAGGAAAGATGATACGTCGCGTGCTGTGGCAGCAGGCAAAGCGGCTGTTTCTGTGTATCGCGTCAAGTAGTCAACAGCGACAACGATCCAACGGTTCCCAGAAGCCGCGAATGGAAAAGGTCCGTACAGATCGATTCCAATACGGTCGAAAGGCCTGGCTGGGCAAGGGATTGGCTGGATCGGACCAGAGGTGTTATGAGGCAGAGCTTTCCGTCGTTTGCACTGCGGGCATGAGTGAATGTACTTGCGCAGAAAGGTGTACATGCCTCGTCAATAAAACCGGGAGGAAAGCCGAGCGTATATTTTCAAGATGCCCGCATGTGCACACTGAGGGTCAGCGTGGAAAGCTGAACATATTGCAGCACGAAGATGGCGAGGTATGACCAGTAACCACTTTCGGCCGTCAGACTTGTAATTCCTGCGGTAAAAGAGGTCATCGCGGATCTCAAAGTGAACCGCTTGACGGCGCAATGTTCGAGAAGATGGAGAAGTCGATGGATCTGATAGGAATCGCCGGAGAGCGTTGATCCAGTCATCCTTACGTTGCTCAGACGCCATGTCGCAGTTTGCTGGAAACGCAACCGTTTCGTCCATGGCAGATAGACAAGCAGAGCTTTCCGATGATTCAGGTGAACGCGATAGGGCGTCGGCATCAGTGTGACGTCGGCCAGACCTGTAGACAACACGCATGTCAAACTCTTGCAACCGCAAAGCCCCGCGAGCTAAACGGCTGGAGGGGTCCTTCAACGTGGATAACCAACAAAGTGCATGGTGATCGGTGACTACATTGAAAGGGTTACCATATAAGTACGGTCTAAATTTACCTCGAGCCCAAATAATTGCCAGACACTCCTTCTCTGTAACAAAATAATTCTTCTCCGCTTTGGTGAGGGTACGGCTTGCGTAAGCGACTACGTACTCCTGGAATCCCAATTTGCGCTGCGTGAGAACGGCGCCGAGTCCAACACCGCTTGCATCGGTGTGCACCTCAATCGGAGCAGTCGGGACGAGTGATGCAAGATTGGCGGTGAGGTTAACAGGTGGCGCAACTTTTTGAAGGCATCATCACAGGCGGGTGACCAAGTGTAACTTTTCGAGTCATTCCGTAAAAGTTCAGTCAAGGGGGCAGTGATCATCGCAAAATTCCGAATAAATCGGCGGAAATCTGAGCAGAGGCCAAGGAAGCTGCGCAGATCCTTCAGAGATGAGGGTTTAGGGAACTCTGCAACTGCCTGAAGCTTGGCGGCGTCAGGAAGAATACCGTCTTTAGAGACAACATGGCCGAGGATCGTGAGCTGACTTGCACCGAAGCGGCATTTTTTCAGGTTGAGCTGAAGGCCGGCGTTAGTTAGGCACTGTAGTACTTCATCTAGCCTGCAGAGATGCAAGAGAAAATCGGGTGAAAATATAACCACGTCATCTAAGTAGCACAGGCATGTTTTCCACTTCAGGCCACGCAAAAGATTATCCATCATCCGCTCGAATGTTGCGGGCGCATGGCAAAGACCGAAAGGCATGACGCGGAATTCGTAAAGGCCATCAGGTGTGACAAAGGCAGTTTTAGGCTGATCTTCAGGTGCCATAGGGACTTGCCAGTAGCCATTCCATAAGTCAATAGTAGAGAAGAACTCGCCACCTTGGAGGCTGTCAAGGGCATGGTCGATTCTCGGTAAGGGGTAAACATCCTTTCGAGTTAGTTTGTTAAGACGACGGTAGTCAACACAGAAGCGAATTGACCCGTCCTTCTTCTTAACGAGAACGACTGGAGATGCCCAGGAACTATTCGAAGGCTGGATGACGCCACGCTTGAGCATGTCAGCTACTTGGTCACTGATACCCTTGCGCTCTGTCGTGGACACACGATAGGGTCTTTGACGCAGTGGTGCATTGGTGCCCGTGTCGATGCGGTGACACACAGCTGATGTGCGGCCGAGTGGACTATGCTGGCAGTCAAAGGAAGATCGGAACTTGTTCAGGAGTCGTAGAAGCTGAGCACGTTGTGAAACGGCTAACGTGTCGGCGATGGAGCTGCTCAGTATGTCAGGTCTAGTGTTCTGCGGCGAAGAGGCACACGTTAATCCAGCGACTTCGTGTTTGGCGAAAGAACCAGTTGGCATGTCAATAATTGCAGAAGGGTCGAGACTGTAAACTCGCCGGACGCACTCGCCCCGAAGTAGTGTTACAGGAGATGACAGCAGATTCGAGATGAGCATTCTGCTGACACCGTCTTGAAGTTCGAAAAGGGCATGAGGTAGCGACGAACATTTGCGACGAACAAAAACCGCAGATGGCATGAAAAGGGCACTTGACTCCGCGAGCACGTTGCAAGACACCATGGCAAGGGCGAAAGAGTGCGGCGGTATCGTAACGTTTCAGCAACAAATAGTTTGTCCCCGGTTTCAACAGCGTCGTGTAAAGTAGCGTCGCTAAACACTTCAAATGCCACCTCAGCGCCCGAACAGTCGATGACGGCCTTATTAGCGGAGAGAAATTCCCAGCCCAAAATGAGGTCATGGGAGCAGGAATCTAACACTAGTAATTCGACGACATAGATAAGGTCGCCAATCGCAATGCGAGCAGTACAGGCAGCGGCCGGCGTGACGTGCTCTGCGCTTGCTGTACGAAGCGATATACTTGCTTGTGGCGTCATAACTTTTTTGAGCAAGCGGCAGAGTCTGGAACTGATCACTGAAACTGCGGCACCAGTGTCGACGAGAGCGAGTGCAGTGACACCGTCCACATATACGTCCAGTACATTCGTCGGTGAAGAGAGAGGCCTTGGTCTTTTCGCGGGTGTCGCAGTTCCTGCCTCTGGAACTGCGGCAATCAGTTTTCCCACTCCGGCGATGAAGGACGACGATGCATCAGCGATGGCGAGCGGCGTCGAGGTGATGGCGAGCGACGGTTAACAGGTGGGTGGTGGTCGGCGTACGATGACATCTGGTCGGGATGCTGAGAGCCTGCGAACGAAGGGCGCTGTGGCACATAAGAGACAAGTTCGAAGCTCTGGTGGTAGTTCTGCTGATAGGCAGGGCACGCTGGCGGCAGTATCGCGCTATGTGGCCAGGCAACCCACAGGCAAAGCATATCGGCAGGTTGTCGGGTGTGCGCCATTGTCCACTACTCTGGAGGGACCTTATCTGAGTGAACCAAGGAGTGGGCACAGCTGATGGTAGTGACCTAAATGTCTGGAGAGGTGGCCTTGCAGCAACCTCAGCATAGCTTAGAGGTGCATTCACCTCGGCACAGGCCACAGGGGTCGACAACGGCGAAGTGTCATGGGCAGGTGGCAGAGCCACGCAAACTTGCTCCTGGATGACCTCACGAATGTTCGCTGGCAGATGTGATGGTGGTTGGCCGGCTGTTGATAGCAGCGACAGCTGACGAGCGACCTCAGCGCGAACAAACTCCTTGGTCTGCGATAGCAGCGAGTGATGGTCAGAGGTGGTCGTCAAGCTTGAGAGGGTGTTATCCGGGACGTTAGGGTGTCATGTGAGAAGACGCTGTCGTCGGAATTCGTCAAAACTCTGACACAGCTCGATGAGCTCCGAGACACTGGCCGGGTTTTTCGAGAGGAGCATTTGAAAGGCGTCGTCAGAAATTCCTTTCATAATGTGTCGTATCTTGTCAGTTTCCAGCATCGTCGGGTCAACACGCCGGCAGAGGTCGAGGATGTCCTCGATGTAGCTGGTAAATGTCTCACCAGTTTGTTGGGACCGGCTTTGTAGGCGTTGTTCTGCACGAAGTTTGCGCACCCCAGGGCGTCCAAAAACAGCTGTAATGCAGGTCTTGAAGGTCGTCCAAGTAGGAATGTCCGTCTCGTGGTTTCTGTACCACAGCTTGGCAACATCCGTTAAATAAAACATCACGGTACCCAGTTTCATGGCATCATCCTATTTGTTGGTAGCGCTGGCTCGTTCGTAGGATTCCAGCCAATCCTCAACGTCTTTCTAGTCTGTGCCGCTGAAGATGCCGGGTTCATGCAGGAGCTGGGCACCGAGACAGCCCCTGGATGGAGAAGCCCGGGTGGGAGTGAAGACAGCGTCGTCAGGCGTGACGGACGGCAGCTTTCGGCTACGCAATTCCAGGGTCGGGGTAAACCGCAGCAGCCTCCACCAAAATATAATGTAAATGCAAGACGATAAGAGGTAGCAGCGTCAGGACAGAAGCAGAGCTGGCCGAATATACGGGCGTCGTCGCAGCAGCAACCAGGCAGTCCCAGCTCGCGCCTCGCGCGAACGTGTTGATGTCGTTTGGCTAGTGGGCATTCCTCTTTACTACAGAGCATTATATTAGGTGCATCATGGGAAAAGTCTTGAAAATTAAGTGGGCTACTTTATCACAGAAAGTTGGTCACAAAAACCAAGTGACAAAACAGCAGCATGAAGGAAGCATGCATGAACACCATGGCAATTAAGGCACCACAAACATGGCACTTTGGCATTGTGTAGTTCAGCGATCACAACAGGTAGTGCTGTAGGAGACACTGGTGACATTTTGTGGATTGCTTAAAAGTTGGTGTGCACTCAAGAGTTGTTGTACTTGTAAATGCAGTGTCAATAGCAAAAATATGAGTATCAAACATAGAACATATCTGTAAAAGAGGACTTTGTTCAAAGTAAGTGTGGAATTTCTGCTTAAAGCTTGTAAAGAACTCTGTAATATTTATTTGCATATGCATTTGGTCTTACGCAATTCATGGTAAAAATATGGCACAATTTATACATTGTGTCCTAATTTTTGTATGTGCATGGTTTGCAGCCACAAAGACGTCAAGTATTGTTGAGGTGCCTGGTCAGCCGACCAAACAGTTCAAGCGATCTGGGAGCTCACCGGAGTTTTCTGCCAAAGTAAGTTTGGCATTATTGACAGTTACGCTAATGGTGAAGTCTTATTTTTTCAACTGGCTGATTTTTTCTTCAGGCTGACCATGCTCAAGTGCCTTCATCTGCTTCGTTAGATGCTTCTGATGCACCCATTGAACCAGCGGCTGTGCGCAAATGCTATTCGCGAGATGCTGTTCTTCACATGTCACTCTCGCCATTGGCCACGCAGATGCCTCCCGATTTCCCTTCATTAGACCCCAAAGTGGCGAATGTGATGGTAAAGCAGGTATGTATAAATGCACATATTTCATGAACAATGTTGTCTTTCTTGTTCCACAAGAAAAAAAAAAAGGAGGAAAAATATTGGCAGCTAGCGCTGCCTCTGTATAAAAAAGTAGCAATTTCTTTTCCTGTTTTGAAGGAGAGAAGTGAAAATGTAAGGGCTCATTTTCCTTGTTAGACACAACGTAAATGAGAACTAACAGAGTATGATGCCAAGAGAAGTATAGAGAATGTTATTGAAGGCTATTTGGATGTAAATGTGAAGAAAGAAAAAGTGGACAAAAAGATCACTTCCCGTAGACTAGGTCGAACCTGCGACCTTCGAATAACGTATCCGATGGTCTACCACTGAGCAGCTGTGGTGGTCATCTCTCCGCCCACTTTATAGGGTATAGTATATGCGCATTTAAACGTGGGAGCTTCAGTCAGCACACCATGCTGACTTGTGCCCCTTTCCCATTGGAAAGCCTGTGTCATTGTAACAGGTGGCACATATTGCCATTGAGCGTATAAAAATATGCTCTAGCATTGTATCTGGAAGAGTTGCTATTTCATTAATGTTTTTAAAAGTAGCATTTAAAGAGTACAATGTTTTAAAAGTAGCATTTAAAGAGTATAAATACCTAGAAACCCTAATGTTAGTTCTTTATCACATGAATTAATTTTCAAAAGTTCCTAAGCACACTCAACCAGACATTAGCAAAATGTTGCTGGGCCAGTTTGTGCTTAACAATAATTTGCTAGATTTCAGCATAAAATTTTCAGCCATAAGGAGAAGACATAAATGTTGCATAGCTTGGCTTGCTTCCTCTCCTTTGTCATCGTCAGTTTCACAGTCAAAGCTTATGTAGATTACCAGAGCATACATTTATCCAGGATTCTGGTTTTCGTGGACATAAAATTTATAACATGTTTCAGAAATAATTTAAAGTGAGTGGGTCAGAGCTGGGCCAGAGCTTGCTGCAAGCTATGCTCAGTAGGGCTTGAAATGTTGGCTGCATTTGCAATATGAAGATTGTTGCCTTTTGAATCACCATGGGAGCACCACCATAACGTTACTTATAATGTTACTGGTGGAAGATGGCAGAAGGGATCTTAGAAAAAATTTTAAATGTTTATTAGGGTGATGTCATATTTGATAAACAGAGCACCTGAATACCGATAGCAGTTGGTTGGTTGACTGCTCATTGTGGATTTCCGGCTTCTTATTTGAAGTGCATCTTAGGTTCTCAATAGGCCGCTAGTGATAGCTGCCTGCATGATGCAGATTAGTTAATGTAGGATCTGCATTGCTTCACACATTTTGACTTTCTGATAGCCGATACCATGGATCTCATATAGAAGTGAAAGCTTCATGATTAGAGATATGTGTGTTAAAGAGACAAAACTTTCAAAGAAGTTGATGAAAAAGGCCCAGCAATAGTCCAGGCGGTATGTGAAGTCTCATTGTAAATTTAAAAAATGCTTGCATTGTTTCGTAAAAAAATATTTATGTGATTTATACTCTATATCTCCTAAATGTGCTTGTTTTTGCCTGCCCACTACCTACTTTTACTTTTACGAATCATGTATTGACTTTCTTTTTTTTCCTTTTTGAGGTTACAGTGAAATGATCATACCTATTATTTGCTGGGAACAAGCATGCTTTGCACCATTTCCATGTCCCATCCAGGTTTTATCTGGTGCTTCATTGGCGTCAAGCTTATCTTTGGTGGTCGAACTTGCATGGCTTGAACTAGAGTGGCACGACACTTACTCCCTGGTCTACTGTCTTAATGGAGCTGTGTCTGGTGGTTTCAGTTCAATAATTCATTCTCTTCCTATCTTAGCACATCACACCTTTTGACTCTGATGGATTCCGGCAATGCATGATGCATCAGGCCTCAGTCTCCGACTTTTTCTCAAGTTCTCCAGTTTCATCCACACCACCGCGGTCTGATGTATCAGAGGTGGAAGACTCGAGTGTTGCCTGAAGAATGCCTGTGTAGAATGAAAACGCATTTTGTTTTACCATGTAGATACTTTTAATTTAGGTCATAACACTCACTCTGAGTGACCCTAATAAAAGTTTGTAATATGTTTCTTTTGCTGTGATTTCTCTAGCGCTTGATTTATGCTTCTCAAAGCACTACGTGTAAACTATGCTCTGGGAGGATTACTCTAGTCCATAAGCAGGTAATAGTGGCGGCATATTTTGTGGAATAACTTACGTTATGTATTATAATGCTAGATTTCTATTAGTGACATCAGTGTTTTTACTCGTGATCTGTTCTGCTTTCACCATGAGTGTTCTTCACTATCACATGCTCATGTACAGGTCCCTTTAGTGCTTAAATGTGTTATTATAGTCTGTGTTATTTGTTAGGCAGGTTTTCTTGAGCCAGTAAATTTTGTTTGTTAATTAATATACATGTAGTATTTGTAAAAAGAAAGTTTTGTAGTGTTCAAGAAAATGTGATGGCATTGTGGTGGTATCAGAAACGAGCACAGCAAATACTGTAGGCCAAGAATAGTTGAACGTTTGCGGGAAAACTACCGTGCATAAGCGTCATTTGGATCATTTCAAAAATGTCCCACTCGTGGTGAATGTGGTGTCATACATTTGCTTTAATTTTTCGATTATTGGAGCTGTGCTGTTGATTATATGGACGTTTTAGGCATTCCCAAACAATGATCTTCCACTCTGACGTAAATTGCTGTTTGCCTTTAGTGTCCCTACAAGCGTTCATTTGGCTGCCAAGAGCATGCCTCCTCCTAATGATAAGACATCCCTGGTGTAAGCAGCTAGAACTACCTTCAGAGCAACTAGACATCAGAATGAGGTGGATGACGAACAATAGTCTCCTAGTCCTCCTGCTCCGTAACCTTATCTGTGATATCAACAACACTCGCCTCTCTAGGTGAATGTCACACAGGACCCTCTATCATACCAGTGGAGATGTTTCAAGGTGCTGGCAAACACTCGCACTTCCATTAAAACCAAATTAAAAATTATGAAAGGCAGTGTTTGCCACTAATAATCGCAGAAGTGTCCATGTCTACAGGCCATTAAAGCAACAAAAACACCTTTAGGTTTCACTTATGGTGTCGGGATCCCTTAAATCTTGTGAAACAAACAAAAAATGCAGGTTTTACAATTGAGTGGCCTATTTGTTTTGAAGATAAAGGAGTGCCAGCTACCATGTCGATAATGTACGCAAACAAAATATTGCCTGTATGCCTGCAGTCATCCAGGCACATTTATCAGAACAGGCATTGCAAGGTGCGGAAAATTTCAGTTGTCCTTTACTATTTTTTATTTTATTTTATTTTGAAATACCATAGGGCCAGAGGCCATGCCATGAATTTGTGATTTAAGTGACATTGACAATGAATCTCGTATCTTTGCTTGCAAGATGCCTGCATGATTTGTATGAATCACCAAGGGTCTGTTAAATGTGCCCCTTTTGAATATTCATAGAATAACTTGCTTAGTGACAGCTTGTATTTTCACTGTTGAGTGAAAATTTCGACATTCAGCCCTCTTGATAAGATATATTTGTTACTGTATAAGCATTTACATTGAGCACAAGTAAGTAGACACCTGTATGTTTGTTCACAAGCACTTGCATTTGTCCACTTGATTGTCATTTTTGCTAATGCACTTAAACAATTTAAAGTACGTAAAATTTTATTGTGGGTTTTTAGAAGTTTTGTTTGTTTCGTATTGCATTCAGTTTTGTTTACTTATGGGGTGGGTGCTTTTCTGTGTTCGACTCCTTTCGATGCACAGATTCACCGGTACAAGACTTGTTGCCGAACGAAAAGTGTCAAGTGTGGCTGCTGAAGCTGAAAATTCAGGACCGGGCTGATCACTGTTCTAAAACTAATAGCTTTAGCTTTTTACCAAAGGTCTTAACAATGTTTTATGTTTTTAAAGGTTTGGTCTTCATCGTTAAATTTTTTTATTTTTTAATGCTGGTTTATGTTCTCTAAGAAGTGGCTGTGGTTTCCAATGACTAAGGAAAATGTTATTTACTTGTTTATATAGAAACATTTTGTTCTCTTTATATATTTAATGGAGCCCTGCAACACTTTGCCAGGTGTTCATAAAATTATCCCACTGTTTATCACCGCACAGATTAACTGCCACAAAAATTTTTAGAATCCAAGTGGAGTTACAGAGATTTGTTTAATGCTCTAAGCATTTTCTCCCTTCTTTTAAAAATCTCAATGAGTGCACTGAAATGTAGTTGGGGTGGGGTGGGGGGGACAAGCAACAGCTACATTCATACTGGCACTCTTTGGCCACCTATGGCCCTTGTGCCGCGAACCGGACCAATCATCATCAGGTTACTTCCGTAAGTCAGTGCGCATCGCAGTCTTGAGCACTTTTTTGTTTCGTTTGAACGCCTGTGTGGCTTGCATGCCTGTTGCAACTTCAGACGAAGAAGTAGTTGCGGCATTCACACGCGGTTCTGCTCGAGACACGGTTCTCTTTTTCTTTGCCTGGTTGATGAGCAGGTCAAGAATGAGTTGGCATCAAAGCCTTTCATTCCTCTTCTGAAGGTGTTTGTCGCTACAGTGCCTGCGTGGCAGTCGCCAGGATAAATATGCATTGCACTATATTAAAACCTGCCAATGGTCTTTCCGGTACTTTACATAATCTGTTTGGGTATATAGCAGGATTTGTTAAGAGAAGAGCGATTTCTTGCAATCTTTGAATTTATTTGTAGATTCCCAGCCGCATGCTGGGCTACGTTTGTCTCACATGTTCGCAGGAGCCTTGACTGCTGATTGGCAGTATTTTCTGAACATGTTCACAAAGTATTGCCGGGCCCCTTCAAAAGCGTGAGATATGTGATGTTGTCTTTCTTGTAATTTTCCAAAGAACATTTAGGATACTTTTTAGGATAGACTCTGCCACTGTTTATTTTTGTTCGGTGGACGAATAATCTGGAATAATTGAAAGGAATCCTTTACATTTTTTATTCAGTCTTAGGAATAATTAAGTAATAATTAGGCAAGACACTTGCATTCAACACAAAAAAAAACAGACAAACCTCACTGTGTAGTGTATAACAGCAAAATGATTTGGGCTCCTCAAACAATGCACTAAATAACCGAGAAGTAGCGTAGGACAAATAAACTTCTTATTTTGGTTTGGTAAATAATAAAGTGTGGGCTCTGTAATGATATAATAGCCCACGTGCACATAAAAAATCTCTTATTGTCATTTGTAAAACATTAAATTGCTTCCGCTCACGTATGTGGCACTGTAAAAATTAGTTTCTGCCCATTATTCAGTGCACCGTGCTGGTGTGTGTAGAATATGTCAGTCGTGCAGCACCTCGTTCATCTGATGCATAATGAATAGTAAACACAAAAAGGTCTCATGATAGTAGTTAGATAGTCAGCCCTATATATAGTTTCTACTCTGGAAGAACTTGGTACACTTGACTGGACTTGACTGTCTGCTTTCTGGCAGTGTGCACTGAGCTTGGTTGGGGACTGAAAACAATATGGATGTAGATTCTACAGAAGATATCTCAAGTGGGATTTTTATATGCTGTATTGGATTGCATTGTCTTGTTTTACCTTATTTAGTTGAGGGCCTTAAAAAATATGCAATGTCGTATCTAGCTCCAACGCACTTTCAATATACCCTTCAAAGCTTTCAGGTATCTTTTACAAGTACGAGTTACTAGCTTGTGGGAGAAAGAGGTCAGTGGCTCTCTTAAACTGAACAGCTCATGAACTTCACCACAGTAGAATTTAAGACTGGCAAAAATTTAGCTGTGACGTGTAGCACTTGCAGGTGCAGTCATTTTTTTTTCTTTTTTTTAATGTACCATATGCACTCCTGTAAGGGAGAAGCGGTTGAACTTTTTTTATTTATTTTTTTTATTTAAGTATACTGCAGACCTTCTCGGTCCAAGCAGGAGTGGTACATAGTATATACAAACAATGATGCCACGTACAGAAAGGCACCGGCACAATCCAAGAAGAAAAAAAAAACTATTGAATTCCAAGTAGCCAAAACAACAGTGTCATAATGCAACGTTGAGAATCATGCTAAAAGGACAAACCAGTCAAAGGGAAAGAAACTGCTCACAATAAATCCCTATTCGTACATTTGCGTCTATTGTTCAAAATTTATAGTTTTATTCTTTTCAATAAAGGATTCTACGGTGTCACAGTTCACAGCTATTAATGGGAGTTGATTCCAATATGCAATTGATGACGGAAAAACAGAGTTTTTGTGAATGTTGTTGTGACTTGTGCGCAGTCGTATTGTCTTATTGTGGTTAGTTCTCGTGGAATGCCTGAAAGGTTCAAGAAGATAGTCTGATCTGGATATTGTATATTTCCCATGATAAAGAAGATACAGGAATTTAAGTTTAGAATGTATTCTCCGTTCGGAAAGGCAATGAAGTTCGGCTCTTTTATGCAGATTAGTAACACTGGTATACCTGGAGTAATCGGAAAACACAAATCGAACTGCTAAGTTTTGCACTCGCTCAATTTTACTAATGAGAAATTTATGATGTGGACTCCAAATTATATCGGCGTATTCTAGTGCTGGTCTAATCAGGGTCTTATAGGCGGTTAGCTTTGCTGCAGGGGGGAGAGTTACGGAGTTTTCTCTTTAGGAAGCCCAATTTACCTTGCGCTTTCGAACAAATAGCAGTTATATGTGGATCCCAATTAAGGTTGGATGTTAATGAGCTTCTTGGTGCACATTCATAGTAAAAGGCAGCGAGAAAACGACTAGGAACAAACAGGAGAAATGGGACAGAGTGCTCTGTCCTGCTTATTCTGTTTTTTTCTTCTCATTTTTGCACTTTGCACATTTTTGCATTTTCGTTTTTCACAATAGGTCGTCTGAGCGCCACACTTTTTTGAACGAATTTGATACAGTGCATCCCTTCCGTGGAAGTGTGAAATTTTTGTTCAAATTTCTATTCACATAAGAAAAAACCTATATATAATCGAGCCATATATACCCAACGATGAGATATATGGCACTTAGCTGCGGACATCCTTGCTAGATTTCATCTGTGTCGCTGCTCTAGCTCTGCTCGTCACCACTGCTCATGTCATCCACATGTACATGTGCAAGTATAGTGTCTCCCAGATAAAGCCGTGCACTCGATGCTCACTGATAGCTCTGCATGACGAAGCTGCAGGACACCAATTGCCGTCTAGTGGCTTCCGCGAAATGCGCTGTTGCATAATGCGAAGACACTGCCGTTTGCTGGCAAGTTGTGTTTCTTTCCCCTCCAGAATTTGGACATCCAAGTTTAGGTAGCAGTCGTTAGTCTAGTGTATTCCGTAATCCATGATTATAGCCATTGCACATACGAAGATTCGGAGGGTTTGCTTTTTCGGAAGTTTAATTTAAAAAAAACTTACTTGTTTTTTTTTTTTTCATACTGCCACTTGCATTACTAAGTCAATTTGCCTTTATTCCCTAGCTAATGTTTTCTGCTTTATTTACAGATCTTTTGTTTACAATGCAAAATCCACTTGTGCAGTGTTTTGTACTTATTAGTTACAGCACAGTTGCTTTATCTAGTCACCTACCGCAGAGTTTCACATTATGCAGTAAAGTGTCAGTACTTTGTATAAAAACGCTATGCAAGCTGTGAGAATGCTAGTTGCAGAAGTGATAAAGGTGTATTACGAAACAATTTTCATGAAAAAGTAAGCTTACTAAACGTATAGCTGTAAAGTAGCGGTTGTAATTTTGCAGCTACATTATATGCTTATATTTAAATCTTAGGAGACTGCTCTATTTTGTTTTATTCTTCTAAAGCATATATGTTTGGGATGGATTTTCACAAGTTTCTCACTTTGTGCATTAACATCACATTTCAAAATAAAGTTAAGACAAACTGTTTATGCAGAAGACTGCCAGCATAGAAGTCTGGCAGGTGTGAATGAAAACTAATATTTGTGCATCAGAAATGTGGGTTAGAAGTGCCATAAATTTTACATAAAGCTCTTAAATTTTAACTTTAGGCAGGATGAGGCCTTCTGTGAGAATGATAAATTGTTTGCAAATTAGTACCTGTTTGATGTATTGCATCTTTCTATCCTATTCCCACAATAATAAACAAAAGTAACACTTGTTAGTCAGCTCTAAAAGGTGACAAGTGCATGTCGTGCATGCATTGCTCCACTGTATTTTATAGTCATAGTGTAGGTTACCTTTTTCTCAGTATGTATACAGCATCCAACACACTTAAGCATTTGGCCTTGCACCATATGATGTATTGTGGTGTATTGATCTACGGTAGGCTACAACCCAGAATAGTGTATTTTATTGTGAAGCATTTCATCTTTGCGGAAAAGAAACCTCCCTCCACTTATCCCCATTGCCTCTGGCTGCCTGAAACTTTTTTACTTACAGATACCATGAATGAGATTATGTTCAGAGACGCCTGTTCACTCCCTCTTTCCTCAGAACGAAAATCCTGGCAAAATATCTAAAAACAGAAGCCACTCATGTTCGCAGTGCACCTTAGATTCTTTTAAATGCAGCACCCATTTTTCTGAAACAGGTGCCTGTAGTGTAATATAGAGTGGCAGATGCACTAATGAAAAAGGAAGACTTCATCACTTTCTCCATTAGTATTGCTAGGGAGTATTGGAAATATGAAAGCAGCCATAAAAAGCTCAGCAAGTAATGGCAATACGAGCTTTTATTTCTAGGTCACCTGGCCAGGCGCACTTATCAATGGCATGTGCCACAAATTTCTGACTATGCTTTCAAAATGAAGACAGCACAACCAAAATTTTTTTTTAAAAAAAGCACATTTGTATCAATAGAAATAGACATGTATAGGCAGAAAAACATATTTATTAAGGTTTAAACCATATCTTTACTCATAATTTTAGCTTACTGGCCAAAAAGATGAGGCCCAGTAGTGTGCAATTTTCTATAATCCTGTTTATGTATCACAAAGGTGACTATTGATAGTAATAAAATGCTAGTAAAGGTTTTTCTCTAATTGGTCTCCAAAAGCCTACTAAAGTGTGTTGCTTAAGGCTAAATAAAGTTTGTATAGGTACAATGTTGAAAAGTGGGCATTTGTAGCCATTAATGCTACTACGTCAAAGAAAAGGGGAATTTTAAGGTTTATTTTTGTTGTTGTTAGAATGTTAATGAGAGCTGACTAACAATAATGCCTAGAAAAGTGCATGGTATGTATTTCTAATAATTATGTTATAAATGTGATAAAAGTAAAGTGAATGAAAAAAAAAAAACTTGTCGTTTTGATCTTAAGAAGGGATCAAACCTGGAGCCCTTGAATTACGTATCTGATGTTCTACCGACTGTGCTGCAGTCATCCCCCCATTCACTTCATAGGGTATATATATATATATATATATATATATATATATATATATATATATATATATATATATATATATATATATATATATATATATATGTGTGTGTGTGTGTGTGTGTGTGTATGTATATATATATCTGTGCATTTAAATGTCGAAGTATTAGTCAGCTTTAATTGCAGCCATAGCGGTGAGTGTGGAACACTTTCTTTCTGCCTGCTGGCGTCTTGTAGCATCTGATCATTTTACGAGTTCGCAGCAGGCCAGATAATCCTTTGCATACTACCTGAAGGCATTAATTTTGCCAGAACAAGACCCACGCTATGAATGAAGGAAGGACTTGGTTTTTTTTTTTAGGATAGGATAGGCATCTATGCACCATAAAAGCCATACAGGACACATTACTCAATACACAATTCATGCTAAAACAATGAAAATGCTTCACATTGAAGGATAAAAGAACAAAATGGGCATTTGCATAAATGTCTGCTCCTTTCACGTTTTTAAACTTGTGTCAGTTGGCAATGATACTTGCTCTTCTCCCCAGCAGTTGTCTGTGTAAAATGGTAGGGTAGTGTGAATGTGAAATAATGCTAAAAAAAGAAACTTGCTGAATACTATAACAAAACTGATTTGCTCTAGATGTATTCAACAAGATAGAGCTATATTCAAGCATGATTGTCAAGCTTGTAATATCAAATGCACTCAAATAATGAATTGTGATATAAACACACCCAAATGTCATATTTAGCATTGAGCAGTCACTGCATTGTGATCTTTTTCATTGGAAATGAACCACTTGCTACAATACTCTTATGCAGCATTTGAAATTATAAGGAATAAACATGACGTTATGATGTCTGCATTGAAAGAACTAAAAACATCGTATGCCAAGGGGAAACAAAAAGCCACCTACATGCTGACACTTCTTAGAGACTGCATGGCTTGTCCAAACTGATAAACTGGACAAAATATACCTGTTGTTTGTGCAAGACAGGGTTCATGATACTTCCAGATGTAGCTTACCCTTGAGGTATTACGAGGTAGCTGTGTAAAGAACAGTTGCACTTCGTTTTGTTTAGTTTTTGGTTATTGCTATTTCCTACATCCTTCTTTACAAGTGTGTTGAAATTTTGAAAGTCCCTCCAGAGGGTGTCCAGTGAACCTTCCTTATTCATATTTCGATGTTGTTTTTGAAACTTTTTGTTGGTGCAAAAAGCATAATATGAATGCAGGGTTGTCTATTTGAAAGTTTGAAAAGATTAGCTTCTTTGTTCCTAGTCTTTTTTTTTATTTCAGTGGCTAATAATAGGTGCTGCATTTCACTATTGTTCTTAGCTTGCAAGGATTTGGTTTTAGATTGTTGATGTGTACTTCGATCGATTTCAAGTTTTCTCTACCGTTGCATTTAAATTAAGCTTGATGTCCATCTTTATGGTATCCATGCTCTTGACGCATAACTAATACTGTGAGCTGAATAAAGACTGGCACATTTTTTGTTTGCCACTGGTATATTTGCTTTCGATGCACAACTAATGCTGTGAGTTAAATAAAGGCTGGCACATTTTTTTTTTGTCACTGGTACCGAGATGCATGTAAAGATGGCTGGCTTTAGCTGTGGCTGCAGTCTTCCGAGAACAGGAACAAATAAAATTGTGTTCATTCTCATCTTCAGTTTAGTGTGTTTTCATCTACAATGCTCGGCTGCGAGAATCGAGGGCACCTGCCCTTTTGCGCCTAATTCCCCGGCTAACGTGTGCGGCCGTCCCCACGCTGTGGTGGCTTATCCGCACAGCTCAGTGGCCATGAACCGCCATCAAATGGCAACATGGTGGTCGTAGCCATGGCGCCAGGCCTTGCTATGATGCACAAGCAATGCTTCTCAATCACCAACTTGGATGCGTGTAGGCGCCGCTTTGCTACGCCTGTTCTCATTGGCCCCCAATTACAGTCCCTCCCCATAAAGCCCCTCTACATTCAGAAAAGTACAGCATTCTTTTGATCTGCGCCGCTTCCTCCTCTCCCCGCTTGAGCTTCTTGTCTTTTCGGGTGGATGCGGCAAAGATCCGGTTTTCGCCGCCGGACGCCATGTTGGATGCGCCAAAGCGCCCCTGTGTTGCTTGTTCGCCGCATGCAAAGTGCAGGACGTGTGAGAGCATTTCTCTCAAAAGCAGTTAACGTTGCAAATTTCATGATTATCGCGGCTGTTCTCATGTCTGTGACAGCGCGCACGTCGCGTGTGCTCCTTATGAAACTAACAGCTGGGGCTTGCAAAAAAAAAAAACGCTTTGTTGCAATACATATGACAATGTGCCTAACTTTGTCATTGCTTTGAGGTGATACTGTAGGTTGAGTTCAGATTATACATCGCTAGAAATGGGCGAGCGGTAATTTCGACAGTGATGACGCGACTGCGTTTTTTTTTTTTTTTGACCTCTACATCACAGCTCCATCTTGGCCGTGCAGCAATTCGAAATAGTTTTCGTGTGCAAGAGTGACCTTTATCATCTACATTGTCTACAACACCCATAAAGACATGTATAACCTCAAGACGATGGTTGTGAACGGCGCCGCAGAGGACAAACATCTCAGATCGGCGTGCTGCATGCACAAGTCATTGGACAGGCAGATGAGAGGTATCATGTGAAACGTTACGATGCTCTGTGCGAGCACTTTCATGGACATTGTTGACATTGCTTCAGTTATAAAATATCTAGATAGTTTGTACACACGGGAACTATTCCTTCCCTAACGGCGTGGCCTAAAACACCGCAGCTGTGATTTAAATATTTCTTACCGGTTACATAGTTAGTGTGCCGAGTTTACTTAATTTAATTTCAACCTGTTCTCAATAAACCCAGTTTTGTGTATCAGCGCCAGATACACAAAGAAACACTACGCTGCGAAAAGAAGTTTAAATGACGTGCAATTCGCTACAACTTGTGCTTGACTTGCAGCAGCTCTTCTGCCGTAATACTGATGGTGAGCTCACGCAGTCTTGCTGAGAAAATCAACGCAGAAGAATCATTACATAAAGCCGTATGCGAAGCGCACGGCACACGGCTACAACTGTATAGGAGCGGCTGTAACTTATGCAGCAGCGGCGGCGTGCCACTGGCTCGAAAGGCAACTGCGAGCTCGTTGCGTGTTACAGGGGGCGCCACTGTCGCAAGTAAACAATAAAATTGTGTTCATTCTCATCTTCAGTTTAGTGCGTTTTCGTCTACAATGCTCTGCTGCGAGAATCGAGGGCACCTGCCCTTTTGCGCCTAATTCCCCGGCTAACGTGGATGAACGTGTTTTTTGAGCGCTCCGGATCGACTGCGCAGATAAGTGTTTTTGCATGTTTTGAGCTTGTCTTTATATAAGGCAGCGGTTGAAATCTTCGTAGCACTTATTTTATGGTACGGCTTTTTCGGGGGCCAGTCACCAGGTATTTTTTAGTTAGTGCGGGTGTGTGTTTGAATTTTTTGTTCTCTTTCTTTTGGCACCCCGTGGGGGAGGTGCGCGTACATTGAACTCGCAAATTTTTGTAGTAGAGCTTAGACATTCTTTTTTCGTAGTGCAGGGCTCAAGTTTAGTAATTATCGAGTATAGAGACAATTGGTGTCAGAAAGACATGGTTAAAAAGACTGTAAAATGTTCAGGATGTGGAGTGAGTTTGAAAGTGGACCCAAGCGTAGAAGCGGATGGAGAAGAGGCTGACGCGAAGTGTAGGCAATGTGAGGTCGAGGAAAAAATGGAGAAAATGATGGTTGCCCAGAGTGAACTGCTGATGAAAATCGCCGAGCTCGAGACTGCGTTGGCGACAGAGCAAGAGAAAACGAGGGCAATGGGAGAAAGACTGAAGTCCGCCGAGGAAGCACTAGCGAAGCTGAACAAAGAAGCGGCCTAAGGAGAGAATAGTAGGGAACCGGCAACCAGAACGGTGGAGATGGAAGAGCCAGCAAGTTTGGAAAAAACGGGTTCTGCCGGTTCAATTGTCGCAAGGCCCAGCTTCAGCGAGGTAGTGGTGGGGCTGGGAGGAGACAAAGCAGCCGGCGTCACAGGTGCAAGTAGCCCCCAGGTGCAGGACGCTCCAACTGAAAAGTCACAGCATGTGATAATCGCCGGGGACTCGAATTTAAATTGATGCACAGAAGCCATCAAAGAAAGGGTAAGAGGTGACAAGAGGGTTGCAGTAGGGGCGTTCCCAGGACGCAAGCTTGAAGCAGTCATGAGGCAAGCGAGCGCAAAACTCAAAACTACAGCAGATAGACGAAACCTCGTGATAATTTCAGGCGGTTTAAACGATGTCTTAAATGAAGATACAGCAGGACTAGCAACCACACTGGCGAAAGGCGTCGATGACATGCGTGCCACTTCTCCTAAGGTACAGGTAGTGATATGCACGATACCGGAGGTACCGGTGCGTGATAGCAACCTGCAAAGAGCGGTGGTCAACGCAAAACAAGAGATATGGCGGATGAATTGAGAGAAAGGCATTGAGGTGGTGGAAATAAACAGAGAGGTGCATAGGTGGGGGGGTTTTCAACGAGACAGAATTCACTTCGATGGGCGGCTAGGTCATGAGGTAGGTTGGCGACTTGCAGGACGCGCAGTAGCTTTTTTGGGGGGCAAGCGAGCCCTTCGGGGTGCAGGATAGCTAGTAACGAGGAAAACAACCAGAGAGACTCTTCGACAGGTGGTATGGACAGATACGATTCCAAAGTGGCACCAATATCTAAGATAGGTAGAGTCCGGGGCATAAATAGACGTAGCCACGAGCGCCGAGCCAATTCAGACATAGGGTATATTAACGTGCAAGGTGGTAGGAACAGGCTGAAGTGGGAAGAGAGAGAAGAACAGCTAAGGGAAGAGAGGCCGATGGTATACGGTTTTGTAGAAACACATCTCAGGGACATGGAACAACCTCCGAACAATCCGGACTACGCGTGGGAATATTGTAATAGAACAGAAGGCAGCAGAAAGGGGGGTGGTATTGGGGCATTCATTCATAAAAGTACAGACTGGCAAAGGGTCAAGCAGGAGCGCAAGGAACATTTATGGCTAAAAGGGAAAGTGGCAGGAAAAGGAAAAATGACACTCCTTGGTTTCGTGTACTTGTGGACGGGAGCAAAAGCCAGAGAGGAAAACCAGGCAATGGTAGAGTGTATATCAAAGGACATTCAGGAGTTAGGTAGAGAGTGCGAGATAATTATACTAGGAGACATGAATGCGCATATAGAAGATATAGATGGGTATGCCGACCCGACAGGCAAAATGATCATGGATATGTGTGAAAGGCTTGATTTGATCATTTGCAACAGTACCGAGAAGTGTGAAGGGCAAATAACATGGGAGGTAGGAAGGCTGCAGTCAGTGATAGATTACGCACTGATGTCATATAGGATGTATGATAAGCTCAGGGGAATGCACATAGATGAAGGTGGCTCCAGAAGTTTGGGTAGTGATCACAAATGTATAAAGCTAAGTTTTGGAAGAGCAGCGAAAGTGGGAAAGAGACAAGATGAGCAACCACAGGAAAATTTTTATTCAGAAAGGCAAATAAAAATTGCTACTAAACAAATTGAGGAAGTAATCACTGAGGATAATAAAACAGTGTGGACATACACGAATCTAATTAGACTCTTTGAGCTGGAGCTTGCTGAGACGCGTGAAAAGTCACCCCGGAAAAGAAGACACAAACCCAAAAGTTGGTGAGATGAGGAAGTTAAGAGAGCCATAGCAAAACGTCAGGAAGCCTCTAGGGAACACAGACATGCTAAGCAGCGGGGTGAACCGACAGATGATGTTGAAAGAAAATGGGAAACCTTTCCAAGCTGTAGAAGGGATGCATCCCTTCTGATCAATGAAAAGATTAGAAGAAAGGGAGCTCAGTGGCTGGCAGAAGTACATAAAAAAGATAGAAAGGCAGCTGCGAAATTTCGGAACCATTTAAACTCCCTAAGAAATGAGACGAGCCTAGAGCAGAGTTTTATAACTACAGCCCAGGGTGCTGGGCTAGAAGGGGACGAAGCTATTGAATATATAAGAACAAGGATGACAGAAAATTTTCAAATAAGAAGTACTTTACGCACCACAATAGACAAGGACGAATCAAGTGGTGCAATGGCTCCATTTTCACAACGAAAGTGGGAAAGGGTTGAGAAAAGGGTTCCTAGAAGTACATCAACAGGCCCAGATGGCATTCCTATTATGCTGATAAAGACATTAGGTCCGAAGTCTAAGCAGGCTTTGAGAGAGTCAGTGAGCAAAATAATAATCGATGGTGAAATTCCCGATGGATGGAAACTTAGCAGGATGAGCATGATCTATAAAAGAAAGGGGGAAAAAGCTGACATAAACAACTACCGTCCTAAAACAGTGACATCAGTGGTCTACAGGCTGGCGATGCAGATTATAAAGGAAAGACTGCAGGCATGGATAGAGGATGAGGGGGTGCTGGGGGAACTGCAGAATGGGTTTCGGAAACACAGGAGGTTGGAAGACAATCTGTTCTCACTGACGCAGTGTATCGAAATAGCAGAAAAGGAACACATTCCCCCGTGGCTAGCATTTTTGGATATCAAGGGAGCGTACGATAGCGTGGTTCAAGAGGAATTGTAGGGAATACTGGACACACTAGGCGTGGAAATTGTAGTCACTAATCTTTTGAAGGACATCTATAAAGGTAACAAGGTAGTTATAAAGTGGGAAAAACAGGTATCCAAGCCTGCAGAGGTAAAACGGGGGCTTAGGCAGGGGTGTCCCCTGTCACCCTTATTATTCATGATGTACCTACAAGGATTAGAGGCCAAATTAGAGGGAAGTGGACTGGGCTTCAACCTCTTTTTAGTCAAACAAGGAAAACTCATTGATCAGGCACTACCAGCATTAATGTACGCAGATGATATAGTGCTAATGGCCAACAACAAGGAAGATTTGCAGAGATTGATGGGCATCAGCGGTAATGAGGGAGATAGGTTAGATTTTAGATTCAGTAAGGAAAAATCAGCAGTCATGATTTTCAATGACAACGAAGGTAGTGAGCTTAGAATACAGGAAGTCACGCTAGAGATAACAGCTAAATACAAATATCTGGGCGTATGGATAAGCAATGGGACCGAGTACCTGAGGGAACATGAAATATACGTGACGACTAAAGGTAACAGGAATGCTGCAGTGATGAAAAATAGGGCACTGTGGAATTACAATAGGTATGATGTTGTGAGAGGAATATGGAAAGGGGTCATGTTTCCTGGTCTGACGTTCAGCAATGCGGTCTTGTGCATGAGATCAGAAGTTCAAGCAAGATTAAAAATTAAGCAACGTGGAATAGGTAGGCTTGCCTTAGGAGCTCACGGGAATACACCAAATCAGGGAGCACGAGGTGATATGGGATGGACATCATTTGAGGGCAGGGAAGCTAGCAGCAAGATAAAATTTGAGAAGCGATTGAGAGAAATGGGGGAGGAGCATTGGGCTAGGAAGGTTTTCAGCTACTTGTACATGAAGAATGTCGATACAAAATGGAGGAAGCGAACCAGGAAATTGACTGGTAAATACTTAGAAAACAGCAGGTGGCCAAACCAAAAAGAACTATCGGTTAAGAAGAACGTGAAGGAAACGGAGACTATCATGTGGAGAATGGGCATGATTAAGAAGTCCGCATTAGAGATCTATCGAACTTTTAAGCAGGAAATCGCCAAGGAAAGGATCTATGATAATAATCGGGGTAGTTCTCTACTGTTTGAGGCCAGGACGGGAGTACTGCGAACCAAGACATATCGGACCAAATACGAAGGGGTAGACACAGTATGCAGTGCGTTTGGAGAGGAAGAATAAACCACCGAACACTTGATAATGTTCTGTAAAGGGCTTCACCTTATAGTTTAGGATGATGGCGCAGAGTTTTTCAAAGCACTGGGGTTTAGGGAGCGGGAGGGCAAAATAGACTTTAAGCGGGTAGACTTAACTAGAAGGAGGTTATCTGATTGGTGGCTAAAGTCAAGGCACGAGTGAAAATTAAACCCTTCGCTGCAAAGTACGAATCCTCAAACTCACTTTTTAAAGAAAAAAATAAATCTAGTCTTTGGTTCATTAAGTATTACGGCTTGGTGGCGCTAGCCACCGCCCTATCTAAAGGGTACAGCCATATCCATCCATCCATCCATCCATCCAAAGAAAAAAAAGCAAAGCGTCGGAGAGGAGGCGGCGAAAGGGAGAGCAGATGGCGTACTTTTACGAAGTATAGGGCAGGAAAGCTAGCAGCAAGGAAGCTAGCAGCAAGATAAAGCAGCAAGATTTGAGGGCAGGGAAGCTAGCAGCAACATAAAATTTGAGAAGCGATTGAGAGAATTGGGGGAAGAGCGTTGGGCTATGAAGGTTTTCAGCTACTTGTACATGAAGAATGTCGATACAAAATGGAGGAAGCGAACCAGGAAATTGACTGGTAAATACTTAGAAAACAGCAGGTGGCCAAACCAAAAAGAACTATCGGTTAAGAAGAACGTGAAGGAAACGGAGACTAACATGTGGAGAATGGGCATGATTAAGAAGTCCGCACTAGAGATCTATCGAACTTTTAAGCAGGAAATTGCCAAGGAAAGGATCTATGATAATAATCGGGGTAGTTCTCTACTGTTTGAGGCCAGGACGGGAGTACTGCGAACCAAGACATATCGGGCCAAATACGTAGGGGTAGACACAGTATGCAGTGCGTTTGGAGAGGAAGAATAAACCACCGAACACTTGATAATGTTCTGTAAACGGCTTCACCTTATAGTTTAGGATGATGGCGCAGAGTTTTTCAAAGCACTGGGGTTTAGGGACCGGGAGGGCAAAATAGACTTTAAGCGGGTAGACTTAACTAGAAGGAGGTTATCTGATTGGTGGCTAAAGTCAAGGCACGAGTGAAAATTAAACCCTTCGCTGCAAAGTACGAATCTTCAAACTCACTTTTTAAAGAAAAAAATAATAAATCTAGTTTTTGGTTCATCAAGTATTACGGCTTGATGGCGCTAGCCACCGCCCGATCTAAAGGGTACAGCCATATCCATCTATCCATCCATCCAAAGAAAAAAAAGCAAAGCGTCGGAGAGGAGGCGGCGAAAGGGAGAGCAGATGGCGTACTTTTACGAAGTATAGGGCAGGGAAGCTAGCAGCAAGGAAGCTAGCAGCAAGATAAAGCAGCAAGATTTGAGGGCAGGGAAGCTAGCAGGAACATAAAATTTGAGAAGTGATTGAGAGAATTGGGGGAAGAGCGTTGGGCTAGGAAGGTATTCAGCTACTTGTACATAAAGAATGTCGATACAAAATGGCGGAAGCGAACCAGAAAATTGACTGGTAAATACTTAGAAAACAGCAGGTGGCCAAACCAAAAAGAACTATCGGTTAAGAAGAACGTGAAGGAAACGGAGACTAACATGTGGAGAATTGGCATGATTAAGAAGTCCGCACTAGAGATCTATCGAACTTTTAAGCAGGAAATCGCCAAGGAAAGGATCTATGATAATACTCGTTGTATTTCTGTACTGTTTAGGCCAGGACGGGAGTATTGCGAACCAAGACATATCGGGCCAAATACGAAGGGGTAGACACGGTATGCAGTGCGTGTGGAGAGGAAGAGGAAACTGCCGAACACTTGATAATGTTCTGTAAAGGGCTTCACCCTATAGTTCGGGTTGATGGCGCAGAGTTTTTCAAAGCACTGGGGTTTAGGGACAGTGAGGGCAAAATAAACTTTCAGCGGGTAGAATTAACTACAAGGAGGTTGTCTGATTGGTGATGGCTAAAGTCAAGGCACGAGTGAAAATAGACCCTTCACTGCAAATTGCGAATCCTCAACCTCACTATTTAAGGAAAAAAATTAGTTTTTGGTTCATTAAGTATTACGGCTTGGTGGCGCTATAGCCACCACCCGATCTAAAGGGTACAGCCATATCCATCCATCCAACCATCCATCCAGGGGCACGGAGGAAGGAAAGGTAAGGAGAGGCCCTGACGTCACTGGTTGGGAAGCCGCGATGAAGTCGGAAGTCGGCCATATTGACTAGGCAAACTCTCCTCTCTTGTTTACATATGAATGCGAAGCAGAAGGCGCGACTTCCTCTCTGTCTCAAAAAGCCCATGGCCTGCGCGCCGCGTGCGCTGGTGCTATCCGAAACCAACTGAACGGATTTCAACACGCTGTCTTGCCGTGATACGGTTGACGAAATCTCTGCGTATGGCTGTTGTACTTTTGCACTGCTGGCGTTTACGATAAACACGGCAAGTTGCACGTTAAGCTTTTTTTATTTGATGCGTTATTTGTGAAAATAAAGATGATATTTTGGACATTGCTGTGCGACGAACCAGGCACCGAAATTTGTACAGCTTCCTTCGGATCACTTTTCCCCCTATTGGGCTTCTCTTTAGGCTTTATGAAATTTTCGGTCAGGCTGTGGGCTAGGCACAACGATAAAACAAGAAAAAATGTCTTCCCTGCAATAAACCCGGAGGTCCGTAATTATGCCAGTAAAGTCGGCGTCGGTGGAGCTTGTGTGCGTGGCAGCCCGTTGATTTAGCACCGGCCTCTTTGTTTTCGCCCCTCTTTTGTCCGACGCGCACTGGTCCCTACGGATATCCCAAAGGCCATGATTTCATTAGGACAAAAGCAGCGAAGACCACTCGAAAGTGCGTGGGAACACGTCTACAGTGTGATTCACGCGCACTATTAGCTACGGAGAACGGAGACCAGGATCGCGTTAGGGCGAAAGGTGGGAAAGTTAGCCGAAGGAACGCGTCAGAAAAAGTCAACATCACTTGGTCCACATCGTTCGAACGGCTTTGTCAGCTTCTGAATGCACAAGCACGCGCATCTAGTGAGGTGCCCCTAGTTACCTTGTGCAGGTGCGTGTAACGAGTTTTGCTACAATACAGACAAAATTGTGGAGAGCGAGACAATATTGCGAAGAGGGAGCATCTTAAGCGAAGCAGAACTGGAACTTTAATGTGCAGAAGCATGTGGTAACTGTACAGGAACATGAAAAGCAAGATTAGATTACAGCCGTAATAAGGGCTGGTAGACCGCAAATGCATCGTCCGTTGTCATAAGAAGCAACACCGCATAACTTTAACTAACCTGCAAGCCATTCATCGAACGAATTCTTGAGCACAGTTGTTATCTTCTATGATGGCTTTTCAGGATAATTTTGACGGACGCTGCAAGTTCGGAGTACGTATATGCGCGCTCGTTCCGTGGTTTCTAGTTCAGACACCTGGTTACAACCACCACCGGAGGAAAATCGCGTAGCTAACAATGCGGCACAAAGAATGGATGCTGTCGAACACCTGCAGTACGCCACGGTTAGGCGCGAGGCCCATGAAAACGCGCACACCGCCGCTGGACCATTTGAACGGTGCCGCACCGCACTACACAAACAATAACAAAACGCCACCATTGTGCCCAGTGAATATGGCCGCGCGTGAAGTAATTTCCGCCACATTTTTTACGCCCAGCGCTAGCTGGGCATGCCCTCTCCTTACCTTTCCTTCCTCCTTCTATAAGGGCTTGGCCTCCCCACCATAGTCCCCACTCTGAACTTGCTTTTCGCTGGCTCTTGTTTGTTCTCCAAGAAGAATCTACGCAAGTTGCACCCATTTTCTCTTGGTCCCGCCGCGGTGGTCCAGTGGCTAAGGTACTCGTCTGCTGACGCGCAGATCATGGGATCGAATCCCTGCTGGGGCGCTGCATTTCCGATGGAGGCGGAAACGCTGTAGGCCCGTGCGCTCAGATTTGGGTGCACGTTAAAGGACCCCAGATGGACGAAATTTTCGGAGCTCTCCACTACGGCATCTATCACAATCATATTGTTTTGGGACGTTCAACCCCACATATAAGATCAAACCCCACTTCCTTTTTTGTTTATGTTCTCCTCTTGATCTATTAACTCCAAGCTGAAGTATCAAGTTGTGCCTGGCCCTCCGGCTTGGGGCTCCCCTGCCACTGAACTTTCCACTCTGCATTCCTACCTTTATGTAGCCATGCCTATTCCTGTGCCCCAACACTTATTAAACTCAGTTAATCATTTACAAAAGCTCAGTGTTTTATCGGTCACTAAAATAAGCCATAATAAAACATAGTGTCAGAAGCTTTAACGTCAGTGCATTGGCCGTTGAGAAGATTCCTGCACCAGCGAAAGTCAACTCCAGGGTCCATGCTGCATAACAATGGCGAGCCTTCAAGCAGAGATTCACGTTGTGCCTCAAGGCTACTTGCACAGCCACAGCAGCATCTGATCGGCAAGTAGCACTTCTTTTGATCGCCGGAAGCTCTTCACTGCTTGATATATACAACAGTTTGCATTTCGGAGAATCAACTGCAGAAAGACCAACCCCAGAATTCAACTATACTCATGTCATCGGCCTTCTCAACGAGTATTTCTTGCCGAAGCACAATGAACTCGCATGCAACGGGTTTTCGAAACTCGAAGCGCATGACTGGATTCATAAATGAACGAGAAAAAGTGATATACGACCAGACCTTCTGAAGATCCAATGCTAAAGAGTGTCGTAAAAGTGATTTGAGCTGACAAAACATTATAAATTCAAATGAAATCACTTAAAGAGGCCACTTCAAGTACATTGAGTCAGTGCATGTACTAAAAAATTCGTCCATCACACAATAACGCCACAAACTTGTCTGCTGTGCTGAAATGCAGGTACTTTAGGGGTACCATGAGCAGAAACGAGATGCATGCCCAGCTTGGAAACGAACATGGAGCAAGTGCAAGAAAAGAAATCGCTTCGCAGCAGTTTGTAGAAGCACCAAAATGGCTGTGGACCTTGCAGTTGCTATCAAGGATGAAATTATCTTCGCAAACTCCAATCGCATGTACCTTACACTGAATGAAAAATCAGTAAAATTTCATTTGGACAGCGGAGCAGCAGTTGACATATCTGTTAGACACGTCTCCACACAGATACTAGAACCATGCACAATACCGAGAACCTGGAATAGAAGCAAAGTGCGCTTTTGCGGCAAAACTAAACTAGAAGTCACCACATCGAATGGACAGCGGCATTCTACGGTCTCACTCTTCTTATTGGTAGAAAAACAGCTTGAAGAGTGGGTCTGATAACTGTAGGCTGCAGCCTTGTGGCTGAGATGGACAAAACTACTGAAGAGCAGCTCACTAGTCACACAGTAAAAAAATAGCCTGACGTCTTTGGAGACACTTTAGGAACACTCCATGAAGCAGTTAATTTGGTCACTTAGCCAAATACGCTTCCGAAAGCAATGACGAATAGAATAGTGGCTCTCATAATTAAACCGCAAGTCAAACAAACGTTGACGAACCTAAAGAAAAGAGGTTTAATCAAAACCGTTACAGAGCTAATGCATTTGATCAGCCGAATGTTTGTCGCAACCAACAAAAACGGGCAGATTCGAATATGCCTTGATGCCCAAGTGATCAACGAGGCCCTCGAGCGAGAATTACACACACGTCCCATTCTTGATGTTCTACCTGATCTTGCTAAAGCCGGAGTTTTCGCAAAACTGGACTTGTGAGAGGGGTGCTGGGAAGGTTCTGTCGATAACATATCAAGCCTGCTGACTGCTTTATTTCCAAACCCCGAAAGGCCGTCACCGATGGCTCCGACTGTCATTTGGACTTGGTGGTAAGCAGCAAAATACTGTTTACACCACTCATAATGTAACTGCTAATAGTGCGAGACCGGTTACAATGCGATCTTCATCGACTCCCGTTTACCCTGCCATAGAACACCATGTATACGCATACCGCTTATTGTGCAGTCCCCCAAGATGAAAGACTGGTGATAATGCGGTTGCCGGAAATCTTTGTGACAAACGCGGTAGAGAATTCGCGTCGAAAAGGAGGTGCGCTGGGCAGTGATGTTCCACACTACACTGAAGAACTCCCCTTCAGAGACATAAGAATTCCCTATTTCGGAGATCGTTCCCTGCAAACGCTGACGAAATTCCCAGCATATTTTCCTGCATAACAGTACTACTTTCCGCCCCATCCACGCACACACATACTGTAATTACACTAATTACGCGCGTCTGACGTACTGGCGACTTTTGAAATCATGACTAGCCCTTCCACAGCCGCACAACAAAAGCACGACTTTATTAATTTATATGCTGTTAGTACACTTCACATTTTGGGCTTCAAGTCTAACACCAATAGTGAACTGGAAATCGGCCTGTGTAAATATCAAATTTCAAGGGCTATACTTGCGTGGTGCATGCGCCAGATAAGATTACAGCAGATGAAGGTGCACTGTGACCGATAATTACCAGTCCCCATTAGAGAATTTAACCATTCCTGAAATTCCCTGCAATAACACAAAGATTCTCCCCTTTTTGTCTCAAAACGACAGGTAAAACTTCCCCCCCAAAAGGGAAAATTCCCTACACAGAACATCACTGGCGTTGGGTGCGCCGCTGGGAAGCGAGGGACAAGGTCATTACGGAGGGGACGCGGAGTGAATGATGGAAGGGCAGAGGGAAGAAAAGGAAAAAAAAGATTGGCTCATCCCACGTACAGTGGGAGTGAAACTCCATCTTCTACCCACTACCTCTGTTCCCTTGAGCAGAGCTCTCTCAGTTGCGTATCTGTTGCTATGGAAGGGATTGGAAGGTTGGTTGCATGGTGTCCGTGTTGTCTTGTCGTGGCTGCTGCTTCTTGTTCAGGAATGTAGACCAGCGCCTTTCGATACGTTCAACGACTCGACTTTACGTACAGCAACTAATGTACAAATTTGCAAGATTCTTCACCGTTGGAACCATCGCATGTTGCCTCAGCAAAGCCGATGGTGCAGATCCCTCTTTGCTGCGACCAGAACGACGGTGAGAAAACGGAAGCCAGGTTTTAACCCCTCGGTTGCCCCTCCTGATTCTCCTCGCAGCCAACCAAAACAATTCAGTCCGTATATTGGACAGACTAAACACATTTGTTGCCGTCCTCTCCTCTCGCTCTCTTATTCAAGAACTCGACCTCTTGGTCGGAGAGAGAGAGACGAAAGGACCGGCCTGCAGACTACGTTCCGCGAACTGTGCGAACGCACACAATGGCGCTGCCGTTCGGCAGCGGGCCCCCTGCCATTACTGCGAGATGACTACGCTGTCCAGCCTGACAGCCATCCCACGGACTCTAATCCTGACGGATGGGTTGCTATGCACTGTCCGATACAACGGATGTCCTCACGTCGCCCGCCGCCACTTGATGCACTTCGCTGGCCGGGGACCATCTTCTTACCAGAACAGACGTCCTTACGCTGGGATTATCGTCTTCCGAGAATCGGCTATTTGGAAAGCGCACCCTTCTGCAACAAAGAAGACTCACCCCCCTGGCCTGCGACGCCAGACCTTACAAGCCTTTCCCAATATTCGCGCAAGTGCTCAAATGCAGCTACGCGAATAACAACATAAAGGGATGGCGCCAAACGGCCCCAACCCTGCGGCCGCACTTCGCAGTTTTTTGAACGCCAGAGGCGTTTCTGCAACGCGTGCAATATTCTTTCTGCTTAAACCTCGGGGCCCCACCAAACAGGCGCCACCACAAAGCAACCAAAAAAAGAAAAAAAATGACTAGGGGTCACAGTGTACACAAGTACAATCGTACAACTCCTGCATGCTTCTAGTCATACACATACACAAAAACACTTCATGAAGCACACTCACCCTTCAACACATGGTGCTGTTCAAGTTATACACCTCACCATAACTACTCATAACTCCAGCATACTTACACACACAAGAAAAAAAATGCACTTCACTGAGACACACACCCATTTCAACGCATGTTGCTGTTCAAGTGTCTCCAGGTTTGCGCACGTCACTCTTAAGTAATGGAGTGTTCACCACGTGCCTAGTCCTCTAGTGTCTCAAAGGCCCCTGAGGCACCGCTGCCATTTCCCGAGCGACCGTTTAGCAACTTTCGACAGTATGCATGCGTCGGTAAGATTAGCGGGTGGTGGCCACAGACCATGGTCATCAGTGCGCTGAAGGGCCAGAAATTGAACGCTCCCGAATTCCAGCTCACTGACAAGGAATCCCGGCATTGAGTTGGAGAAAACCCGTGCCGCGTGTAAACGCGATCGACGCCTGAGCGTCGCTCTTCACCCGCCGCGATCGGTAGACCTCAGAGGTGACCATGGACAAGTTCATTACGAGCCAATATGGCTTTTCGTGATCTACTCTTATCACTGGCGCTGCCTCACACAGTGTGGCTCCATGTCGCCGAGACGCCCCGTCCACCCACGCAATTCTATCCGCAACCCGCTCTCCCGTTAGCTCAGAAAACGGCCGAGCTACCTTCGCGTAATTTAGCCCGTAGCTTATATAGGTAGTGTCCACACGATGTTTGAACTTCTATCAGCTTCGTCCCTACACTCAATGCCTTGACTAGCGTAAGCTCATCACTATCAGGCGCCCGACAAGGGGAACCTGCCACACGCCCTAAGTAGCCCTCAAAATGACTCTCCATGCAACACTGTTCCCACTCGAGAAGTCTTCCCACTTTTTTACGGTTCTATGAGGATGCGAGTTCTTTCGGGTTAACTTCTCTTCTTCAAGAACTTCTAGTGGCCGCACCGAAGTCGCATTTGGTTGGCCGCCAAACGGCACCCCGTTCTCTCTAAATATCTCGCGGACTTGGTAGTGGTCTCGTTTTTCGGCATCAGCCGACTGATCAGCGACCGGGAAAGTACCCGCAGCACACGCTGCCGCCGGTCGTGGTTCATACTCAGCATCGCTCAATTCCACGCCTTGCTCGAACGATACGGCTACTGACCCAACTTTTGGGCAAGAAAAGCGCAATTTACTCGCGTCCCCCAGCTCTCGAGGCTCCACCAGCGTCTTAGCCACGCACAAACGCTCGTGTTGTCGCTCAACAATGCCTTCTGCTTTCGCGCTCTCTTCGGCTATCTGCGGTTTTATACCTCGGCATGCTCCTTTTCGCGGAACTCCTCGGGTGCGCCTGTAACTTTCCTGCCCGCCGCTTGCAATCCATCGGGCGACGCGTGGCTGCCCTGGGGTTTGTCGTCACGCCGCTCCCTATACGACAACATGGGCGATCATACCCTTCATAGTCGCGGTTTCCCCCTGGTCATCCGGGCTCTCGGCTTCTAACTGCCGCACTTTGGCCGTGTTCAACGGGCCAGGTTTCCCCCTGGCCTTCTTGGCTCTCGGCTTCTAACTGCCGCACTTTGCCCGTGTTCAACGGGCCACTTATCGGCGTCAGCTGTGTGCCACCTGTCTCCTCCGTGCACTTCAATATGCTCTCGGAAGCGCACTCATCTTTAAGCGATTTCCACGCTTTTTCTGACAGCAGGCAATCCGCCCGTGCTGTCAGCTGGTCAGTTAACGCACAAAGCACGGGAACCGTCCCCTTTAGGTCAGCGCTAACGCTGCTTTGGCTAGACATTGTTAATGGGACTACCGCGAGCTTCGCCTTCACTGTATCACCGAACGCAGATGTTAAGTTAATAGTGCCTTGCGGCTTCACCATCTCCGGTGAGATCGCCCTCTCCCGCAACACAATGATCTCCGCCCCCGTGTCAAAAACCGCTCTGATATGCCTAATCTTACAGTCGAGTGACACGGCGATAAGGTCGTGTGTGTGAATGGTTGTAAAGGAAGAGGAAAAAGGCACTTAATTTCTGTCTGCCTCAGGGGCGACACAGCGCAGTGCCTTATAGAGGAGGGGGGAAGGAGGGAGAAAAAGAATAGAAGGAACAAAGGTGAAGAAATAGAGAGGCACAGCTGTCACTGCAATCACAGTAGCCAGTAGTGTACGAGAGTCCAGTGGAACTTCTCGGAGTGAGGGGGCATTTCTGCCCCAGCAGTAGGACTCTTAGCTAAGTTGCATGGTTCCGGGTTGCCCGCCAAGGTCTGTAAGGCATACAGCACGCGACGGGTGGTCGGCGGGTAGCGCATCTCTGACCGCGCGCAGAGCAGCGAGCAGGGATGCGATGAGGGCGTCCCGCGGGTCCTCAGCAGGCTCGGTGGGTGTAGCGAGCGCTGGGCTCGTTGTGGACGGGCTCACCGTTGGCAGGGAAGATCGGCGCGACGCTGGTATAGGGCGCTGCAAGCCAGGATCATTTGAGAGGCTCTCGGGAATGTTGGCCCTTACCGCAGCAGCATAGGAACGAACCTCGCGGCGCTCCTCGCGTACTGCGGCCTTGACCGCGCGTCTCGAGAGCGGCGTCGGGGCCGTGGCCAGCAGTGTGGCCTCTTTTCGCTCCTCCTGCCAGCAAAGGCAAGTTGGCGTGTCGGCTGTATCCCCCCCCTCCGCAGTTAACGCAGCGGGGACGACAGGAATCGGCGGCCGGGTGTTGGCAGCCGCATCTGATGCAGGCGCCGGCACGCGAGCATGCCTCGGACACATGCGCACTATCACCGGCTCTCCCATCGAAACGTGCGCCGCTAAGCTCTCGCTCCCAATGCCCGACCCATCTGATGTTTGCAACTCTTGTCAGTGCGGGCAATTCCATTTTTTGTGCCCTGTACTACCGCAACTCTAGCAGGCCCTGGACTTACGTTTTTCTTCCGCGCCTAGGCTTTCTCCGGCCCCACGGCTCTTCGCTACTTCATTCTCAACTTTAGCTTTGCTCGCGCCCTGGAATTCCGCTGGCTTTTCATTCGCCTGTCTGGCAGCGCTGTTCGCACCCTGCGCTTCCTCAAACGTTCGCGGCAACGCGGATATCTCTGGGGTGCTCATCCACGTTCTCCCTTCTTGGAGTGTCGCATACCACACTGCCTCCTCCGACAATTTTTTTCTTTAATTGGTCGGCAACCAAAAGCTTGACCAGGCCCTCGAATGTCGACACCCCCCTTGCCTCCAGGTAAAAGTGGAGGTAGCTCTCTAAACGTGTCGAAAAAGGTCTCCACCCTTCATTGGCACGCTTCCCTGACCCCGAGAATCTTCTTAGATACTCCCCTGCCGAAAGTTTGAGCTCGTCAAGCACCGTTTTCTTGATTACTTGGTAATCTTTATGTTTTGTTGGGCTTAGCCACGTGGATAAAGATGGGACTCTCTCCGTTACCAACAGAAAAACCAAACGTCCCCAAAACTCTCCCGGTACCTCGTACGCTTTAAGGGCACTCTCCACGGACTCAAACCACACCGGTGCTACAGCCTCTGTTTGAATTTTGGGCAATACCACTGTGAGAACTTTCGAGTAGCATCTAGATTCGCTACCCGGATCCCGCCTGCCGAACTCAGGTCCACTCCACCGAGAGCTTCCGCCCACCATCTGCGACAGTCTCTCTATCTCCAACCGCAATTCCTGCAGTCTATGCTCCGGCGTGAGGTTTTTGAAATGATCATCTCTCTGGCCCTCCCGCGTACTACCCTCTTCCGGGTTTCCCGCTTCGCTCTCGTTTCCCGACTCACAACTCATCGCCTGCGCTCGCCTGTCTGGGTTTAAGCGTGAAAACCTCGTGTCCTTAGGACACCTTAAAACTAAAAAAAAGCAGCAGCCCCTCTGAGATGCAAGAACACCAGAAGACTCACCACTTGTGAAGTTGCTGCTCGCTGCTCTTTTGCCTTGCGCGCCATCAGACGCTCGACATCACTCGATGTCCCCGGGGTTGTCGCCGGACCGATGAATGGGGATGACCGTTGCTGGACCGCTGACTTCCTCGGGTAGATGACTGCCGCAAAACAAGCCTCCTCAGCTCGGTGGCTCGCTTCCTCGTTGGACAAGCCAATGTCTTGGCTTCCGTCTTCCGTGTCCTCCACAACACGACGAACTCCTTGGTACGCAGAGCGTTCCTTGTCGTCGTTGTCTTGATCTTGTCTGATTGCGCCAGTTAAACTCAACCTTTTACCCACTCACTCTGTTCCCTTGAGCAGAGCTCTCTCAGCTGCGTAGCGGCTGTTGCTATAGAAAGGAGTAGAAGGTTGGCTGCATGGTGTCCGTCTTGTCTTGTCGTGGCTGCTGCTTCTTGTTCAGGAATGTAGACCAGCGCCTTTCAATACGTTCAACAACTCGAGTTTATGTACAGCAACTAATGTACAAATTTACAAGACTCTTCACCGTTGGAACCATCGCATGTTGCCTCGGCAGAGCCGATAGTGCAGAGCACTCTTTGCTGCGACCAGAACGATGGTGAGGAAACGGGAGCCAGATGTTAACCCCTCGGTTGCCCCTCCCAATTCTCCTCACGGCCAACAAAAACAATTCAGTCCGTTTATTGGACGGACTAAACACATTTGTTGCCGTTCTCTCCTCTCGCTGTTTTATTCAAGTACTCGACCTCTTGGTCGGAGAGAGAGAGAGACGAAAGGACCGGCCTGCACTCTACGTTCCTCGAACAGTGCGAAAGCACAATGGTGGCGCTGCTCGGCTGTGGGCCCCCTGCCACTATTGCGAGATGACTACGCTGTCCAGCGTGACAGCCGTCCCACGGACTCTAATCCAGATGGATGGAGTAGTAAGAACACGACTTTTCTGGAGTGGTAAGAACACGACTTGCGTAAGCAACGAGGCGTTCGCGTGAGTTTTTGTCACGCTGGAATAGTACCGCACCTAGACCATGACTACTTGCATCGGTGTGAAGGATCGTGGGTGTGGTTTAATCGAAGTGGCACAGTACCGGATCCGACGTGAGGGCTTGCTTCAATGCCGTGAGAGCGCTTTGGCAATTTTCGGACCAAATGAAGGGGACTTTCCTTGCGAGGAGTTGATGGAGTGGAGACGCAAGTTCCGCGAAGCCACATGTGAAGCGCCGGAAGTAAGAAGATAGCCCAAGAAAGCTGCGCAGGTCCTTTTGACGTAGTGGACGAGAAAAATCGAGGACGGCGGCAAGCTTCTCGGGGTCGGGCCGAATTCCTTCTTTGCTGACAAGGTGGCCGAGAACCTTGATTGTCTTGCTAGCAAAGGTATAATTCTTGGTGTTAAGCTGTAGACCGGCTTTTGCAAGGCATGTGAGGACGTCGTCAAGACGTCTATAGATGCTGCGAGAACGTGGATGAAAGCCCTACTATGTCATCGAAATAGCACAGACACGTTTTCTATTTCAAACCACGCAATACACCGTCTGTGTTAGAAGGTGGCGGGCGCACTACAGAGTCCGAAAGGCATCACATTAAACTCGTACAACCCATCTGGCGTTGAAAAGGCGATCTTCTCTTTATAAGACTCCGACATTGGCATCGGCCAGTAGCCTGACCTAAGGTCGAGGCTAGAAAAATACCCTGCGCCCTGTAATGAATCCAGTGCATCGTCGATCCGAGAGAGAGGATAAACACCCTTGCACGTTATATTGTTTAGCGCACGGTAATCGACGCAGAAACGCACTGCCCCATCTTTCTTTTGAACGAGAACAACTGGGGATGACCAGGGACTCAAGAAAAGACGTATGATGTTGCGTCGTAGCATGTCTTGAGATGTTTTCCTCGATGATCTTGCGTTCAGCCTGAGACACGCGATATGGATGCCGATGTACAATACGAGAGCCGTCAGTCTGTATGCTGTGAGTAGCGGTGGTAGTCATAGTGAGGGTGGGCGAGGTCACGTCAAATAGAGAACGGTGTCTATTCAACAGGGCAAGCAAATCTTCAGTTTGATCAGGTGTTAAGTTGGTGCTTATGGTTGCCGACACACGTGTGGAAGAGGCATTGAATGGCAGTGATTTTGACTTTGGGACATCGTTGTGGTTGTTGTTCGGAAGAGTAACAATCGCAACAGGCTCACTGTCGACCGCGCAAGGTACTGTTGAGCCACAGAGGAGCAGTACACACTCGGGCGTTTGATTTATGGCGGTTAGGTAGGTAGACCCATCGAAGAAGCGAATAAGCCCTGGCGTGATCACAATGCCCCTGCGTAGGGTATGGCCGTAAGGGAGAATTAGTACTTCACCATCCACAATGTCGGCGCAATTACACTTATAATTTCTTCGGTGTATGACCGAAGTACATAATCTGACGTGGTGACAAGGCGCATGCGTCCATCGTGTTCAAGCGGAGAAGAGTCAGTGGCATTTAGATGCAGGAGGCTCTGATGACAAGATATGAAAGTGTACGCAGAAGACGAGAAATCCCACCCCAGAATGAGAGCGTGGGTGCACTCACGAAATACCGCGAAAACGTTGTGATGACGAATGCCTTCTATGCAGACACGAACGGCACACTGTGCAAGTGGACGGATGAGAGCGTTGGTCGCTGCACGGAGAGGTGGGCCGCCATAAGGTGTGGTGACTTTTCGAAGGCGGGAACGAAAATCAGCACGAATAATCGAAACGGCAGCGCCAGTGTCTACAAGAGCCTCAACGCATACACCTTCTACAAACACTACTATGAAATTTGATGGCCGCTCTAGAGGAATTGTTAGCTGTCCGGTGGATGCAGTTTCCCCTAGCTCCTAAAGCTGCATTGGGGAGTTTTTCGCGTGGGCGTTCGTGGAATGGGAGGCGAGCCGCAGAGGCGACACTGAACGGTGACCTGGCAAAGGCCACCTGCGGCGAGACGTACGGGAATTCCCAGGCATGTCAGTATGGTATGTAGGAGACGGTGAACGGTAATAGGACGATCGGGAGGATGGTCGTAGGTAATTCATGGTCGGGCGGAAGCTTTGATGTTCTTCAGGAGCGTAGCCGCGTTGCTCGTCTTGTTGGTGCCTTCGACATAACCGAGCGATATGTCCTCGATAGCCACAGTAGTAACCGATTGGCCGAGGGGGGTGCTGAAGTGCGTAGTAAGGCGGTGCACGCACTGGTGGTGACAACGAAGCCACAGGCGTATAGTCTGCTGGTGTAGGCACAGAAACGGTGGGTGCGGCCGAGAGCGCGGCAACTTCGGCGTACGTGGGTGTCTGGCGCACGCAGGGACCTTTGGAACATGTCGAACGCGATGCGGACACAATCTCTTGTTTAATCAGGTCTCGCAAGCTATCTTTTGCAGAAGGGAGAATAACTTCCGCAGCGCAGGAAGAGCAGCGCCCGTGAAGCTCTTCACGAACGATGTCGTGAATAAGCTCACGCAAGTCGAGGGGTGCAGGCAAACGAATGTCGGTGGCATCGTAGCAGAGGCGAAGAGACTGAAGCTCGTCCAGTCGCTGACAGATGGTTATCACGTCCTGGATGGTGGCAGGATTTTGCGTTGCGAGGGCGCTAAAGGCGACGGTGTTACTGCCTTTAATAATGTGGCGTATTTGGTCGTTCTGAGACTTGACGGTGTTAACACGCTTGCACAGTGCAAGGACATCCTCAATATAAGAGATGTAAGATTCATCCGGCAGCTGCGTGCGTGCAGCGATCTTCTTTTTTGCTGCCTCAGTGCGAACTGTAGGGGCACCAAAAGTTTGACGAATTTGCTGCTCGGAAGTGTCCCAGTCGGGAAGATCCGAGTGGTGGTTCCAGAACGAAGTTTTCGTAATATCGGACAAGTAAAATAGGCCGCTGCGCAACTTCTGCGGATTGTCCCACTTGTTCAAATCGCTGACGATGTCGTAGTTCGTGATCCAGTCTTCTACATCATCGCCTCGGAGACCGGAAAAACAGGTGGATCACGCAGGCGAATGTTATTGGGCGGAGCGGGTGGCGGTGGCTGCAGTAGGACGGCGACGTTGGATGGGCCAGGGTTTTCTTGGGCCGCCATGGCAGGGGGTTGTACGCGACGACCCGAGCGGAGCTCCAGCGAGAACGAACGAGAGTGCTTGGGGGAACGAAAAGCACCTCCACCACTTGTGAGGAACCGGTTTATTCAGCCAGGCTCGAGCTAAATCACACTGGTGATGATATTTACAGATGATGAAGATGTACAGGTGATGATGATATCTAAAGAGAATGAAGAGTCATTCGCTTGTCGCGCTCACAATATATTGTTAGTACGCTTTTAGCAGTGAGCCAGTGAGCCGAAGACAATTTCATTGGGGGAAACGCAGAAGTAAAGCCGGCCAGCTGTCAAGCGGAGCGAACGCGAGCAGCAACAACACTCTTCCTTCTCTTCTTTCACTGGCGCTCTGCCTGTGCCATATATCAATGCTACAAATCACTCCCCCCCACCCCCCGAAAAGGAGCCATCCTGGCGACCTATGGACCGGGTAGGATGGGTGGGTTGTAGGGCGGTTTCAATCAATCGAAATGAACAGTATCGCGACCGCGACAGCGTCGGTCGGTCGATGGTTGAACCGGCTCAACAATATAGTTAACCGGTGAGGACTGACGTATGACTCGGTAGGGGCCTTCGTACTTCGGCAGTAGCTTGGTGGAAAAGACCAGGAGCAGATGAGCGAACGCGAAGCCATACCAACGTTCCTGGCGAATATGACCGGGAAGGCAGGTTTTCATCGTGACGGTCCTTCTGGTAAGTTTGATCTTGTGCGGTTAAGGAACGTGCGAGTTGCCTGCAATCTTCCGCATAGGTGG
Source organism: Rhipicephalus microplus (assembly GCF_043290135.1). Taxonomy (NCBI): domain Eukaryota; kingdom Metazoa; phylum Arthropoda; class Arachnida; order Ixodida; family Ixodidae; genus Rhipicephalus; species Rhipicephalus microplus. The sequence continues at coordinate 120,939,798 of NC_134710.1, forward strand.
CAACTTCGGATAGAGTTGTGAATTATGAAGCATCCGGATGGTACAAGAGAATGGTGTCTATGAATGAGGAAGGTTCGCGCCCGTAGAGGAGGAAGAACGGAGAGAATCCTGTCGTAGTCTGGGTGGCGCTATTGTAAGCGTAAGTAACAAAGGGGAGTATGCGGTCCCAGTTGGTGTGGTCAGAGGGCACGTACATAGACAGCATGTCGCCCAGTGTGCGGTTAAACCATTTGGTCATTCTATTCGTTTGTGGATGGTACGCGCTGCTTGTCCGATGCACAACGTTGCATTCACGAAGAAGGGCTTGTACGGCCTCGGAAAGAAACATACGTCCGCGGTCGCTGAGTAGCTCACGAGGCGTGCCATGGCGAAGAACAAGATTGTGAAGAATAAACAAGCCAGCTTCACGTGATGTGGCCTCTGGCAGCGCAGCAGTTTCAGCATAGCGTGTCAAGTGATCGGTACCGACAAACACCCAGTGGTTCCCGTCAAGAGTATACTATAGGGAAGGGGACCGTACAAGTCAATTCCGATGCGGTCAAAAGGTCGGGATGAGCAAGGCAATGGCTGCAGTTATCCATTGGCTATGTTCAGTGGGCTTTTTCGGCGTTAACATTCGGAACACTAACGTACGTACTGTCGAACAAATCGGTACATTCCGCGCCAATAGTACCGCAGCCGGAGGCGTGCATACGTTTTTATCACACCGGCGTGGCCGCATTGAGGATTCGCGTAAAAGGAGTCGCAAATAGCAGCACGTGGCGAGTAATCACAAGCAACCACTTGCGGCCATCGGAAAGGTATTTGCGACGGTACAGGAGTCCATCTCGGATGGCGAAATGTTGAGCTGCACTTCGTAGGGAACGCTTGGCGGTACCTTGGGGCGGCTGAGGCAGTACTTCAATCATGGAGACTATCTAAGCGTCTCGGCGCTACTCAGAGTGCATGTCAGTGAACGAAGGGGCCACAGCATCAAGACTGGAAACAGATGCACTTTCCTGTTCATGGGGAAGTGGAGAGCTCAAAAGAGCGTGGGCATCTGAATGTCTGCGGCCGGAACTGTAGACGACAGGGATATCATAGTCTTGGAGCGCAATGTCGAACGAGCCAGACGGCCAGATGGGTCTTTTAGTGATGATAACCAGCAGAGGGTGTGGTGATCAGTCACGACGTCAAATGGAATGCCATAGACGTAGGGTCGAAATTTTGTGATTGCCCAAACGATGACCACACATTCCTGTTCTGTGACCAAATAATTCTCTTCAGCTCTAGTAAGAGTGCGACTGGCATAAGAAACCACGTACTCGTCGAAGCCACACTTGCGTTGAGCAAAAATAGCGCCAAGGTCGACTCCACTAGCGTCGGTGTGGATTTCGGTAGGGGCATCTGGGTCAAAGTGACGGAGAATCGGTGGAGATGTCAGCAAATGACGTAGTTTCGCAAATGCGTCATCGCAAGTGGAAGACCACGCTAAAATTCCTTCACTGTCAGAAAGTAGCCGTGTTAAAGGGGCAATTATGGATGAGCAATTACGGACAAATCGACGAAAGTATCAACATAAGCTGATAAAGCTCCGGAGTTCCTTTAGTGTCGATGGCTTAGAAAACTGGGTGACGGTCTTTCTGTCTGTACATTTATCTGTTTGTCCACTCTTAACGGCACTGGGTACTTGAAACGGCCGACCCCATCCGTAGCACCCACCAATGTTGCTCAAAATTTAGCGTTCATACTTGTGCAATTGTCAAAAAACAATTATTGCGCATGTCTGGGGCACCATAACAACACGTATATATTTTTCATGTGCGTATTTTACTAGAAAATGCATACATAAGTAATTTTAAGGACCGTAGCGCTTATCACGCTGCGCTGACCATGCAACGCCTGCATGGAACGGGGAGCTCTTTTGCTAATACGAGACGGTGGTGGCACCTACCCGTCGCCTTGCGTTCTACACCTTATCACTTCTGAGACGGGCGCGCACGCCACGCGCCTCGTTTTCCAAGATAACAGCCAGATAGCGCTCATGTCTCACGTGTGACGTGCCTCGATGCGCTCGTTCGCCTCTGCTGCACGCATCGAGGCACTCTAACGCAGCGCCTCCAGAATACCCTTCACCGATTTTCTTGCGCCGAGCATCAAATAAAGGTTTTGTTCACTCTCTCCAGATGCAAGACTATTGTCTTTCGACGACATTTACACTGAAACATGCAGATACGTGGCCATTTTTTTTACCTCCTTGACCTACCCTCTCCCCCACTTTTTTACTTAGTTCTTTTTTGCTCTCATATTTTACCTTACTTTCTCTTCTTCACTCTCACTGTCCCTTCAGTACCCTTTTCCTCGCGAGTGTATCGGTTCAGGTGAAAGAGTGAGGAAGCAACCAAAAATAGTTTCTATCCCAACCAGGCAGACTTCTGTCAAATGTTCAACTTCGATCGGTTGAGGTGTCCTCACATGATTGACGGTTATCGTGCACTCCACACCCCAATTTCTTACTTCTCTCTCTTTTGCTAAGAAATCACTCTACCCCCCCCCCCTTCGGTGCGTGGCTAGGAGAACGTGTGCTGCTGGGAGACGGCACATGCGGGCAACATGACGAAAAACAATGAGCGCGGACAGCTAAGACTGTTTGCTCGACCAATCGCAGCGAGAATACACTGCACGTCAAATTCAAATTCTAGACTTTACACGGAGGCCGGAAAAGCCCGAAGAACAGGGATTGTTTCTTTGAATTTTCAGCACGCCGGCGGCTCGTAGAGTGCTGTCACGTGTGGCATCATGGATCGTGACGGCATTCTGCAAATGGTGCGCGTGTTCACTTGAAATTTTTCACCAAATTACGGAAGGTGGTTTAAAGGGCCTTTAAGGCCTTGGTAAACAGGTCAACACAGCGTTAAATGAATGAATGAATGAATGAATATATAAATAATTTATTTGTTAATTTACGTTGTGACACCCGTTGACGGTGTTCGTTATGTACATATAGCCTTCTATGCCTGTTTGATATGCACCAAGTTAGCACACACCAAGAATATATATATATATATATATATATATATATATATATATATATATATATATATATATATATATATATATATATATATATATATATATATATATATATATATATATATATATATATATATATATATATATATATTGTAGCGAAGCCTCCGAACTCTGAAATGGGTCGAACTCTTGAGTACATCCTAGTGGGGCTACCCAACAAGGACGCCGCTCGCGCTGAGAGACCGTGCTTGGCCGTGACTGTCGCCATTTTGTATGCTCGCTAGTTGCCGGCTAATAAACGCCTTAACAAATCGGTGGAGGTGCTGCGATCTCCTTCGATGCCCTTGGAGCTACGATCACGTACCCTGCCATCTACCATGTCCTACGACGCCTCTCAGCAAACGCCTCCTCCAATGCCATCCCCTTTCGGCTGCTGACCCGCAGGTCGCGGGTTCAAATCCCGGCTGCGGCGGCTGCATTTCCGATGGAGGCGGAAATGTCGAGGCCCGTGTGCTCAGATTTGGGTGCACGTTAAAGAACCCCAGGTGGTCAAAATTTCCGGAGCCCTCCACTACGGCGTCTCTCATAATCATATGGTGGTTTTGGGACGTTAAACCCCACAAATCAATCAATGCCATCCCCTTGTCCCGGTGTCCCCAGGATCCGCGATCCACCCATCTTCACTGGCGCCGATGGCACTGACGTGGAGGACTGGCTCGCCATTTACGAGCGCGTGAGCGTCCCCAACAAATGGGACGAGGACGGCAAGCTGACCAACTTGGTGTTTTACCTTGCGGGTGTCGCCAGTTTGTGGTACAACAACCAGGCGTCCGATTTTGCCACCTGGTCCGATTTTAAGACCGCAATCATCAATGTCTTCGGCTGCCCTGCTGTTCGCAAGCTGCAAGCCGAGCAGCGCTTGCGTGAACGTGCTCAGGAGGCTGGTGAGTCATTCACCAACTATATTGAAGATGTCCTGGACCTATGCAAGAAATCCAATCACACCATGTCCGAGTCTGACAAGATCCGAAACATCATGAAAGGCATTGACGATGATGCCTTCACGATGCTGCTCGCTCAAAACCCCGGCACAGTGGCTGAGGTCATCACACTGTGCCAGAGCTACGAGGAGCTCCGCCGGCAGCGTTCGATGACCCGACGCTCCCCACCACGAGCTGCAACGCTTGCTGGCTTGGAGGCCAGTTGTGACCAAGTGGCGTTGATGGCAGACCCGAAGTCCTTCATCCGTGAGGAAATCGCGCGTCAGTTCTCTCTCCTGCCCTTTGCCCACTATTAAGATGGTCGAGACCAGGGACTGCTTCGAACGAATACGGTTTATTAGAAGAAGTGAAGTAGCGCGCGCTCGCTCCAGGCAGCAGTCTTCTTTCTTCTTCTTCCGGCGTTTGATGATGATATTTTATAGGCTCCCGCCCGCCCAAGTTGAAATGTGATAAGCTCTCGCGAGCTATTTGAAACAACCTTCCATTGGGTATATGTGGTTACCGATCTTCTTAGAAGCTCTTTTTTGCCTGTGCGAAGGAGACAAGCTCTTGTTATTCCGTCTCGCCCAGGGTAGAGTTTTTCAATCCGGCACATTTTCGAAAATGTTCTTGGAGCCTTGTCCTCAACCAATACGATGTCACCCCGTGAGAGTGGTTTTGCTTGCCGTGTCTTGGCTTTGACCGTAGCTCCTATTTCCTTGATATAATCTTGATGCCATCTTTTCCACCAAGCGCGCATGAGTTTGCATCTGCGTCGCCATGCGTCTTCAATGTCACCGTTGTACAGTCTTGTTTGTCCGTCTTGAAGCTGTCGCCGTCCACCTATGATGTCTGCCGGCGTTAGTGGCATTGGCTCGTCAGGTTCTCAATATACGTAAGTCAATGGTCGATTGTTGAGTGTTCCTTCAACTTCTGCTACAATAGTGCGTAGCTCCTCTACCGAAGCTGTGCTTTTCAATATTATTTTTCGCATCGACGTCTTCAAGCTTCTTATGAGGCGCTCGTAAAATCCTCTCCACCATGGCGCGCACTCGGCTATCGTTTTCCACTGAATTTGTTGGCCACTGCACTAATTCTTTAAGACCTCGTTTTTAATTGTTTCGAGCATTCTGTTGATTTCCTTTCCAGCTTTTATAAATGTTTTGGCGTTGTCCGAGTATATTACTGCTGGTATTCCCCGTCGAGCTGTAAATCGTCGGAATGCTTGTAGAAAACTTGACGATGACAAATCGTTGGTAACTTGCAAGTGTACTCCTCTTGTTACCGCGCAGGTGAATATCAGTACATATTGCTTCACAATCTGGTACTTGTCCTTTGCGTAAAGAGGTCCTGTGAAGTCAACTCCTGTAGGTTTGATTGGCTCTGCTTCAGTGACTATGTCTGCCGGAAGTGGAGGTATGTCTTGAGTCGCCGGTCTGGAGTTATGCCTCTTGCAGACGACACATTTGTTTAGAACTCTTTTCACTGCTTGTCTACCCTGCAATATCCAGAACTTAGTTCGAAGTTGCGCTAGCGTCACTTGAACTCCTCCGTGTGATACCATTTCATGCACGTGACGTATTAACAGTTCTGTGAAATGCTCATCCTTTGGAATTACTATTACGTGCTTGTTGAATTCTTGGCTGCACTGCAATCGTCCTTTCTGTCTGATGATTTCATCGTCATCAAGGTAGACTTCGTGTCCATTAATTTCAAATGATCGATTGTTTGAATAGGCCTCACCCTTTGTTTGTCTCAGTGATATTTGGGTCTGTCTTATCCAGTATTTCTCTGCATTTGTTACCTCTTTTCCTGTCAACGACCCTTTGTGATTTTCCTTTCTTGTGTTGTTTATGAATCTGAATACCCATGCTGTCACTCTTATAAGCCGTCCGTATGATGAATACCTTTCGATTTCCAAGATTGGCGCAATATTGGCTCTTCCCATGCATTGGTGACATTGTGTTTTATGCTGGTCTTCCACCTCTGTATTTGTGCCAATTATGCTTACTAAGTTCTTTTCCAGTGATGTTATCCATTCGGGACCGTTCCATCATAACTTTGACGTTATCAATGCCTTTGCGCTTATTCCTCGTGTAAGTAGGTCAGCAGGGTTGTGGTCACTTTGAATGAATGACCAGCTTGCTTGAAGTGTTTTATCTCTAATTTCTGCGATTCTGTTGGCAACAAATGAATCTCTTTTGCTTGTTCCCTTGATCCAGTGCAGCACAATCATCGAGTCCGTCCAGCAGTGTATTTCTTGAAAACTTTCGTTGAAGTGACCTTTGATGTAGTCGCATAATCTTGATGCTACCACCGCTGCCATCAGTTCAAGTCGCGCCAAGGTCAGCTCTCTAATTGGAGCTACGCGGCTTTTTGCTGTTACCAGCCTTGATACTTTGCTTCCATCGTGGTATACTGCTATCAAGTATGCCGCCGCTCTGTATGCTAATGGGCTCGCGTCGGCAAATACGTGCAGCTTCTATGCTTGTACTGGTTGATTCTTGCTTGCGTAGCATCGTGGGATTTCTAGAACTCGAAAGTCCTCCGCTTCAGACATAAGGTTCTCCCATTTGTCGCATTGATCTTTAGGGAGCTGGTCGTCCCACGTGACGTTCATTTTCTACAGTCTCTGCAGTCCTATTTTCGCGCGTACTATGAATGGCGACAACAAACCGAGTGGGTCAAATATCTTCGCTGTGGTTTGTAACACAGCCCTTTTTGTCAAGTGCGTTGTATCTGTTAATAAATTCCACTTTTCCATAGGGAAGCAAATAATGTCCTTTGAGTGTTTACATATCAAGCCCAGAAGCATTGTAAATTCTCTAGATCGAATATCTATGTGAGAATTGTCTCTTTCGTTTTCATCAATTATTTTGTTTAATCGCTCTTCATTGGATGTCCATTTTCTCAAACTCATCGCTGCCTCTCTGAACACTTGCTTTGCCTCTTTGTACAACTTAACTGCTTCATCAAGCGTTGCTGCTCCTAAAATGACATCTTCCACGTATATCGCTTTCTGCAGTGTCCTTGTCGTATCAGGAAACTGGTCTTCCACTTGTTTCAAATGGTGTTTAATTGTAGCTGCCAGTATAAACGTGCTGGGTGTTGTTCCGAACGTTACTCTTGTCTTGCGCCATGTTTGCACTTCATTCATTAACCTTCCTTCAGCGTCATGGTTCCACCACAGAAATCTCATTGCATCTCTATCCTCTTCATGTATAGAGATTTGTAGAAATGCCTTTTCAACATCTCCAACTAACGCCACCTTTTCTTTTCGGAAATTAATGAGCAGCGATAGCATGTCCTCATTCAAATTGGGTCCTGCCTCTAGGTTCTCGTTTAAAGACATGCCTTTTCGAGAATGTGATGAGGCGTCAAACACTACTCGAACTTTTGTTGTGGCTCGGTCCTCTATAATTATCGCATGATGTGGCATGTAGTAGCAAAGTGCATTTGGCTGTTCTGATGGCTCTTGGACCTCCTCTGCGACTCGTAATGCCATATAATCTGATATAGCTTTGTCGTAGCGATACAGCATGTCTTCATTTTTTTGCAGCCTTTTAGTCAGCTGCTGTAGTCTTTTTATAGCATTTTCCTTGCCGTTTTCCAAGTTTACGTCCTGTTTCCATGGCAAGCTGATTTGATAGTGACCGTTTTGTTGTACAATCTTGCGCTTGAATTCTTCGACCACTTCATTTCCGGTGTTATACAAACTATTTCTTGTGATCCCCATTGACTCCAGGCTCCAGAACTTCTGTAGCTCTTGCTGGAGTTCTGTCTCCACAGCTCTGACCTTCAGAACCATGGCTGCTTGATTATGTGTTAGTTTTTGTCTTGCTTTGCTCTGACGGCCCTTGCAGTACCCATCCCAGTATAGTTTCTACAGCCATCAGTCTGTCCTCGATTGTTTGAGTTCTACCAGTAAAGAATTCCCAATAATAGTCTGAGCCGATCAGTAGTTCTACAGAATTTGTTGCGGTCGTCTTGGTCCTGTCATCAGCCACTTGCATATTTAGCTGTTTCATTTTCTCGCTGAGTTTCTTAGTTGGAGTGGGTATACAACTGTGCGAGATAACCTCGACTTGTAACGCTTCAATCACTGTTGTCGTGCTTGTTTCTCGTGTTCTTACAGTCACTTGCACCACTTTCATTAGTTTGACCTTTTCGTCTCCTCCAAATGAACCAATCGTCAGCCTTTCCTGTCGCAACACCTTCGCACCTATTTCTTTCGCTAATCCCGCTTCAATAAATGAACGTTGACTTCCGCTGTCTAATAACAAACGGCAATGTCGGCCACATGTTTCTCCTTCTACGCACGCTACAGCCGTCTGCAAAAGCACAAACTTATGCTTGATATTTTCGGTTGCTTGTAGCGTAGACGTCGCTTCGGCTTGCGCTGTTGAGACCAGCTCTACCCTTGTTTTCTGCATCATTGTTCTACATACTGACGTGTCATGTCGTCCCTTGAATTGCTTGCATTTTACTTGGGCCTTGCAAATGCGTGCAGTGTGGTTTGGTCGCGTGCATCTGAAGCATGCTCTATTTTTGGTAAGCATAGCTTTCTTTTTATCCTTTGGAATGCTCCTACGACAGTTTTCGGTTGCGTGGGTTTTCTGCTTGCAGAATAAGCACATTCTGTCCACTGAGCTATAGAAGCTTGAAGTTGTGCGCACCTGTGCGCGGTTCTTTCTTGGTTTTGCAGTTATCCTCTCTTGTTCACGTTGTGTTTCTTCACGAAGTGCCGCTTGCTCTCTTAAGAATAACATAAGCCTGTCCACCTTTTCCTCGCACGCTTTTCCCGTTGCGTTGTTTTGCTCGCCGTTTTCTGAAGCTGAGCTGTTTCTCATAGCCTCTTTTGACTTGAACTGCACTGATAATTCTGGTGGAATTGCTCTTTTCAATACCGGTAACATCATCGGCGCATAGCTCTCGGTTCCCACTTTTAGTGACTTGAGTGCCAATATGTTAACTTGCACTATCTGTACTAGCCTATTTAAGTCATCGGTATCTTGAACAGACCTCACTTTCTCCAAACTCTATAGCTCAATCATGTGCATTTTAATGGAATGTTCTCGATTGCCGAACGTTTTTTCCAGTATTTTGATTGCGTCATCATAATTTTCCTCTGCTGAGTACTGAAGTCCTTCAATAGCAGCCGCCGCTTTTCCGGTTAGTGATGCTACCAAGTAATTGAACTTCTGTCCCTTGCTCATGTTCGGTCTCAGGTGAACTGCCGACTCGTACTGAGACCAAAAGCGGTTCCACTCTAAAGCTTTTCCCCCAAACTTTATCATTTCAAGCTTTGGTAGCTTAACTAGTTCCGTTGCTTCTTGTCCTGTACTTGAGGGCGTCACCTGCCTTGTCCTATCGCTTGAATCCGATTGTTCAGGCTGTAGAAGTCTGAATTCTATTGCAGATAAGATCGTCGTTAATTTCATGTAGTACTCTATGACGCTTTCGAATTAAGCTTCGGCATTGTCTTCTGTTAGAAACTTTTCCATTTGCTCGTTCGCGCTCTTGAGACTGTCGCTTATTGCTTTAATCTGCGCCTGCGTTGTAAGCAGCTGCTCCCGGTTAGCTCCATCATTAATTTGCTGCTCGGCTGCGTTAATCAGTTGCGTGATCTGGGAGCGAAGCGCTTTACTTTTCTTCGTTATCACTTCTTTGCTCATATTGAGGCGGTTAACAATGACTCCTTACTTGTCAATCGTTCGTTCTGATGCTCGTACTATCCACCGCGGTCTCGTCGCTCGATCCAGGTCGATCCTCTGCTCCTCCGCCGTTTTCTTCTCTGCTGCTCCGTGGCAGGTTGACCTTTTTTGCCGGCGAGGAGGTAGTATCCTGGTTCACGGCACCATTATTAAGACGATCGAGACCAGAGACTGCTTCGAACGAATACGGTTTATTAGAAGAAGTGAAGTAGCGCGCGCTCCAGGCAGCAGTCTTCTTTCTTCTTCTTCCGGCGTTTGATGATGATATTTTATACCCACCAACCGGCTGTTCAACAATCGGCTACTACCCTTCTCCCTCCAATCCACCTAGCAATTGAACAGGAAATAGCGGAGGTAATGCCTGCGTACCACCCCCCACAGCCTCCGGCTCCTGCGTCCCTGAGTTACGCGCAAGTGGTCGCCAGGCCGCCCCAAGTCGTTCCAGCACCCGCCCCTCTCACCTACGCTGAAGCTGCTGCTCGACCTCCGTCCTTTGCAGCTGGTATGCCCGCTACGTATGTTGACGTAACCCCTCAGCCTCAGCTTCAGTCCACCATGCAGCCACCAATCCGTCCATCGGCCCTTACGACATGGGTGAGACCTACCCCGGTGAACAGATGGCGCACACCCGAAAACCGACCCATCTGCTTTGCCTGTGGTTACGCCGGTCACGTAGCCCGTTATTGCCATCGCGTACAGCCGGCTGCGATTTCTTCACCTGTTGCTGGCCAACTCAGCCATCCTTATCACGAAGAACCGCCGTCTATGCCACCTCGGTCTCGCCCAGGTCCATCTCGAAGATCGCCGTCTCCACGACGTCGTTCCCTGTCCCCCATGCGGCCAAGTGTGGCTGCTCATGAGCGGGAAAACTAGTCGTCGCAGTCCCCGAGGCAAGGACTGTGACGCTATCGCAATGTGAAAGCCCTCAGAGCAGCCCCTCAAATGTCATTGACGTGCTTGTGGACGGTGTTTGTGCATCGGCTCTTATTGACACTGGAGCTGCCGTATAAGTTATGGACGAAAAGCTCTGCCACTTACTTCGAAAAGTGGCGACGCCACTTTCTGGGTTGTCCCTCCGTACCGCAAGTTTGCATCGTATTCATCCTACAGCAGAGTGCACAGCTCGCGTTGTCATTCAGGACGTTCTGTATGTTGCCCAGTTCATCATCATTCCGGTATGCTCTCATGACATCATCCTGGAATGGGACTTTCTCTCCCGTCATGACGCCTTCATCCATTGCGCCACCGCCGAAATTGAACTCTCACCCTTCTCGCATTTGACGCCAGAAGACAGTTCCTCGACACTGAGCAAGATTCTAACGAAAGACGATACAACAGTGCCTCCGAACTCGACGACGGCTGTGTCTGTCTACTGCCCCGGTCTCTCCGATACAATTGCACTCGTTTCACCATCTGACCGCGCTTGTAGCAGGAAAGGGTTGCTAGTACCTTTCACGACCGTGCAGGTCAACTAGGGCAACGCTGCTATTTTCGTAACCAACCCGTCCCCGCACACTGTTACCTTGATTCGAGGGGAATGTCTCGGCAGAGTGGAACCAGTTGACGACGCACAAGTCCAGGGCGTACCTGATGACACACACTGTGTCATCCCAGATCGCGTCCCAGGTCGCGTACCATCAATGCTGTTTCCACTGCTGATCCGTCATCTGCTGATGTATTTGGCCCCTCCATCGCTGACAACCTTACGGCGGTACAGCGTTCTGAGCTTCTGGACCTGTTGCAAGAATATTGTTCTTCTTTCGATGTCGGGCGAAGTTCTCTCGGTCGCACGTCCGGTGTTACGCATAGCATCGACACTGGTGCCCATCCACCTTTACGGCAACGCCCATATCGCGTGTCGCCTGCGGAACGTCGGGTAAATTAATGATCAGGTTGACGATATGCTCCAACGCGACGTTATTCGGCCCTCGGACAGTCCATGGGCGTCTCCTGTTGTTCTTGTTGCGAAGAAAGACGGTTCTGTGCGGTTCTGTGTGGACTACAGACAGATCCGTAATATCACTCGCAAGGATGTTTATCCACTGCCACGCATCAATGACGCGATTGACAGCCTTCATGGAGCCGATTTTTGTCTTCTCTCGATCTGCGCTCGGGGTACTGGCAAGTACCCACGGCTGACGACGCTCGGTTAAAGACCGCCTTCGTCACGCCAGACGGCTTGAACGAGTTCAACGTCATGCCGTTTGGTCTATGTAATGCACCTGCGACCTTTGAGCGCATGATGGACACCGTTCTGTGCAACTTGAAATGGTACACGTGCTTGTGTTACCTCGACTATGTCATTGTCTTCACTCCGGATTTCTCCACGCATCTCCAACGTCTGAAAGAAGTTTTCGTGCGTGTGAGCAATGCCGGCTTACAACTAAATCTGAAAAAGTGCAGCTTTGCCGCACGGCAACTCACCATCCTGGGGTACGTCGTGTCCAAAGACGGCATTCTTCCTGATCCTGCCAAGCTTCGGGCCGTGGCCGAATTCCCCAAACCTGCATCTGTCAAAGAACTGCGTAGTTTCGTGGGTCTGTGCTCATACTTCCGACGCTTCATACGAAACTTTGCTACAATAATATCACCGCTGGCGAAGCTCCTTGGAAGTAACGGGCCCCTCAATTCGTGGTCATCCGAGAGCGACGACGCGTTCGCGAAGCTCCACCATTTGTTGACGTCGCCTCCGATTCTACGCCACTACGACTATACAGCTCCAACGGAGGTGCACATGGACGCCAGCGGTGTAGGCCTCGGTGCTGTCCTGGCGCAGCGCAAACCCGGATTCCCTGAATATGTCGTAGCATGTGCAAGCCGTACGCTCACGAGAGCCGAGACAAACTACACTGTCACGGAGATGATGATGATGAAAAACATTTATTGTAAAAGAGAGAGGTACGGGGCCAAAGCATGACCCTGCTACATGGTCGGCGTCCTTAGTCCGGGACACCGCATGACGAGGCCCCTACTCGCGCCCGTCTCACCAGAGCCCGTTGAGACTCTAGTGATGAGCTGTCGAGGAGGGCAGTCTCCCATGCCTCTCGGGAAGGGGTAGGGGAAGGGGGTAGGTGGGGATTTTTCGGACATGCCCATACCATGTGGAAGATATCACACGTCTCCCCACAGTGTGGGCACCACCCATCTGTGTTCGCATCGAAATGCTTTAGGATTGCAGGACAGAGTAGAGTACCTGTCTGCAGGCGCCTTAGAGTTCGCTCTTCCGCCTTACTCAGCCCCTTCGCAGGAGCCGGGTAAAGGCGGTGAGTGTCACGATAATAGGTGAGAATTTCTTTGAACCGCAGCAGCGGTGTATTGGCCTCCGAGTCATAAGAGCCAAGGTGAGGAGCCCGGTGGGTAAGCGCTCGGGCGGCCGCGTCAGCGGCCTCATTACCTCGTAGGCCCTGATGGCCAGGAGCCCATACGATGCGTTTCGGGGCTGGATCAGCGAGAGCCCGTTTTAGAATTTGGCTGGCTAGGGGGGATATCTCTCCTACCAAGTAATGAGTACATGCTTTCCTGGAGTCCGTGATGATAACTTTCGAGTTGGGGTCCGCAGCAGCAAGCGCTATCGCGACTTCCTCAGCGCGCTCTGGATTTTGTGCTCGGAACGAGAGCCCATTGACATGCTTTTCCCGGTGAACTACAGAGGCCGTGTAAAATCCCGTGGGCGAAGGCCCTGCTATATCTACGTAGAATACACCAGGTCGGGAGCCGTGTTGCCTCTCAAGCGTCCGAGCCCGCGCCTGTCTTCTGCTTTCGTGCGTGTGCTTATCCATGTTACTGGGGAGTACGCTCACGAGAGCCGAGAAAAACTACACCGTCACGGAGAAAGAGTACCTGGCGATCGTCTGGGCCCTTACAAAGTTTCGACCTTATTTGTATGGTCGCCCATTCGATGTCGTCACCGACCATCATGCACTATGCTGGCTTTCATCATTGAAGGATTCCTCAGGCCGTCTCGCCCGTTGGGCTCTTCGCTTACTAGACTACGACATCCGTGAGGTGTACCGTAACGGACGCCAGCATGCTGACGCCGATGCCCTCTCACGCTTCCTTCTACCTCAAGACGACGTGCCCTGCTCAGTAACCTCAATTGCTGTATTTGCCATCGATGTTGACATCCTCGCTACTGAACAGCGAAAGGATAATTGGATCTCCCCGCTGATCGACTTGCTCTCTGATCCGTCCGCAACACCATCCATGCGTGCCTTGCGTCGTCGAGCTCACCATTTCGCCATCTGTGACGGCCTCTTACACCGACGCAATTACGACTCCGATGGCCGGCAGTGGTTACTCGTCATACCCCGCAGTCTGCGGTCGGAGATATGTGAATCTTTCCATTCTGATCCACAATGTGCGCACTCTGGGGTATCCAAAACTTACCACCGCATTCGACAACGCTACTTGTGGCGCAGGATGTACCGCTACGTGCAGCAGTTCGTTCGCTCTTGCCTCACTTGCCAACGCCGCAAACCGTCGGCACACATGTCGCACGCCGGTCTGCAACCATTACCTTGCCCTGACCGTCCCTTTGGGCGCGTAGGTATTGATTTAAATGGACCACTTCCTCTGACGTCGTCTGGTAACCGCTGGGCCATCTTTGCCGTAGACCATTTAACGCGATACGCCGAAACCGCCGCTCTCCCTGTGGCTACTGCGCGCGATGTTGCGTCCTTCCTGCTGCATCGATTCATACTGCCCCACGGACCACCGCAAGAGCTTCTCAGCGATCGAGGCCATGTCTTCTTGTCGGAAGTCGTCGAAGCCATTTTGACGGAGTGCCATTCTGTCTACCGCAAAACTACTGCTTACCACCCACAGACGAATGGCCTCACCGAACGCTTTAACCGCACCCTCGGCGACATGCTTTTGATGTACGTCGCCGCCAACCACATGAATTGGGATAATATACTGCTCTTAGTCACCTACGCCTACAACACTGCCCTTCAGAGCACGGCCGGTTTTTCACCTTTCTTCTTGCTGTATGGAAGGCACCCGTCACACACCATCGACACGATACTCCCGTACACGCCGGATACATCTGAGTGTGCACCTATTTCTGAGACAGCCAGGCTTGCTGAAGAGTGTCGCGAGCTTGCCAAGACTTTTACGACGCATGAGCAAGAGCGGCAGAAGAGTATTCGTGATGGCTCCGCCACTTCTGAGCCCACGTTTCTTCCTGGTGCACTTGTATGGCTCTCAATCCCAACCTCTGTAGCTGGCCTCTTTTCCAAACTACTTCCCAAATACGAAGGCCCCTACCGTGTCATCGAGCGCACCTCTCCCGTCAACTATCTGATCGAACCCGTTGAACAATCTTCGGACAAGCGCCACCGTGGGCGCGACATCGTCAACGTGGAGTGCCTGAAGGCTTATTATGACCCGCTCATAGTAACAAGCTCTTAGGTCGCCAGGCAGCTCCGTCTTCGACCCCGGGGTAATTGTAGCGAAGCCTTCGAACTCTGAAATAGGTCGAACTCTTGAGTACCTCCTAGTGGGGCTACCCTAATAAACGCCTTAATATATATATATATATATATATATATATATATATATATATATATATATATATATATATATATATATATATATATATATATATATATATATATATATATATATATATATATATATATATATATATATATATATTGTAAGCATCATTTATGCGTCCCATTTTTTCATCTGTACATACTCATCATCCCCAGTCAAGTTTAGGTTGTGGGGCACATACTCGAGTCAATAAAAGAAGAGTCTTGAGTGTACTCGACGCCATCTTACAAGTGGTGAAGAGTGCTGCCCGGTTTCTGCGTCCTCTCGCGTTCTTGGACACCCCAGCGTCTTCTAGAACACATCCCTGGAGCTCCGTTCAGGCCACCGCTTAAACGACCTGGGTCCGGTAATGTCTCAAGCCGCTTAGTCCAGCGTGCCAGCTTCGCCACCACTCCCACCGCCAAGAAACCCTTCTCACCTGGTCACCAGCCCTCAAAAGGATCCTCCGCTGCTCGCAGGGCTCTCGGGTGAAGACGTTGAAGACTGGCTCGAGGAGTATGACTGCGTGAGTGTTATCAACAACTGGGATGAGCCTGTGAAACTCACCCACGTTGCATTCTACTTGAGCGGCGTCGCAAAAACGTGGTTTTTCAACCACGCCACAGATTTTCCGACATGGCCCGCCTTTACACGTCAGCTCCGCCAGATTTTTGCCAACCCGTCAGTGCGCTCGGATATCGCCAAAAAGAGGCTTGGTGCACGTGTTCAACGCCCTGGCGAATCTTACACTTCTTACATCGAAGATGTTCTCGCCCTTTGCCGCCACATCGACAACTATATGGCGGAAAACGACCGTGTGCGCCACCTGCTAAAAGGAATTGCAACTGTCGCTTTTAATGCGCTTGTGGTGTAAAATCCCCTAACCGTAGCCGATGTTGTCGCCACCTGTAAGCGCCTTGAGGACCTTCAGACCACTCGAGTACAACCTGATATGTCTGATCTGAAGTCAAGTCATGATACAACAGAGCTGCCTGCATTGATCCGCTGTATCATCCGCGAGGAACTTCATGCACAGGCTTCACCTCACCACCTTCATATCCGATCGACGCCACCCGCTACTAGTTTACGCGACGTCGTGAGGGAGGAACTGGCCTTGATGACTGGTACACCAGCTCCGAGTTCACATCCCATGCCCAGTTATGCTCACGTTGCTGCAACGACACCTATGCCCTACCAAAGCCTGACCTCGATGACTGTCACACCTGTCCCAAGCTCATATCCTGTGGCCATGCCAACGTATGCTCAGGTTGCTGCTAGGACACCTGCACCCCAGCAAAGCCCAATGCAGCTACCAGCGCCCGAAGTGCATGGTTCGCTCAACTCATTCGCACCGCGACCATCTTCCAAGCCTTACAACGCCTTGCGCAGTTCGCGGCCGACTTGCTTCTATTGCGGCATCCGTGGTCATATTTCAAGGTTTTGGCGACGCCGTCAGCAAGACGAACGACGAAGCTACGATAACCTTGAACGGGACGACTTCTACACGACTGGACCACCCTATCGTCGGCTGTATCCGAACAGCACACGTCGGTCGCCGTCTCCGCAGAACTTTGACCCAGTTGGCAGTTCCCGGTTCTCACGTCGTCGCTCACCTTCACCGATGTGGCGTTCCTCTTCTCCTCTCCGACCTTCTACTTCAATTCCCGACCACCAACTGGAAAACTGAACAGTGCAGCTTTGGGAGGGAAAGCTGTATCTTTCGAAGTGCGTCAAACTCCTCCGGCCCGCCCATCGAATGTTTTATTGGTGTATGTTGAAGGTATACAGACAGAGGCACTGGTGGACACAGGCGCATCACTTTCCGTAATTCGTGCAGACTTTTGTGCCCGCTTGAAAAAAGTTAGGACGCTTTACGATGGTCCTCCCCTTCGTTGCGCAGATGGAGTCCTTTTTCAGCCTTATAGTGTTTGCACACTCCGCGTTTTCATAGACGGCATCCTTCACCACATTACTTTCTTGTACTTCCTTTGTGCACTCACACAGTTTTTAGGATGGGACTTCCTTTCTTCGGCATCAGCTTTCATATCGTGTCGTCAGCGAGTCATTCAAATGTCAGCTACTGAGAGTTCATCCGATGTCGATCCATACAGCTTCCGTTTCGTTGCAGCCACTGATTGTTTCATTTCGCTAGGAGATGAACAACTTCTAACGATCGCTTCGGATACTGTAGTTAACGGTGACGTGTTCATAGCTCCATCAGTTTGCTCCAAACCTGCGGGGCTTACCACAGCACCCGGCCTTTAACGACGGTAAAGCATTGGTCACCGCCTTGAATCCAACTTCTTCACCAGTGATGCTGCCCCAGGGCACTGCTGTGAGCTGCTTCGCTGACAGTGAGCCGTTTTCGCTGGTTCCCCTTCACGCAGAATCAACGCCTTTGTCTGCTACTACTGATATCAAGGCTACCACTGTTACCTTAAATGACACCATAAGTCCTCACTTCACTGCCGAGCAAAAGAGAGACCTTTTAGACCTTCTCTAAAAGCACAGCCTTTCGTTTGATGTACATTGCAAAGTTCTGGGCCGCACCTCCGTTGCAGAGCACAGCATCGAAACCGAAGGCAGCTCCATTGTACGCCGCCGCCCATACCGTCTTTCTTCGGCGGAACGGCAAATCATTGAGGAAAACGTCGCCGACATGCTCAAACGGGATATTATTCGACCTTCATCCAGCTCCTGGTCGTCTCCTGTGGTGTTAGTCCGGAAAAAGGATGGCTTTGTCCGCTTTTGTGTTGATTACAGAGCGCTCAATAAGATCACGAAAAAAGACGTATATCCGTTGCCACGCATAGATGATGCCCTGGACTCCCTAAAAGGCTCAGAATATTTCTCCAGCCTCGACCTCCGATGCGGGTATTGGCAAATACCTATGCGCGAAGTAGACAAGGAGAAAACAGCGTTTGCGACGCCTGACGGGCTTTACAAATTTAACGTCATGCCTTTTGGCTTATGCAACGCTCTAGCAGCATTCGAGCGCATGATAGATACTGTCTTACGTGGTCTCAAATGGAAAACCTGTTTATGTTATTTAGACGACATCGTCATTTATTCTCCTACTTTTCCTCAGCACCTTAAGTGTTTGGACGAAGTTCTAACGTGCATTTCGAACGCTGGCCTACAGCTCAAAACAAAAAAGTGCCACTTCGCCAGCACAAGCATCAAAGTATTGGGTCACCTTGTCAGCAAAGACGGCGTTCGACCCGACCCCGACAAGGTTGCTGCCGTAATTAGTTTTCCACGTCCGCGCAATCAAAAACAATTGCGAAGTTTCGTGGGCCTGGCGTCTTACTTCCGCCGCTTCATCCGTCACTTTGCTGCCATTGCGGGGCCGCTACGCAAGCTTCTTACGTCAGGAACGGATTTCACGTGGACTGACGAGTGCGAGTGTGCTTTCCAAGCCCTTAAGCGTGCTTTGACATCAGACTCCGTCCTCCGTCACTTCGATATGAGTGCACCCACTTTCCTGCACACAGATGCCAGCGGCCACGGAATCGGCGCTGTCCTCCTCCAGCGCGACGACACTTCACGTGAGAGAGTAGTTGCGTATGCCAGCCGCGCACTAACACCTGCGGAGCAGAACTACTCGATAACAGAGCAGGAATGTCTCGCTGTCGTTTGGGCTATCCAGAAATTTTGACCTTATTTGTATGGACGCCACTTCACTGTGGTTACCGACCACCATGCCCTATGCTGGTTGTCCTCGCTGAAGAATTTGCCTGGGCGCCTCGGTCGCTGGATACTGCGTTTGCAAGAGTACACTTTTGACGTTGTGTACAGGTCTGGTAAACAGCATCAGGATGCTGACGCTCTCTCTCGCTGCCCTCTGCCACTTTCATCTCCAACCACGCATCCTCAATGCCCCTCAGGTGATCAAGCGGCTTCCTCTTCACTCACGTTATCACCCCTGGCAGTTGCTGGGTCACTACCTTTAAACAGCAGCGCCAAGTTTGCCGCGTACCAACGTGACGACCCCTACTGTAACCGCATCATCGGATACTTGAATGGCCCGCCTTCTCCACCTAATGCCAGACTACGTCGTCAGTATACGGCTGTTCAAGCTAGAGAACAATGTACTGCAGCACTATACTTACAATGCGGATGGGCATCGGTGGGTGCCAGTACTTCCCCGTTCACTGCGAAAACAAGTTCTCGAAGCATTGCACGACGACCCATCAGCTGGACACTTAGAATTTCAAAAGACCTACAACCGCTTTAGGAGCCGTTTCTTCTGGCCTGGTCTTTCTACCTTTGTGGCTACTTATGTCGCTTCTTGCGCACTTTGTCAATGCCAGAAACGACCAACTTCAGCTCCTGCTGGCTTATTACAACCCATTCCATGTCCCGACACACCTTTTGTCGTCGGAATAGACCTCGTCGGGCCACTTCCCGTAACGCCAGCGGGCCACCGCTGTATCGTCACAGCCGTCGACCACCTCACACGATACGCGGAGACCGCTCCTCTACGTACTAGCTCTGCCTCAGACGTTGCCGCCTTCTTTTTAGAAGCCATTGTGTTGCGTCATGGTGCACCTCGCGCGTTTTTGAGTGACCGAGGCAAGGCCTTCCTGTCAACAATTCTCGACGAAATCCTAAAAACTTGTGGCACAGTTCATAAGACCACATCCGCTTACCACCCGCAGACAAATGGGCTGACAGAGCGATTCCACCGGACTCTAATCGACATGATATCCATGTACATCGGACCGATCCACGATAATTGGGACAAAATCTTGCCGTTCGTAACATTTGCACCCAACACCGCTGTTCAACGAACCACCGGGTATTCACCTTTCTTCCTCGTCTATGGTCGTGCGCCGACATTCACCATTGACGCCTCTTTCTTGAATGTAATGACAAAAACGTCGACGAGTACGCCAGAACATTTCGTCTCCAGGCTTGCTGAGGCGCGGCAACGAGCTCAACTCAACACGGAGGCCATTCAACAAGACCGCAAGCAACGCTATGACAGCTTTCGTCGAGACGTCACCTTCCGTCCTGGAGAGGAAGTACTACTTTGGACGCCTGTTCGCACACCCGGATTGTGTGAAAAGTTTCAGTCACGCTTTCTAGGACCTTACGTTGTTTGTGAATGAACATCTCCTGTCAATTACCTTGTCACTCCCGTCGAGGGTTCCTCGGACCGTCGTTACCGTGCCTCCGAGATAGTCCACGTTTCACGTCTTAAACCTTTTGTGCGCCGTACTTTTCCCGCCTAAGTCTCGGCCGGGCCGGCTGCTCAAGTGCGCGGGGAAAATAAGTGTGAGCATCATTTATGCGTCCCATCTTTTAATCTGTACATACTCATCATCATCAGTCAAGTTTAGGTTGTGGGGCACATACTCGAGTCAATAAATGGAGAGTCTTGAGTGTACTCGACGCCATCTTACAATATATGGATCGTGACGGCATTCTGCACACGATGCGCGTGTTTACTTGAAATGTTTCAAAAATTATGGAAGGTGGTTTAAAGGGTCTTTAAGGCCTTGGTAAACAGGTCAACACAGCGTGAAATGAATGAATGAATAAATAAATAACTAAATAACAAATAATTTATTTGTTTATTTACCGTATGTCACCCGCTAACGGTGTTAGTTATGCACGTATACCCTTCTATGCTTGTTAGAAATGCACCAATTTGGCACACACCAAGGATATATATATATATATATATATATATATATATATATATATATATATATATATATATATATATATATATATATATATATATATATATATATATATATATATATATATATATATATAGTTTATTTGCACTCGTCTAGAATGACGGGGAAAGAGGTTTCAGCCTCTGCCCCCGATCATCCCCCTATCCATCGTCCGGAATCCCTTGGGACTCGGCAACAGTCAGGGTGAGACCGATGACTTGTCGCTGTTCTTCAGCGTCGCGGCTGTGTAATAAGGCCTCCCAGGATTCTACGTTTCTAGTTGGGTCATTGTACGATGGACAGGTCCATACCATGTGCACTAAACTTGGAGTGCTGTCGCAGTGCGCACATCTGGAGTTGAACACAACCATGAGAAAAACCGTGCGAAGGCGGCTAAATACATAGAAATACTTAGCTTAATATATGTGCACATGCTTTACGCAGTGGCGCACCGACAGGTGCGGGGCGTGGGGATTCAGGGGCTATAACTTCCCTTCTGACCCTCATCCTCTTTACGGGGGTCATATGAACCAACCTTATGGTTGGGTGAAATGACACAGCCTGCGGAAAGCATGAAAAGCTCAGCCCAATTGTGAAGTCGTCAAACAGCAGGTAAGGTACCATTGGATAATAGTCTGCATAAACCAAGAGCTGCGTTTAGATCAGATGCGCTTCTTGCCTTGGGCAGCCGTCGCGCGCCGCGCCGCGCTCCAGTCTACAAACGTTACACAGGGAGACACACTTGCGTTCGCAAGAACCATAGCGGGAAATAGTGATCACATTTTATCACGAGGAGTCGTCAGGACTCACGCACACGTAACAATCTATTCTAGTAACGTTGGAAGTAACATCTGTTCCCTTGAAATCTCTCCCTGAAGCTTGCAGCGGGATTGTCGGGATGACGGAGGAGAGAAAGATAGAGCGTGTGACAAATGCTCATAACTCCACTATTTCTATGTACGCACTTGCTTGCGGCAATCGATTCGTAAGGAAGTAAACTCCAACATTGGGGTGATTAGAGGACTACTCGTATTCCGGGCTCCTTGAGGTCGTCTAGCTTCGCTGCTACCCCACTATCCTCTCCACCGAGAGTGCCTACCTTGAAGGGTTGTGTCCACGGCTTCTTGACCGTGTCAAGCTAGTCTCATTTCGGATAAAAAGAACTCTGATGGAATAAACAGCATCGTCATCCGCTATATACGATTTGGTATTACATTTGTTGTTGAATTATTCCAGCTAAAGCAAGGGAATGTCATACTATCAAGGTGTTTTCATTACCACTCACCCACTCCTCCGCGACAAAAGTCTTATAGTGTGTGCGTTAAAAAAAAACGCCTCTACCAGGAGGGTATGCAACAGTCGTCTATGTCGACTTATAATAAAGGGCGATCGAAAGCTTAAAGTGCAATATTAGTACTTTTCAGATTTGAGCAAGCACAAACTATTTAAGTTAGTCGATGGAAAAACAAAGGACCCTGAACACAAGCTCTCTGCGTGCATTATTTTTTTCTTCAACAAAGCGTAGAAGGGCGTCACCAATTGCACCCTGCACAAGGCCCGCGTATTTCTGTGCCAGAATTTCACGCAGTGACTAGTAGATCAAGTCCTCGCGGAAAGCAGAGGTCACGTCACGGGCGTTGTGCTGCGCGGGCAAAGAGTGCCACGTGCGCAAGCGCGACAGCCAAGGGTGCAGCCGCTACGCAACGAACCCCGCCAGAAACGCAGAAGGGGAGGCCTTCGGCGCGCACGTTCACCATCATCCTGCGGTTGATCTCTGCACCGATGCTGTGGCAGCCGGCTAGGAGCTCGCTCATGCAGAACCTGTACTCCTTCACCAGTCTGCGAAGAAAGAGAATTCCGCATGTCTGTCTCTGCTAGTGGTTGTGCCAGGGGGTTGCACAGTGGGCCTGCGCCCCATTTTCCCTGAAAATATTTCTGGGTACGTCCATGCCCTTAGACTCAGCTACATGGTATACGCGCGCAAGAGCATTTCATTGGGGCTTCAGTAATAAAACTTCTGTAACATGAAGCGCCTTCCATAAAGTAAATATCGCATAAAGTGGGGGAACGAATGTATTATCAGAAGTCAATCTATTAGGCGTTCATTCGAAATCATCTTGTCCAACGGGAATATTACAATTCACTCCTTGTCTAGCCACTCACTTGCTGTCAAGGAGACACATCATAATTTTCCTCACCAGCATTTTATTCATACATTCGAATGCACCGTTGTCTATTATCCTATTATATTCCGCAATCCATCCGCATTATTGCTTAATTTTCTCTTAAATAAATGTCCCTTGTATCTGTTTAATAATAAATGTTATTAGAATCTGTTTGGTAGAACAACGAGTGAAAGCGCAAAACTACGTTGTCTTGTGATAGTATGAAGACTACCAAAATA
Organism: Rhipicephalus microplus; assembly: GCF_043290135.1. Taxonomy (NCBI): domain Eukaryota; kingdom Metazoa; phylum Arthropoda; class Arachnida; order Ixodida; family Ixodidae; genus Rhipicephalus; species Rhipicephalus microplus. The sequence continues at coordinate 120,963,133 of NC_134710.1, forward strand.
TAAGCTTGATTACTTTGACATAGCTCATCTTTTAATAGAAGGCTGCTGGGGGTAACCCTTTTATTTATTTGCAAGGAACGGTCTTGAGCGGCAGCAATCTCAGTAGCATCGCTTGGCTTTGCCCTTGAATTGGTTTTTTGCTCTTACATGCGGCTGTTAATTTGAGACAATGTAGGTGTCATGGCCGCACTTAGGCAAGTAAACAACACGATGTCGACTTTGCAAATAAATATGCGATACTTTCACACTGGTATCGTGCCGTCGTATAGCAGAGTCCATAACGCTAACGTATTAGACTTTAGGGTGCATGTTAACGAATCCGAGATGTTCGACACGAATCTGCAGGAGATTACCAACTATAGATGTCGCTCCTTTATCAGTCAGGGGATGTTGGCATGCAGATATACAACGCATTTTTTAACAATTCATACCATAGACCAAGCAATAAATATTGAAATGGTTGATTTAAATGTTTGCAGCATTATAGTCGTACTTTGCCCTCTCATTATTAATTTTCGTTGCACATGAGCTGCATATATACTATCCATGGTGTACATTCTCGCCGAATTAGTTCTCCATCACTCGTAATAAGTATTTTAGCCAATTATACGCCGTTTATGCAGTTCACTTAGAACGCTCGAGTGTAGAGTAACACGGCAGCCGAGGTTGAATGAAATAAATGAATATTTACTGAATGAACTGGTCTAAAATAGCGTTTCTCGATGTGTGCGCTTGTGAATGCAATTTACTAGTGGCCGCATTAGTATGAAGGCATGACGTGCGTATTGCCGAGCCAGCTGTCATATGCTCAAGACAGTATTTCATTGCTTACAGGCAGAAGTGTCACGCTGTGATCTTACAGTGAAATGCTGCAGCGTACCTGCAAACCATCTTCCATCCTTGACTTGGACTGTGCGAATACGCGTAGTCGTACATAATCTGGGCAGCCTCCTTTGCGTTTTCTAAATTGCGATCACATAACTTGGCCGTCCTGTTGACGTAAGTCATGTTACATCCTGCGGATCAAAGGAAAATAGTTAGTGCTGTTTTTCCATGCGCAAAAATAGAGACACCGAAACACGTCAAGACTGTGCACAATCTGAAAGCTTAACCGTACAATCAACAAAGTTGTAACTGCTGCATGTTGTGGGAGGTACACCTGAAAGATCACTCACAACCCCGTTTTCCAAGACGAGGGGGTGCTTTTCTCCTCTCATTCGCTACCCTTCGCACACGCGATGCACCCTCCACGCGCCTTAGTTCATTAAAGCGCGTGAACAATGTCCACACTCAGCGCTAGATCCTATGATTTCGCGCTTCTTGGCTACACGCTGTTATCGCCGCTTGCGCAGTCGAAAGCACGCAAAATTTAGTGTGATCGGTTGATCATGCACGATATCTATACGAGGCAAGGAATAACGGATGGGCGGCTGCATCGCAAAGCAGTGCAGAAGAAAAATCACATTTGATATTTCACGCATAGGAACCAGTCGACAGCATGTACACTATAGACGTCACGGGAATTGCTGTCTGCGTCACAGAAGTGCGCAAGGACAAAACACATCAGGAGAGAATATTGCGCTAGTAATTTTTTTCTGAAATTGAAAGCCTGCTGAGCGGTTCTTGAACACAACACCTCACGTGCCTGTATTGTTTACGCCGCCATATGTCACGCCAGCGTTACAGCTACGAACGGCCATAGATTACAGCTGTTGTCCGGTTTGTAGTTTTCCAGTAGGGTAAATAGCAAGCTTGTTGCTTGTGACCATAAATGACATATTTGCTCCGCGTGAGGAAGAAAACGGAACGAGGGGGACAGTCAGAGCAATGTTGTCATGTGAGTTCACGCTGAGCGGAACTGACACGTCGCGGGTAATTAGAAAAAATATATTGCCCCGCCGTGGTGGTCTAGTGGTTAAGGTACACGGCTGCTGACCCGCAGGTCGCGGGATTGAATCCAGGCTGCGGCGGCTGCATTTCCGATGGAGGCGGAAATGTTGTAGGCCCGTGTGCTCAGATTTGGGTGTACTTTAAGAACCCCAGGTGGTCAAAATTTCTGGAGCCCTCCACTACGGCGTCTCTCATAATCAGATCGTCGTTTCGGGACGTTAAAACACCATAAATCAATCAATCAATTGGAGAACATATGAATTAAAAAAAAACACTTTGTGTTCTGCGTACATAACTTGCAAGTACGTCACACCACTGAACTCTGGGATACGATCTCGGCATATGCGCCACCATTACCGAGCACATAGCAGCAGACGACACCGAGTCAAGCTGTGCGGCTGTCACATTTCCCTTCAATGCCGTACGTCGAAATGGTGATTTGTGCGATGTTAGACTGCCGCACGAGAGGTAAGCGTAAATGAGATAAAAAAAAGGAACCAGAAGCAAGGGCGTGTTCTGTTTGCTAAAGGTGATCACAAACCACTGTGATCGCACGGTACACAACTGTCCGAGTATAGTGTCTGTAGTCCGAGAAGCGCAACACATGGCTCATGCGCGCATAAACAGGAAGGACCTCAAGACAGAATATCGTATACGTGTGTGCGGGCGTTTTTCATAACATGCAAGTTATGTTTCCAAATCTCGTGCGAAGCTCTTTCACCAATTACGTGCCACACCACGGACTAGGGACTGAGACGTATGTGCTCCGTGTGCGTGGTAAGGGTGAACGAAACACAGGAAATGACGTCACTTGCAAGCTATATACACTGCTGTTAGTATTGTGCTATCTTCACAACGTTCCCAGGTATGTATCCACTTCAGGCTGCCGCGCTGATTCCAGCGAGTTTGCCTGGATTCGAGAATAGGTTCAATACCCTTAATCGACTGCTAACAATGTGACGTTGCGAGTGCCAGTTAAGTAATCTAATGAACCTTGCTGTCACAGCTTGATGTCACATTCATCTTTTGCCGGGTTTATTTTTCTTTTCGAAGAAGGCATGAGAACAGTTCTTTTTTGGAATATGATGACAAGGGTAAAGCACGTCCTTTCGACGTAAGTGGATCGTCATGGCGAACTTGCTTTTGAGCACTCCTTCATGGTACGAGCTCGTATCATGTTCTCTGCCCCGCCGCGGTGGTCTAGTGGCTAAGGTACTCGGCTGCTGACCCGCAGGGCGCGGGTTCGAATCCCGGCTGCGGCGGCTGCATTTCCGATGGAGGCGGAAATGTTGTAGGCCCGTGTGCTCAGATTTGGGTGCACGTTAAAGAACCCCAGATGGTCTAAATTTCCGGAGCCCTCCACTACGGCGTCTCTCATAATCATATAGTGGTTTTGGGACGTTAAACCCCACATATCAATCAATCAATCAATCAATCATGTTCTCTAAAAATGTTTCTCTCACAAATCTGGTATACATATGTGTTCCTTTCTGGAAAACAACATATTCTACACGTTTAATTAAAAAATTTTTTTCCGCACGAGATTAGGTTTTGTGTTCACCATGATAGAGGAAATAGCTAAAGCTATATACTTCATGCGCAGAGGCGCTTTTTAGGCGTATTGCCAACCGGATCTAGGAAGAAAAAATTTAGGGGATTCTGAGCAACGTTTTCAAGTAATTATAGACTGACATCAATATTGTAGTTTATTGTCTCGAGAATCGACTGGCGCCATGATTTTTCTATTCCGCGACGAACGAGTGGAGTTGCGAGGATTTGTCGGACCCTTCAAGCGCTTCTCTCTTCTTTCGTCTCAGCGAGCGTTACACAAGCCCAGCAAAACTTGCAGCTGGAAGAGTTGGTTCAAATTTCAAGATAAACTGATGTGCGCAAATCACTGACAAGAACACAAATAATGAGACGGGGACCAGCGCGAACTTTCAACTCAATAGTCACGTGCACATGGTCACATGCATGGTCAAAAACCAAACAGCTCACAAGAAATCGCGCCGAAACGTACGCTCTTTATCAAACGAGGAAATCGACGTGTCGCTAACACAAGCATTGCCTCTTGCAGATGTATAAATGGCTTCCAACAGTTAGCGTGCTGTGGTCTCACTGCTTCTACCCAAAAATCTTAATCTTTCGGAAAATCGCTGAGCACCCGCAAGCTTGACAATGCGCTGGCAAATGCGCGTTCCCGTTATTTCCAAGTGAGAGTTCTGTGTTCCCTTGCACGCATGACAATGTGCACGCGATCATGTTCTTTCGTAAGTATATATTTGAAGGTTGACGAATAATAAAATTCAGTTGAAAGTTCGCGCTTGACCCTGTTCTATCTTGTATGTGTTCTTGTTTGTTATTTGCGCACACCGTTTTCTCTTGAAATACACCGGTCAGAATGGCGCGACAGAACAAAGTTACGTCAGCGTTCATCGTGAGCGCGAGTTCACTGTCGCCCGTTGTGAATCCTGGCTCCTTAGTGTGTCTACTGTGTACTGTTAGCAGACTATGGAGCGCGGGGACGGGACGAGGTGGCACTCCATGGGAAGCAACGCGTCTGATCCAAAAGCCGCTTTTCATTTAGGTTGGCTATTAGCCAATAGCAAGCTATGTGTTGTTCGACATCAAGCAGAACGCTCCGGCAGCTTCGAAGAGATTGAGTACAGGCCACTGTACAAAAAGAATGCGGCTCAGAAAACGGGAACTTTTGGTTCCGCTTGTTAACTCTGCCTGCCACGCACAACTGCGAGATATGGCTGAGCCGTTCGTGACAGCGTTTTGCTTTCAGTAAAATTAGTTTTTTTCATCAAGCCTGTATGGTGGTTCACGACCCTTTTACGGTAAATTAGGTCATTATGTAACGCATGCTATTATTCTTTATTTAATGATTACCCCGCTTAGCCCGAAGGCGCTGCAGCAGGGTTGTTTACAATGTCAAGAAAAACACATCTTCATTAATGCAGCCCACTTGTTTACTTGATGAGCGATTCCATTCACTGATGAAACGAAAAAAAAAACACAGAACTACCTTAGAAATTAGATCTGATATGGTACTCTAAATCTTGAAACAACGATCTCTTTGCGAAGAAACCTATTGAGAACTGTGAAAGTACATTTGTTTTCGAATGCCGCTTTTACCTTAAAAATTTGATACAAGAGCTTTAACGACAGTTTCCTTCGACGAGATGAGAGTAATTCCCATCCTAGCTCCTTTTTCATATTTGTGCAAATGCCATTTTTTGAGTACCGACTTCAGCACAAACCTTGCAGCTATGTTTCGTAGTTTTTCAAGTGTTTCACTTAAAGTATTTTTCTAAGGGTCCCACACGGCACAAGCGAATTCAAGCCGAATGTATGTTGAATACGCCATTGATTTTAAGCATGCTTGTGCGGGTCTCAGGCTTCGCTGCATAAAGTTTGATGAATCGGCGGCCTCCGCAACAACTGAATCAACATGTGCATTTCATGAACAGTCACCTGAAAAAGTTACACCTAAGTATTTGTAATGTGGTTCTTGCGGTACTGTACTTATTGCTGATTACGTACACTGAAGGTACTGTCTGGTTACAGCACAGTGCTAGTATAAATAAATAAAAATAAAAAAACTAAGATTACTATTGAGTTTTGATGAAAATTATAGATTCACTTGATTCGTATAACGAATAACAATACGCTTTAAGTAGCCCCGTCAGATTGCTACACTCTTCATATTTATCGGTCATACGCTGTGCATATGCTTGGGGTCATACCAGAAAAAGTTTATGGGCTGTCTCTGAGAAGGATGTGGATTCCTGGTCGTGAGTCATTTCGCTTGTGAAATTACTGTTGGAAGTACTGAATACATGCACCTTCGTTCGCAAGTTTCCGCCATCACTTCTAACACTTGACACGTAGCCAGCAGACAAAACTACACGCGTTGAGCTGGGTGCTTGCTCTCTGGAGCCGTTTTACGAAACGGCATGCGGAAATGTGGCTACAGCGCTAGGACAGGACAGCAGGAGACAATACACAAAGGCGGCACTGAGCAAAGCCACACTCATACGCTGACCTTGGTAGTTCTTGCGGTCCTCTTCGGGCATCAACGACAGCAAACGACGCCAAAGGAACTGCGTAGTCCTTGAAGAGAGGTTGAACTTCCGAAGGAACAGCTGCCATCCCTGCTGCCGATCCTGGATCCTCGCATGCTTTACCTTGACACACTCCCTACGAAGGCTGACCTGTAACGAGGCCTCGGAGTGCAGAACGTGGCACGTGTCCAAAAGGTAATCTGTGGCTGGCGTCTTCTCACCTATTAAGAAGTAGATGTGGCCTGCTCAGCACCGTGCTTGTGTGTTGTCCCGCTCTAGCCTGTTTCCGACATTCAGACTTTCCTCCGCTAATACTCTCCACACTAAAAGGGTGATGTTAGCAGTGTAATGGTAAATACTGGATTGAAGCAGTTTTTGAAACATTAGCACCTGTTTTTCCAAGCGCAGACACAAAAGTACGCGACGACGAAAGCTTACATGTTTAGAACTGGCTGAGCAGACCTTTAGGTCCTAACAATAGTGCAATCCCGATTTGAAGATGTTAGTCTTTGTAATCGGCTACTGTGTAATAAAATAATAGCAGCTTGATTTTTTGCCGTTAAGCGGGCCCTATAACACCTTTTTAAGTGTTCATGAAATGGCTCCATTAAAAGGGCTCATTGCATCACGAAAATTTTCAGAATCCGTCAAGCACGAATGGAGTTTAAGGGATTTGTCGCACGCTTCAAGCGCCATCTCTTTCCTTTAGTACTCGCGAGTGCGCTGAAAGCTACGCAGGAAACGACATGAGAAGGGGGCAAATGCCTCTCTTCGTAAGCGGGCGCCATGACCCTGAGCACTTTCTTTTCTCTTCTTTTTTAACACGAAAGTGTTCTATGCCGCGGTCCGCCGAGACTTTTGTGACGTACTTCTGTCACTGAAATGACATCGAATAAATGGGCATGATTATATGCAATAATTCAAGTTCTTCTGTGTGGGCACGTTTCACTTTCGTGTTATACAAATTCCTATTGCACAGCGATCATCCGTTTTTTTTTTTTTTACTTCGGATGGGCCGCATACGTTCAGAGTAATCGCGAGAGCGTGCGCGGGCACGTGGCAGAGTCCCATGGCGGCCACCATAACTATGTAGCCCACGATGCTAAAATCAACCAATGGCCGTGGACTTTGAAAGTTGTGACGTGGTCATTTGATTTTATGGCATCATTTGTCGAGAGAAGAGAGCACATTTTTTTTCTGGCTTTGAGAAATAATTAGAACATGCAGGTTGTGTGCTTTTCTATAATGTTTGCGTCTTCTCGGGAACCTCGACTACAGATCGGCAGTGTTTTCTGACCATGTCAAAGAAGTGTTGCCGGGCCTCCTAATCATGCTAAACATAATCGTATTTGCGTCGTGTAGTGTCTCCCTGTAAGGACCTTGCAAAAGTCCAGGTTACACTTTCTCACATCAAAGTCATTCGCTTATCAGTGCTGAAGATCAGATTGATTGATTGATATGTGGGGTTTAACGTCCCAAAACCACCGTATGATTATGAGAGACGCCGTAGTGGAGGGCTCCGGAAATTTCGACCACCTGGGGTTCTTTAACGTGCACCCAAATCTGAGCACACGGGCCTACAACATTTCCGCCTCCATCGGAAATGCAGCCGCCACAGCCGGGATATGAACCCACGACCTGCGGGTCAGCAGCCGAGTACCTTAGCCACTAGACCACCACGGCGGGGCTGCTGAAGATCAGTGCTGAAGAATTACTGAATATATGCCCAACGTTGAAAGTCGATCTGACAAAGCGATGAGGACGATCGAATTACTTCGCTAAGTATGAAACTTCGGCCCCGCCGTGGTGGTCTGGTGGCTAAGGTACTCTGCTACAGACCCGCTGGTCGCGGGATCGAATCCCGGCTGCGGCGGCTGCATTTCCGATGGAGACGGAAATGGTTTAGGCCCGTTGGGCGCACGTTAAATATTTGGGTGCCCATTAAAGAACCCGAGGTGGTCAAAATTTCTGGAGCCCTCCACTATACGGCGTCTCTCATAATCATATGGTGGTTTTGGGAAGTTGAACCCCACATATCTATCAAGTATGACACTTCGTAAATTTGGGTTTCATTTGATCGAGTTGTAAGTGTACGAGCAAACAGTAGATATAGCCTTCAATGACATCGCTTTCAGTTCAAAGTAGGTTATTGTCCAAGCAAACGGACATGATAAGTGCCGATATCTGGTTAAATGAAAACATCCCCAGAAAGTAATCTGCCAGGGACACGTTTTCAGGCCAAGTATTTAACGGGCATCTGGGAAAATTATGCACACACGCATCTACCTATAGCTTTTCACCGACTGAGTGCATTTGCAGCAATTCAGATGAGGTAGACGAGAGAAGCATAAATGACTGACAGGAGGTTAACCATATAAAATCTCTCGTTAGTGCTGCCCAGCTTTTTGAAAGGGGAAAATGACTTTGGAAAACAAAATAAAGCGAAAGATAGTCTGTGACGATATATACAATGGAGTCATAATAATAACTCTGTGAAAGCAAGGACAAAATTATAATGAAAATGATGAAACGATATTAAGAACAAGCAATGTCTCTATTTTTTTTTTGAGAGTATGCGTAGAAATTTTGTGCAGTAAAGGTTGATTGACCATTACGTGTATAACGATCTAACAAAAATAAAAGTCATAAATTCAAGAAAAACTGCAATTTGGGCTGGTTGGTTTAAATCCCTGTTATTAAGGGGTTGCAGCGCATGCACGAAAGTGCTGGAAGAAAAGCGTACGGGAGACGAGGAACGAAAGGCAAACAGGGACAACACAAGCGCTCACTACCAGCTTAATTCGGCTGGTAGTCAGCGCTCGTGTTGTCCCTCTTTGCCTTCCGTTCCTCGCCTCCCGTACGCTTTTTTTTTTCGCACTTTCGTGAACTTTTTTTCGTATACGCTCACTTCGTACGTTTTTTTTTCACAGAATTTTCGCTGCAACCCTTATTAACAAGTTATAGCTTGCTTTTTAACGGAATGAGCTTTACAGCTGCTTAGCACAAAATTTAGTGATGGCTTCAGTTATGTTGACGACATGCTTACTCCAGCTGCTATCGGCGGGCGATGTTGTTGTGCTATACGTTGCGAGGAGTTTCTGCATGGCGGCGTGCACGCCACGCGTGCTTGACTTGGTTTTGTTGCCGCTCAGAGAAGACGTCGACGAGATGGTGGCCGATGTATTGACCGACACATCCACCGGGAATTTAGTCGGAATTTGGACCGGAACCTTGGCTGGGACGTTAGCCGGGACCTTGGCGGGGACATTAGCTGGCACGACAGTTGGTGCATTGAACAGGGTTGTCTTTTCCGGGACCTTGGGTGGCACCTTGGCTGAAATCTTGGCAGGAACCTTGGCCGGCACCTTCATCGCAGCCTTCTTCGGCGTTTTGGTTTCACGTTGTGGTGAGCTGCTACTCGTGGGGCTCGCCTTAACAGTCACTGCGTAAAGTCGTAGAGGGCTTGTGATAGATGTTCTTGCGCGAGAGACATCACTGTTGCTCCAACATCATTTGTCAAAATTTTTTTTGATCAAGTTTGGGGGAAAATGTATTACTGTCGCACCGAGGATGACAATAACAGCACTCGCTTACATAAGTACGTGCATTTATAACTAATTGTGTTCTTTCTATTTATAAATCTCTGGGAGTATATGTTACAGCAAGCAGAAGGCGTACAGATGAACAGCAGCGTCATTTTCAAGTTTCACTTAGATGGTTCACATCACCCACTTTTCATAAGTTGTTCTGATGTGAAAGGGTGGTGTCATCATATTTGTGGCTTACACGTTCTTTTCTGCAAGCCTTTCTTATAGCTCCGAGAAATATGTTACACGCACCAAGATTCATGTACTCTCGTTGAATCATTGAATGTCGCTTTATTTATGTAGACGAGTTTTGGTTTCACTTTCCGAACGCTGAGTTGGGTAGTGACATAGCAATGTAGATGGCTTGGTCACGTGATTATACAAAGCTCTGATGCACGTCGTGCTGAGTATTGTCTGCTCTCGCACACGATTGCTACACAACAACCAGCAAAAAAAAAAACGCACTGACAGTCGCCATGGCTAGCTGCATCAGCCGCGAGTGATGCAGCAACGGGTGCTTTGCAGGTACGTACTATGGAGAGCAATAGAGCACGAACACGCAAGCACGTGGCGAATAGCCTGCCACCCTACATCAGCTGACTAGCAGGGGTCACGGTCGGAAACAAAGTGGAAAGGGTGGCGCGCTTGCTGCTGACATTCCCGCCGCAAAATAGTTGGTGCAAAACACAGCTTATAGCGTGACAGTGGCTGCCAGCGGAAGTATGAGGTCGCATCAATGCGCACAACCAGAACGAATTACTCATAAAACTATGCAGCTGCAAAGATATAGGCTGTGAGGTAGCCTGTCGTGATGTACAGGTCCTGCATTTATTACATCTATAGGTGGTGTTCGCTGAGTATTTTGATAAGCATCTTTCACTTAGTTTGTTTTGGGGAATTAACTTCTCGTGTTATCATTCCTAGCGACCGATGGCACACGATCAGCTCCCGTTTCACAGCAAAGATCAGACGGGAGTGCCAACAGTCAGAGGAAGAGCGCCCTCCTTTCCCCTCCGGTTTCGGAGTGCCATCCACGTATGACATTATCTCGGCTTTGAGGCTATTCGCCACGCGCTTGCGTGTGCGAGCTCGTATTGCTCACGACAGTACGTTGCGAAGGTCCAGAGATCGCTCACATCAATAGAGGTATGATGTGACGTCACTACAACCTTCGTTGCATTTCTTATAGAGCTGCGTCAGTGTGGACGCGCTATCGGTGGGTTTAGATCAGAAGAATGAGCATCTAGGTGCACTTTGAATGTGAATTAGGATATATTCTAAACGTTTGCTGTGTCCGACTCTTCGTGTGGAATGTGTCGGCATACAAAGAAAGCCCACAGCAGGCTTTTCATATATAGCCTAATGTTGCAGACCTATGTGGTGTAGTCTTCATGTCAGAAACTCTGCGCGGGTCATAGGGAGGTGGTGCGGGAAGTGTGACATGTGCAACGAAGTCAATCTGGCCTATAAAAATTTCATTCTGCGTCGCTGTACCTTTGAACAAATATGTGTATATATGTTCTATGAGTCAGATGTGACAACAACCCTTACAAAAATAGGATGGACCTTTCTGTCACCCACAAGTCACATATGAGTCACCCCAGTCACCTTTCATAGACTGGACCTTTCTGTAGCCTAGTCAGCAGATTTTCTGCAGACGCCTAGCAGACGGCAAGCAGACTTGTCTGTTAACGTGGGTCCTGTGTGTGTATGTGCAGATTTATACAGGGTGTCCCAGGTAAATTTAGCCGGATTTTAAAAATATGCCGGCACACGCTATTACGACGCGACCAAAGGCATGATGCTCACCGTTGCCTGGAGTTAGCCAGACAATTTTTGTTCTCTCAAATATTGTTTAATTAGACCTGTTTAATGGACTAACTTTTCAAGAAATGAAATAGATGAAATATTTCTGTGAGAAAGTTGTGGATCAGATTTGCAAAACGTCCAATTAGACAGTTTTGAACTTTATATTTGTTAGGTATTAGTATTTTTCTGCTAATTACAACTGCCCACGATATACAAAAAATACCACGAGACAAACCCGCTCGTGCGCCAGTGGACACAAAGATTCTGGTGCTCCCTAATGTTTCGCGCACGAACGACCATGGCATGTGCCCCATTGTGCTGTCTCGCCAGGGCCGCAACGATGGTGGTAGCTTTACGATGAACACGCTTTGCTATCGCCCACAAAAACGATAACCGCTGTGAGCGCTTACCGCTATCATGAACCGGTGCGAGGGAAGCGTGTCGTTCGAACGCGGAACGTTAGGGAGGACTAGAATCATCATGCGCACTGAGGCGCGAGCGGGTTTTTTATATTTCGCGGGCATTTGTACTTAGCAGAAAAACACTAATACTTACCACCTATAAAGTTCAAAACTCTCTATTCTGACGTTTTGCAAACTGATCTCCAACTTTCCAATTGAAATTTTTTATCCATCTTCGTTTCTTGAAAAGTTAGTTAATTAAACAGAAATAATTAAACAATATTTGAGAACAGAAAAAACTATCCTGATAATCTCCAAGCTACGGTGAGCAACATGCATTTCATCGCGTCGTAATTGCGTGCGCCGGCAAATTTTCAAATTCTGGCTAAAATTACCTGGGAGACCCTGTATATTACATGCGTGTATATATATATATATATATATATATATATATATATATATATATATATATATATATATATATATATATATGCATTCGGGGTCATGACACAATTGATAACAATAACTAAAAGAACTTCACCTGTTAGTGAGCAACCAGTCACCCACCAGTAACCCCCGTACATACTTGGCAAATTTTCTGCAGACACTGAGCAGACGCAAGCAGACTTGTCTGTAATGTGGGCCCTGTGAGTACGTGTGGGGATGTATATATACTATACATATATATTTATATATTATGTGTCATGACACATTCCATAACAACAACTAAATATGCTTCACCTTTCAGTCACCCATCAGTCAAACCAGTCTACAAATTGTCTGAAGACAGGCTGCAGTTTTCCGCATTCCTATGGGACAGTCTGTCAGCTGGTAATTGAATGTCACAACTTGAAAGAACGGTGAACATTTGACAGGTGTATATTAAGAGATCAGTGTATTTTATTGTTACATCATGGCCACCATAATTATGCACGTATTCTGTATACGTATAAATGTGAAATTTTGAAGCATAGGAATTTTTCTGCGGGCATTCAATGACCGGTACAGATAACATGACTATATATACCGGGTGGTAGGTGTTAGGGTAGGAAGTGCGAGTGATTATGTGTTTGGTATTTACTTTCCTGTTGCGTTTATGTGTTGAGCACGCGTTTAGTGGGTGTATGATTGGTATGATACCCTTCGGCGTTGCATCTTCCTTGAATGATTGTGCTAACGCGAATGGTGTAGAGGGCGCGTCATGTTAAGCACTCCAGCTGTGTTGAGTCTAGGGCGCCCTCTACGGTATTGTGTACATAAATGATGGTGTAGAAATAAACGGGGTTACTTGTGTCGAAAACGCGGAGCGTGCTTCTCGTTACTGTGGCCCTCGGGCTTGGGCCTGCGTCCCTGGCCGCCTCTGCTCGAACGAACCCACTACAAATGGTAGCTATTACTTCTTGTTCAACGCGACAAATCAATGTGGATATTCTGCAAGAATGCTGCAGAATTGCTGTAGACTTTCAGCAGATATACTGCTGGCATGCTGCATCCTGCGCGGCTGCAAATTCTCTGCAGACTTTCTGCAGAACGAGTGTGCCAATGGCCAACTCGGAAGTGACAGAGGGTGACAGAAAGTGTCACTTGTTTTCTTATATTCCGCATCGCGGGTGACTAATAGTCAGCATAATTTCTGCAGAGAGGACGCGAGTATTTTTGCATGAGAATGTGGGGCAGCGCATAGGTACACCTTCACATTTAGACCAGGTCTGATCAAAACTAATCATGCTCATTTTTACTGGTGGTCAGTCAAGGACTCGCACTCGAATAGCGTGCTTGACGATATATTTTCTCATCCACTGAAGGGTTAATTTGTTTGAATGCGTAACTGTCGCTTACCCTGGTCGTACTGCGCGTACGTGAGGTCCTCCGAGAAATCGGCGGAGCCGTCGGCGGCCTTCTCATCGTAGTAGATCTCCTCGTCGTAATACTCGTCGGCCGACCTCCCCTGGCGAGCTGTCTGGCCGAGCGCAGCCAGCAGAATGACGGCGGCCAGCAGGGCAGCTGCAAAGAACGCGCACTTTGCTGTCAGCTTGCGCCTGACCTACACGAACCATTTTCAGCTCACCGTTCACGCTGGACACAGTTGCGGTCATCGCGTCGCTTCTTATCCTGTGCAAATCACACCGTCATCAAGGCTGCCGGCCAGCTTGCCAGTGCTGCGCGTCACCGCCGGTCCTGTTCTGACGGCTCAGGGGGGTCGAGTATGCGCATGCGGGCGGGTGGTGCGTGTCACCGTCTTCTTTCTCACTATTCATGGTGCAGAGGTGACGACGATGATGATGATGATGGGATGATTGACACCTGAAACCTTGAAGGGATCGACCAAGAGTCGAATGCTCATCGTGAAAGCAAGAAGTGGGGTGCTGTACGTAACAGGGGCTGGAGAAGAAAACACAGGTGCACACTCTCAACTGGAAGTATAGTGAAAACGCAGCACAAATCCATTTCTTGCTTTCGCAATTAACCGCTAACAACTAGCCCGAACGGCTGTTTTGCTACAATATGAGAGTCGATTATATAACATGGTCTCAAATTTCTTTTCAGGTTCTACTAGACGTCGTGTGGTCAATTAGAAGAGTTGTTCTTAAGGAATCTCCCATTTGGCTATCAAGTAGACCATGTTTAGCAACCGTTAAAAGGAACAAGAAATCATCACGACAGGAGGACATAATTTAAAATTTGTTACCGGTTCATGTCGTTTGACACGGTGGAGCAGGCACCCGCATTTCTTTCATCTGGTTCTTTCGCATCTAAAGTGAGTTAGTTGCACACTATATAGCCAAATATGGGCTAGGGCCAAGCTTGCCTACGAATGAAGCAGTGCAGAAAGTACTGGGAAAATTCACTGCCTACTCGGCCAATATCTCTATTGGGAATGTGCCATGTCTAGATGAAAATAACAGCAGCTGATCCTCTGAAGTAGATACGGTAAAGCACGGTTTATCATCGATCATGTGAAGAATCCTCTTCAGATCAATGCGCCATAGCGACATCCACGCCTACAGTGAACGTGATTGTGTACTGATTTGTAAAAAGAATTATTTGAGGTCGCTTAAGAATTATTGAAGTGAAATGTCATTCTAAAAATTGTGGATGCCAAATTTTTTACAGCCATTAAATATGCTCTAGTGGCAATAGTTCTTCATACGTCAAGCGAGGCAAGTTTTTACGTTCTTTGGAGATACAAGCAATGTGAATGTCGCGTCACCGTTGTAACGTTGCCGGCGCGGAATTGAACCGAGGCATTCTCTGTCGTAGTGAAATGTGCGATCACAGAGTCATGCCAGAGCTTGCAACTGCTTCTGGAAAACACATTGCAGAGGTATCGTGTTGGGGTAGCAGCAAATGTTGTGTGGTAAAAGTGTTAAAGGACATCAAGCGTCACTTCGTGTGAATAATGTAAGAAGTGGATGATTTGAAGCTTCCCACCTATTGCGATAGGCTCATCTTTAATTTGTGCTTATCAAAAGCCACAACGTCCGCAAAATGTGCAGCTACGGAGGTACAAGGCTTAATCCTGCTGCCAGGAACGAGACGATGGGACCACCGTAAAAGACGAAGTGATCAACTATGCCCCCATAGCAGCTTGCTCGCAGTTGCAATTCACATGGAATAATAAGTGGTGTCGCACGCGTAAATTGGAAGTCTCGACAACTCAATGACGATGCCGTATACCACCGCTTAACTTTCAGGTCTAGTCATTGGCATCCACTTTGTGCTCTAGCTGTTACGAAGCTGAAGGTGTTGACCATTTTCTTTTAACATGTCCCCGTTTCAAAAATCAAACTGAAAAAATCAAAGTGAGAATGTTTCGAAACTTTATTTTAAAAATTGCACTTAGTACTCTGAATATTATGCCCTTTGGGGCTGGTTCATTAGAATTTAGCGATAAGAATATCTGTGGGGCCCTCTGCGAATTCCTGTATAACACAAGGAGATTACTTTGCTGAGTCATTGATCATTCTATCCAAACCAAGCTTAATTTTAGCATTTAGTTGTTACACAGTATAATTTAACCTACCGAAGAATCTTGTATTGTAAGTAATTTTAAGGCATTCAAAAACTTTTGTGAATATTTTTTTCATTTTCCTTCGGGTAAAAATGACCATATTCTGTTTAAAAACAAGCAAAGTAATCACTTTTCCTATCACCCCGTGCAGACTTTAATTTTTAACTTACATTAACCGCGGGCTTCTTGTTCAATTCCCCCCTTAGAGGGTAAAAGATAGACAAAAAAGAGGTGCAAGCAAGCAACTGCCAGATATATCCAATTCTTTCTCCCCCTTCCTCATTCTTGTTAATTTGTTTCATATATTCTGGTTTACCGCATTCTTCTGCAATATTTTCACGTTTTTTCAAAGGAACATTATTATTGTTCCTATCTAATTTCTCTTAATTTTTTTTTAGCAAGCGTTGTAAAAAATGATCTATTATGAGGTACAGTGTGGCCAATCCCCCATGTGGGTATGAGCCAAGATCTCCTAGGAGACAAGACAAGACAAGCAGCTTTACCTACAGAGGTATGCATTGACCACTGCGGTGGTCAAGTGGTTATGGTGCTCGACTGCTGACCCGCAGGTCCCGGGATTGAATCCCAGCGGCGGCGGCCGGGATTCCGTTGCAGGCGAAGATGCTTGAGGCCCGCGTGCTTATATTTAGGGGCACGCTATAGAATTCCAGGTCGTCGAAATTTCCAGAGCCCTCCACCACGGCGTGTCTCAAATAATATGGTGGTTTTGAGGCGTTAAACCCCGTCAGGTGCCCTTAGACATATGTTGCCTTACAACATATGTCTCAAAACCTAATGGTTTATGTGTCTCAAAGTAGCCTAGTGGGTTCACAAAATGACAACGCATAATGGCGTAGTAGCCACTTCGAAACTGTACTAGCAGTAGTCGCTCAAAAAGTGTTTACAAGGTGCTCCTAGTGGGCCGCTACAATAAATGTTGATATATCTCTCTCCTCCAGTTTACGCTGTGGCTGCGCCACGTGTTTTCTTTTTTTTTTCGTATGAATGAAAAGCGGTGTATGGTTGTGCCTTTGCTGACACCCACAACTCTTATTTCATATCAACATGTTGCATTATGAATCTTTCGAGGCATTGATGAGGCATAGGGTATATTATTGCTTCTCTTAACTGTCTTCAAATGCGCATGGTTGTACAAAAGCATGTATATCATTGCGCTCTTTTTTTTACTTTTAGGTGCATACATATATAAGCTGGATGTATAAACGCGACTATTTTGTATGATATCATGCAAGAAAGATAAACTTAGGTTGGTGGCGTAATGCGTAGGGCTGACAAATTGCATTACACCAACAACCAAAGGAAGACAATAAATAGATAGGACGAATTTGGGATGATTGGAAAGGGCGTTGGCTGCAGAAGATATTAAGGAGGCTGGGAATGATTGTAATTTTATAGCATATATAGTATCTTACAACAATTTTAATTATCACATGTCTAAATATTTTGCTATGTATGAAAAACTATCATGATCATATTATTCACATGTGCGTGTTTCCATTACAATCACTTTCTTCTATGATTATGTTCTTTATGCAACCATTAAAGGTTCTCGTGTCGGCGTTTCCTTCTTAACTATGAGATTTTCTGCTGTAGTAGTTAGTTTCCATGCAAATACAACACAAATTATGAAATACACTTGGTTTGAATTGTAAGACACGTGAAGAGCATTATGGACACATGATCAGAGTTACTTACCCAGCTCAGTAACACTAAGTGAATCGCCGAACTTTTCTAAACGTATTATAACGCGTTTTATTTTGTGGCGATACCGAAATAAAGGAACATGTAGTAACTGCATCACAACGACGTGGTGATATGATTTTATTTTGGCCACAGCTTTTGGAAGTAGATGTAGAAGTAGACTGCAACCAATAGGAGCCAAACTACAGGCTCAGTACCCGAAGAACGACACACTTGAAAACCCTCTATGTGGACGCTTCGCTGAGCGTCCGTCTTCAGCTTGAAGGCTATGTCCGGACAGTCACCATTGGGCGCTATGGCTGATATGCAGTCAGCGTACTCGGTCACTAACCTATGGAATAAGAAAGACGTTTTAAATCGGCCGTCGCGACATCCTGCTTTGCTCCTCAAAATGTTGAAGACACTTTATCTCTCATTCGTACAATGCACACCCACTTAGTCTGCAGGTGATCTATAATATTTATAGCACTATTTATGAGGCGTACTTTTAAATATTTATGTGCATCGACATTTGCATTAATGATCTTGTGCAACGTGTTAATAGAAAAGGTACCTGCAAACTTTTTTCCGGTGCATTGACCTCATTTTTTTGTTCGACGGTCCCGTGCTGCGAATCTTTTTGGCCAAGGTTATTTTTCTTTCACACAAATTTCTTGCATTTACAAGTTCTGTTTCATTGCATCCTTGCACAGACGCTGCACGAAAAAAAAAGAGTGAAGTGAATGTGTGAAATATAATTATTGGCAGCAGTGGTTTTAAAAAGTGCTGGAGGATATTTCAAACCATGACAGGTTTTTTTGTGTAACTCTTCATTTGTATACTAACCTGCTTGAGCAAGGCGTCGCAGTTTTCTAATCGCCTTTTCCATTCTACGGTTACGCAAAGACGCAATGGGCTTCCTGTCTGAAAAAGAAAAAGGAAACAAGAAAAAAAACCTAAAATTACGAAAAAAGTACGGGGTGTTTATTTTGAAAGTCGTAGTCTTTTGTAGGTAATACAACTGTTCTTCAGCGGATATTTTTTTACTGGCTGTATGAGCATTGTATCCCCGTTTGTTCAATGTTTTGTTCAGTACAGCTTCTATGAAAATATTTATGCACAGATAGCATATTACAATCAAACTTATGCTAATACAAAGCTGTTTTGTGGAATATGTGGTGGAACAGTGGCATATTTTGCAGAGTCAGAGTCGCATTGAACGAATGAAAAACTTTGGAATTCTAACCCGAGGCTTTAAGCGAGATTCTATAAAAACTTCACGCGGCGAATATGCAGGTAATTGATGCAGTAACAAAAAATTCAATATACAGAGTCAAAGGCTCTACGTCAATAACGAAAGCGTCTGTATTTCACGTTCGGTCGTGTGATTTATAGGGGTTGGAGGTTATGCTCAACCTGTCTCTGTAATTCATTCATCCTTAATTCTCAGGCATGCGCGCCCTATATATAGAAAGTGTCCTTAGATCCTAATTTCTCTCCTATCAATTGACTTCGCATGAAATATTTATTGTGGATTTAATAAGCCCTGATTATGTCGAATACGGAAGGGTTTATACAGCCATTCACGGGAACTGCTGCGGAATTCATAAGCTCATATGTGTTATGTAACGAAGGTTTTTCAGAACGTACGATCGTATCAAATTTAATTCGGAAATATTTCTTGCTATCCTCAAAACAAAACAAAAACAAACAAACAAATGAAGTGTTGTTGCAGTCAATTTTTCGTGCTCTTCATAAGGAATTTTTTATGCCGATGGTGTTGGGCAAAGTAATTTCGATCGGAATGGTTGCAAGCGTACCACGTTATGAGAGCTGAGAATGGGTATTTGAAGCTCATTAACGGTGACGGTGATGATATCAGTCCAGTATTTCTTTTCGCCCTCTCATTCGCTGACTCACCCTGAAAGTATTCGTAGTATTCGTCCTGATCGTAGTAATAGTACTCCTTCTCGCCCGTGTCCTCAAGGTAGTACTCGTCATCGTCGTTGCCGACGTGTATTGCTGGCGATGTGGGCGGGGCGCTTTTATCTCCAAGAGCGCGCAACACTCTAGCGTAGGCTACACCTTGAAGCCAGGCCACAGGGAGCAAAGCGCAGAGCCACTTCATTGCGTGGTGAAGCCGGCCGCTGTCGTTAGTGTGGCAGAACAAAACAACGTAAAGAAGCAACCGTGTGGTGGTTTGACATCCCTCTATATGATGCGTATAGTTCACTCTCATTGACCGTCACCGAAACAACCACATATAAGCACCAACATGGTGGCATGTGAACTATGTGGTGCCATTGTTACGTTAGTGTCACCGGCACATGACATGCAGGTTTTTTTTCATTATTCATGCACTGAGGCGCAATAACATTCCAGCAACATCGTTATCGCACCGAAACATGTTAATCGCCGCATGGCTATACTGCCTCGACGTCATGTAGGCCACCGTGTTGGAGTTGAGCGGTTATGATGGGCTGGTAGCCAGGCGAAGGGGGGGGGGGGGGCTACTTCGCCTTTCCTCCTTATGGATTCATAATGAAGGGACATTTTACTGAATATAAATAATGAAAATAGATTTTTTCAAGACCTTCAACAGCTGCCCCTCCACCCCCCTGCCCCCAAAATAAATATTCCTGGCTACGGGTCTCGTGCATGACGTGACGTGCAGATAACATGCGGAAAACTTTCCCCAATAAAAAAATCTGACAAAAAGCATCCGAAGATTGAATTGCCGTTGATTACCCCTGCGCACTTTAATCTGAGTTAAGTTACGGAGGATTGTTTGAACGTATAAAATTTACGGCATGCGACTTTAGAGAAAGACATATGCGCCTAGCAGACTCCTGGTTTGAGCTAGTTGGTATCGGTTCACAACTGAAGCATCTCTTCTGCTCAAAAACCAATGGCAAAAAATGGAGCACGTCATGTTGCTTCGTGTGTTGTTCGTCGTCGTTCAATATGCGCCGAAAATGTCTTCAGTTATGAATTTGGGTCTGTATATAGAAAAAAAATCATCGGCAAGAATGGCTCGTACAATAAACATCTAGCTAATATCGATGCTGACCATACTTAAGCGCAGGTGGACGACCAATGACAACGAGCCCATACGAATGGAATATGTTGTGTATACAGAAATGTTTTATTCTGTTTTCTTGCTTTGGACGCGCTCTTTATGTTCTAAATTCAGAATTGTGGTATTTAGAGCATGATAATTCTTCATAGATAGCGTGAAATAAGAAAAACACCTTGAAGCACGTATATCAAACAAGACAAAATGCAGTGCTGATGCTCTTCAAGAGCACAGAATTGCCATGGTTGTTCGATGAGCGCTGTGTAAATGAATGATTGTACAGTTGCTGTTGCAAATCTTATAACATACATTCCATTTAGCTTTTGCTCGTTCAGCGATTAGAGGCGATGTGAAATACGTGAACACGCAAGAAGCACTCACATGCTCTTCGGCTCCTTCCTCTTGCAACCAATGACTTATACCCACTACGGATGGTTGTCGTAAAATTTAGCGAAGTATGTAAGAGAATAAGTTGTTTATATATAACAAAATTATCGCATAGAGGAAAACTAAGAGCTGTCAAAGAAAAATAAGTTGCATTTTGCCAGTTAAAGAGCAGAGAAAAAGTGAAGATGTGGATCGCAAAGAGATAAAGAGACACAAATGTTACGTGGAAGGCAGGGAGGTTATCCGCAATACAAACGCCCAGTTTGATACCCTGCATTGGCTAAGGAGTAAGGGAAAACAGAAGGTTGAGACAGAAAAAAATGAAACAGAGAGATGGGGTAAAACGCGCACACTCAAACCCGGGAGTGTCATGGCAGAAGCTTCAGCAGTGCCTTCATAACTTTATGATGTGAAGCTTGTGCATTTCGGCTTTCCAAGATTACTAGTTCGCAAAGCAGCTTGCCGTCGAGGTGTGCTATTCAGAACTGCTGAGAGGAGCTGTCTCCGGAAGTTGCAGATAGAACGATGACAGGCAATGTGTGAAATGGCTTCTTTGCTGCCGTATAGTGGTTGGAGGCCTCTCTGTATGTAAAGTCGTCGTTGTGGCCAGCGGAGCTGGGCAGATCACGGCTTGTGAAAAACTGTCGCCATGAAAGTGCCACGAAGTACATGGTAAACATCCCCTCAGACGAATCTCGGACTCTTGGCTCATTGTTCGGGGCACCTTGACGAACAGAGCTAGCAGGCCCGATTGTCAACAGCTATTCTTAATCCGTTAATCGGTCAGGCGTGTTCAAAGGATTTTACGAGGGGCGCCGACGGCCCTGGTGAATTCGAAGAATGACTTTCGTGTTGTTGCCCCTCTTGGCGCATCTCAGGAAGCACTGACCCGGGGCAAATTAGGGTAGGCTCAGTTGCAATGTCTCACGCGTCCAAGCGGTGCCGAGCCAGGAAGGCCGATCATAACAGTGCGAGTGTACGGTCTGTGCCACTTTCACCGGATGAAGTCATGAGCTACACTGAAATGTACATGAAATCAAAATACTTCCTCAAACCATGGAAGCTCGCCACTTAGTTAGTTCTTGCCGTGGCGTGAATGGCTATAGTTCATCTCCGTTACCATGTATGAACGATACTTCGCGAAATGCTGTGCGTGCTACAGAAAACTGCATGAACTAGAATCGAGGTATGAGCTGGGGCACTATGCAGGATCGCTCGAGCTTGGCGAAAACTCAGGATCTTCCCGACCTCTGACGACACCCCCACTTGAATGAGCCAACAGTGCGGAAAAACCAATCCAACCCTCAGCGTGCTACGTTTCATTGCTTACGATGAAGCCCGGCATCGCGTCAAGGATGGTCGATAAATTTGGGCGGTGTTTTCGAACTAGAGTCAACTTCTTTCAATTGTTTGTCGTTCCACTGAGTGCAGAAGTGCAGCCATGCCATAAAAAATTCACAGCATATCCACGGAGTGAATGATGAGTGGGGCGAAGCTTCGCTGGCCCTCAGCTCAGTCATCCGTCTATCCATCCATCCGTTCGTCCATCAGTCAGTCAGTCGGTCGGTCGGTCGGTCGGTCGGTCGGTCAGTCGGGCGGGCGGGCAGGCAGGCAGGCAGGCAGCGGCCGGCCGGCCGGCCGGTCGGTCGGTCGGTCGGTCGGTCGGTCGGTCGGTCGGTCGGTCGGTCGGTCGGTCGGTCGGTCGGTCTGTCTGTCTGTCTGTCGGTCGGTCGGTCGGTCGGTCGGTCGGTCGGTCTGTCTGTCTGTCTGTCTGTCTGTCTGTCTGTCTGTCTGTCTGTCTGTCTGTCTGTCTGTCTGTCTGTCGGTCGGTCGGTCGGTCGGTCTGTCTGTCTGTCTGTCTGTTCTTCCATCTGTCTGTCTGTCTATCTTTCTATAAAACACCGATAAAACAAGAACACACACAACACACGTCCACGCCATCTAGTGATCACATACTGCTAGAGTTACTGAATAAGCATTAAGAGTAACTCTACGTTGGATGGATGGATGGATTGATATGGCTGTACCCTTTAGATCGGGTGGTGGCTAACGCCACCAAGCCGTAATACTTAGTAAACAAAAACCAAGTTTTATTTTTTTTCTTTACATAGTGAGGCTGTGGACTGGTGCTTTGCAGTGAAGGGTTTAATTTTCACTCGTGCCTTGACTTTAGCCACCAATCAAATACCCTCCTAGTTAATTCTACCCGCTTAAAGTTGATTTTGCCCTCTCTGTTCCTAAACCCCAGTGCTTTGAAAAACTCTGCGCCATCATCCTGAATTCTCGGGTGAAGCCCTTTACAGAACAATATCAAGTGTTCGGCAGTTTCCTCCTCCTCTCCACACGCACTGCATACCGTGTCTACCCCTTCGTATTTGGCCCGATATGTCTTGGTTCGCAATACTCCTGTCCTGGCCTCAAACAGTAGAGAACTACCCCGAGTATTATTATAGACCCTTTCATTGGCAATTTCCTGCTTAAAAGGTTGATAGATTTCTGGTCCGGACATCTCCATCATGTCGATTCTCCACATGTCGGTCTCTATTTCTTTCACCTTCCTCTTAAGCGATAGTTCTTTTTGATTTGGCCCCCTGCTCTTTTCTAAGTATTCACCCGTCAATTTCCTGGCTCGCTTCCTCCATTTTCTATCGGCATTCCTTATGTACAAGTAGCTGAAAACCTTCCTAACCCAACGCTCCTCCCCCATTTCTCTCAATCACTTCTCAAATTTTATCTTGATGCTAGTATCTCTAGCGTGATCTCCTGTATCCTAAGTTCACTACCTCAATTATAATTAAAGATAATGACTGCTGATTTTCTTTACTGAATCTTAAATCTAACTTATCTCACTCATTACCGCAGGCATCCACATATCTCTGCAAATCTTCCTTGTTGTCGGCCATTAGCACTATATCATCTGCGTACATCAATGCTGGTAGTGCCTGTTCAATGAGTTTTCCTTGTTTGATGAAAGAGAGGTTGAAGCCAAGTCCACTTCCCTCTAATTTGGCCTCTAATACTTGTAGGTACATCATGAATAACAAGGGTTACAGAGGACACCCCTGCCTAAGCCTTCGTTTTACCTCTGTGGGCTTGGAAACCTCATTTTCCCACTTTATAACTACCTTGTTTGTAACTTCCTGCCCTCCTTTATAACTTTATAACTTTATAACTTTATAACTTTATAACTACCTGCTCTCCCCAAGGCGCTAGAAGTCTTTGGGAGGGCTTGGAGGTGGACGCCATAGACGACGGTGGCCAGGGTGAGTTCATTTCTGCCTCTGTGAGGTTGGGCCGCAGACGGCATTCGGCTCATTTTACTATAGCGTAAAAATATGCGCTGCAGTGAAAAGATTAGGCGTACTCGACTTCTGCGTCTCAGCATAGCGCTCCTCTCAATCATGCGCTTCGACCAAGGGTAGGTGTTGGGAATAAGAGTGGTGGTCGCCGTTATCAAATATTCAAAATGTAGGGATAGATTATGTATAATTGATATCTCTTAGTTGTTAATCAACTTCACTATCCCCACACGCACAGTCTTGCTATTTGTGACGACATCAGGTACCTAAACTTCCATATTGACCTCTTGTGCGTTGTTAAAAATTTCAAAATGACCGCTAGTGCACCACCAACGCGGTGTGTAGCGGAAGTGCAAACGTCACAATATTTTGCGCTAGCACGTGATGGGAAGGTGATACCGTGTTGTCGCCAGGGTACAGTAGGAATCGAAACAAGCTTTTGAAAACACACTTTAATGACGTCGTCAGGGGAACTCACGCTTAACAGTATATTTTCTAGGTTCTTGAAGGCTTCGACTTTTAACGTGATAGCACTAAAGAGCTCATTTCGCAGACATGTCGGCGTTGGCGTAGGTGTCAGCGTGGCATCAGTGGTTGTGAGTGAAAAATAACCTTATCCGTGACCAAAAAAGTAAGAAAGATGCAAATAAAATTAATTTATAGAAATATCCGGGTCCGAGCGAGGATCAAACCCAAGCCATTTGCCCAGCAATCACGTGTTTTATCACATAGCCTCGTGTCTATTTGGAGACACATTGAAAATAACATCCTCTGCTTGTAAATGCTGTGAAAACAACGTTCATGCTTTACAAACACACGCGTCCTGAATACAGGCTTCCCAATACAACATGTAGTTTCACTGTAATATTGCACGCTACAAGCGTACATTGCCATCAGACATCAGAACATGTGATTATCATAACGACTTCGTGGTTTAAAGACGGCTACCAATTACAAAAGGCGCACACGTTATTGCGCGTATTCCCTCAAGATCACGTATACAGGGTGTATAGCAAGTCCGAAAAGATTTCACATCCATAATTGCCTGGTGTTTAAAACATGCTATCCATTACACAGAATGCGCAGTTGTGTGTGAAAGCTTCACTTACGCAAGATATTACTTTAAAATTTATCGATTGTATTGTGTAATCCACAACCTACACTTGTCAATAACTTCATACAATTAAAAGTATACGCTAGCTAGCTGAAGTACGCACAAGGGACATGATATTGCTATCGAGATCAACACTGAAAGGCGAAGCTTAAGGGTCCTCAGATTTTATTATTTTGGTATAGTAGTCGCTAATTGATAAAAAAACGGGAGTAATTCACTATGTAAAGGTGGATAAAAGGTCGAAAGGTACAAAGAGCGCACAACCCCTTAATAACTTATGCTCTTTTAAACCACTTGAAACTCCACTTCGTATGCCAAAAGGGCTATGTATAGGTTATTTTTTTATTCAGTGAAGTAACTTCCGTTCATACTTAACAGTAGAATTTCTGAGAGTATTATAAACTTATAGAAAGGCTTAGAAAGCGCATGATCCCTTGTAGCCGAATTCGGCTGCAGGCTTCGTGCCCTATTATTTTTCCCTTTCACAAATGTCGGATGCCGCATCCAAATAATACAGGACCAAAGTAATGACATAACGGCTTATGTCATAGCGACATAAGCCGCAGCGTACATGCGCTGCGCATCTGCTGGGAATAAGCAAATTCCCACCTTTTTTGTACGTCTTCCTGCACGCTTGCCGTATGTACGCTTTTTCACTGCCAGTTTGCCTTTCAGACCTTTATTGCGTCAAAAAACCACTCTCAAGCAGCTGGGTATCACAGAGACACTTCGCGGTGCGAGCCCATAGTTCCCCCTGCTTGCTTTGGTCTCCGGGCGCGGGAAGCTTACTCGCGCTGCTGCACGAGCACCATGAGAACGACAAGGGAGAGGGCCAAGGTGCTCGTCGAAACAGGCACAGCAGCGGACCAGAGTGGGCGGCAGTCGGTGAGGTACTTATAGAAGGAATCCTTGACGCGGTCATACACGTACGTCTCAGCATTCTTGTCACTGGCGCAGCCGTTCTTCTTCGTCGCTTCTATGGAACAATCCTTGAAGATGCGTAGTTCCCTGCAGTACAGAATACATAGTTGAAATAACTATGCAACAATGTCACGCTACGTTTCAGGTACCGCGGCTATCACTCCAGTGCGCCATTAGAGAGTTGCAAAGCGTTGTAGACCAGGAAACACCGCGAAGGCTAACTTTGGTGACTGTTACTAAAATTTCTCAAAACGAAACTTTACTACTGCCCATTAGACACTGCCTTTAAGTACAACTGCACCCTGTACTTTACGTCATAATAAAGAAATTTCGTGTCACTGAAAAATTCAAAACTGGTAGTTCAATTTAACGTCTACAGTCGTTAACTATTCTCATAAACTAGCGAATAATTATTAATTTAGGCTGCGTAATAATGCCCTTTGCACACCAAACTATACAATGCGGTTATATGACTTTTGTCGACTTTGATATCTCACAAACTATAGAGTACTTTCTCATCTACGTAAATATAGGATGTAAAGGTTGAAAGAGGGAAACATAAGAGAGAACGCAGTGACGCTTTAAAAATGCCTTAAGAAGATGACATATGGCGTTTATTGGCGCAAGGACGAATCTCTTTAAAATCACTTACATGCAGAGGTGTTTCGGCTGAGAGATGCCCTTCTTTTTGATCTGGTCGTACGCAGATTGCTGGCACGTGTCCACGGCCGCCCGGACAGTTTCGAAGTTGCACATGTTGTCTGCCGGTACCAGCCCTGTTGGCCCCATTCCATTCAGCGGCCGCACTGCTGCTAATTCAAGAGAATGGCTTAAAACCTCTAAACAAAAGGCCAGGACTAGTTATACGGGTCATTCCGACATTCTTTTTACCTGTAAGGTTACCAGATCCCTGGAAATCCATCTTTTGGCGAAGATCTGGGTGCATGATGAAATGCAGTTCATGTCACACAGGTAATGCGCTAGAATTTTTACAGAGTTCAGGCTATCATACACTAACAACAATTACCTGTTATTGATCATTATTATTTTGGCAAGTGCTGACATGGCACACACAACTCTCTTTAGAGCCAAACGTTAACGCTCGCTTGTATTTTCTCTTCAAAGAGTCGTAGAAAAAACGACTCTCCAAAAAGTGAACGTGTAACTTTCAAGGGAGTTGTATACGTGGCAAGTCGGGACCATTCTAGAGTGCAGACTTACTTTCAAGCCTGGGCCGGTTGGAGGGAGCTCCGTTTTGGTCGCAGGACCACTTGTGGTGGCGCAGAATTTTCTCCGCGAAGTGGGACACGTGAAACATGACTTCCGAGTCCTCGCGGCAAGCTGTTTCGGAGACTGCCTCGTTAACGCAAAGCAGGAATGTGTCGCTCGCCCTGCAATGAGAGAGCAGGGTTGAAAAGACGCCCACCTGAAGGTGTCGCAAGCACGTAATTAACCTGCAGATGTTCAGCTTGTTATCCTTATCTTCTAGAATAGGCTCGACAGTTTTGTTGAGGAGGCGGACGCATTGGTTCAGCTTGAGCACCAACGAACGCTCTTCGCACTTCTTGTCGCTGGCTGCGAGGAGAAGAAAGGGAACCTTAGGACGTGCACTCACTGGGGGCCGGCGTTGGTACTGCACGAGACACTCGTCTTACTCTGAATGCTTTTGCAAGCCCAGCGGTGTTCGTAGAGAACGTGCACGATGAAGTGCGTCGTCTGGTCCAGTACTTCTTCGTCCGAGTTGCAGTCCGTGTGGGCGAGGGCGAGGTTAACGCATGACTTGAAGTTCTCGGTTTGCCTTTGAAACATAAAATCATCTTAGCGTTGCCGCCTGACAGCTGGTAATTGTATATGTTAAGAATGAATGAGGTGCTTACGCGCAAATCAGCTTCTGGTTGGTTTTCTTGCTGTCCAGCAAGGGCTCCAAGTTACCTTTCATAGTCTTCAGACAATCAACCATGCGGCGCATCAATTTCCGCTCGCTGCACTTTTTGGTCACCAAAGGGGCTGCGCGAAATATCCGAAAAAATATTTATAGCTCTTTCCGCCCCCCCCCCCGGCTTTACAAGGTAATTGCTAGTCTTAGCAAACAATGCGAAATGCTATTTCTGGAATACTTTTGGTTGCAGCCGTCGTGGTATGGTTGACAGGAGCAGTAGAACCAGCAGAACCAGCTGCATTTTGTGGGGGAATCTTGGTCGTCATATTCGCCGTCAAGAACGTCACTGGAAGGGAAGAGGAGACCTTTTGTAGTATGCGTAGCTGCTGCGTTAAGAAGCGTTCACCTACATTCTGTACAGTTCAGTCGGTTTTTGACGATAATGCTGGTTGCTTTGGCCAGTTCCTTCTTTGAGGCAGGGTCATTTTCACAAGACAGGAAGAGTTGGAAGTCTTCGATGCAGGATAGGTAGATCTTGAGAAGCCTGGAAAAAAAAATGACAACACAATAAAAAATTTCAGGACGTACTAAACTATACGAATGTTACATTAGTAATAACTGTTTCATATACAAACGAAAGAGCACACAGACGGAAGCGTAAACCCTAAATAAGAGCAGTATTGGGCGGTATTGGGACGCTATGCAGGATCGGCCAAGTTTTGCTAAACTCGGCCGATAATCAGAGTTTGGATATTCCCGAACTCTGGCGACAGCCCCTTATGAACGAGCTAACAGTACGAAAAAGTCAAATCCACATCTGAGAGCGCTGCGTTTCATTGGTTACGATGAAACCAGTCATCGCGTCAAGGCCGGTCGACTATATATAGGGAGGGCGGTGTTACCAAACCAGAGGCATCGTGTTTCATTTGTTTGTCGTTCCACTGCGTGCAGAAGGTCACCCATGGAATAAAATTGTCAGAAACTTTTCTTGATGTTATTTTTAGAGGCACGGGGTATTTGAATATATTTTTAAGTTTTTAATGCCTGCACTAAGTCTGCCTTAGAACAGTCAGCATGGTGGCCTCCGAGATCAGTACTGGCCGAGCGTCTTACAACATCGCGATTGCAGCGAAACCCGAGGCCACGTGTTAATCATCATGGTCAACCTGTACATTCTAGCGCGCTGCTCGGCTGGTGCACATCGTCTTTGTTGTCATCGGCTGCTAGCACCCGAGCACGTGCGGCTGGATAATTAGCTATTTAGAAGAATGGTATACTTGATTAGTTAGGCTAGGACATGCTATAACCAAGAAATGGTAGGGCCGAGGTTGTTACTCCACATTTTAAGAAGACCGTGCTGATGAAGCCATGTAAAGCTATAGAGCCGGGTCAACTAAAGCATGCTAGGTGATGAGCTAACTAAACTATGCTAATTAACGTGACGTTAATTTTGAGTACGCTAATAAAACCATACTGATTTGCCCTTACTAATATCAATACAATTAGTATTTTGCTAATCATGAGTACGTTTAAGAGCTCCATTCTGATTATGGCATTGCTGATTGCGCCCGAGGTAATTGCCTTTTCATTGCAGTCTTATCTATGAAGACAAGACAGCTAAGTGTAATGGTCGCTAAGCCTCAGTCAAATAGTACAAAATTAAGACAGAGCTGATACCGTCTTCACTTCGAAGCCAACCACGCACAAGAGTAGATAACCAACTTAAAAGGCTGCAAGAATCTAGGTTATCACAAGCTCCTCTATGTCTCCAGCCTTGCACAAGTAGTGTAAGCTCACCAAATCATCTTATATGCAAAGAAGCTGCCGCTTACCGTTCACTGCATCAAACGTTTGACCGTCCCACCAGCAACATCACAGTCACGAGTTGAACTCGGTCCTTCTCAAAATAAACGAGTTTGTATCCTAGCTCACGCGTCAAGCAGTTTGATTTACGGACGCCCGCGGTGAAGATCGGGTACTCCCGCCACGTCTGCTCGTGCCGAGGAGCAGTACTCCGTCCAGTGGTACGATTAATCTATCAGAGTTATCGTGCAGACTATGCACACACGCACGAAGAAGTAAAAAGGATATTGACCCGCGCCTACGATGTCTCGCATTAAATTTCACAGCGCTCACGACGAATCAAATCACAGCCGCGTTGCCACCATGATGCGAGCGCCCCTGGTGGCCACCTGTTCTCATATATATCTCCAATAATTCATAGAAGCGAAACGAGGAGCACGACAGTGCTGCGTGTGCATCCTTGCTGCCTTCGAGAGTGGAAATTTTCATGCTGCAGGTGGAACGAAAGAACCTGCCCGAAGGAAGACGTACGCCCGCGAATACGCCTGTGGGAGGCGCTTGTTGAGTTGGCAAAAAGATAACGCGACAATCACGCTGACGTCCCTGCTCCGTCAAAATGTTTACTGAGTGGTGGCGCTGACGTGTTCTTACGCAGTGTTTCTTTGATAACGGTCGCAAATGTCCACATGCGCTTCCACCACCCCGCGCGTTTCTGTAGCCATTTTTATCAACGCTGATATCACGCGCTCTGCAACTGGCTTCATGCCATGGCCGCCGCTGAGTAATCTCGGAGCAAACTCGTCTGACCGAGAAGCTCAGGTCATCCTGCATCGCACTCTTGGTCGCTGAAGTTAAACCTGAAGCAGTGTATGCTGTCCTTATTTTCAATCCAGGTGCAACTTTGGAGCCCATATATAAACGCCTACATCTTGCCTTATATAATATATTGCCTTATATAATATAATAGATTACAATGCAATATAATATAGTATAATATAATATATAATGCCTTATATAGTATAATGCCTTTTATAAGAGAAAAATATTCATTCTTACTTGCAAGAGTCGTCGTTCTTCTTCTCTGAGAGATATTTTTCTAGGGGCTTCAACCCGTTTTCACAGTTATTGATGCCTTCCCGAAACTTGTTTTTGTCGCAGTCACTGGGGCCTGGCTTTTCTGGGTGATCACTTGCTGTTGAGAAAGGAAGAACACGGACATGTTATGAATATATAGTGCACATTACAGTTAAAAGCTGTAGCCTGCATAATTGTCCTTTCTGGATTCGTGCTAAAGTGAAGAGTTCGCGAACAAGGACGAAACAGGTTAGAGTTTATTTGTAGCAATAAGCAGTGCCACACCCAATTCACGATTGTTACATGGCATGGCATGACATTGCAAACGCGTGTCTTCCGCAAACGTTTCAACAGGCCACTGAATGCTCTACCCGTGAATAGTTCCGAGCTGTCATTTCTAATGAAACGTGAATATACAGTTATTGTCCGTCAGCAGTGACTTGCCCGAATAGAAAGATTATTAAAGCTCATTAAAGATCAGCTCATTAAAGCTGAGCTCTATGATATTTACACTTGATTGATATGTGGGGTTTAATAAGAGGCCTGAGGTGCGGCCTCACCGGTAACCACCGCCGGGAACGCACTCCCTCACCAGAGAAGGATTGGCCACCCTGGTGCAGTATCTGGCCACTACCTCCCACATGGATACGCCAAATAACTCACGGCCCTCAGTCCTCAGCAGCTGCGAAGCAACCGACTACGGCGGCGGTCAGATCTGCAACGCAGCAGAGGGTGCTAAGAATCTCTGGACTACAGGCCGCCATTGGAACCTGAACTTGGCAACGTTTAACGCTAAAACCTTATCTAGTGAGGGAAGTCTAGCTGTACTATTCGAAGAGCTAGAGGGTGTTAAATGGGATATAATAGGGCTCAGTGAGGTTAGGAGGACAGATGAGGCCTATACAGTGCTACAGAATGGGCACGTCCTTTGCTATCGGGGCTTGGCAGACAGAAGAGAACTGGGAGTGGGGTTCCTAATTCACAGAAACATAGCTGGCAATATAGAGGAATATTATAGCATTAATGAAAGGGTGGTAGGTATTGTAATTAAACTGAATAAAAGATACAAGATGAAGGTAGTACAGGCTTACGCGCCTACATCCAGCCATGATGACGCTTCAGTTGAAAGCTTCTATGAAGACGTGGAATTGGCAATGAGTAAGGTAAAAACACACTATACTATAGTGATGGGCGACTTTAATGCAAAGGTAGGGAAGAAGCAGGCTGGAGACCAGGCAGTAGGAGATTATGGCATCGGCACTAGAAACGCCAGAGGAGAGCTACTAGTAGAATTCGCAGAACGCAATAATTTGCGGATTTTGAATACCTTCTACCGAAAACGAGAAAACCGCAAGTGGACATGGAGGAGCTCTAATGGCGAAAATAAGAATGAAATAGACTTTATAATGACCGCACACCCAGGAATCGTGCAGGATGTGGAAGTGGTTGGCAAGGTACGATGCAGTGACCATAGAATGGTATGGTCTCGAATTCACCTAGACTTGAAAAAGGAACGACAGAAACTGATACGCAAGAAGCCAATCAATCAGCTAGCACTGGGAGGGAAAGTACAGGAATTCAGAGTGTCGCTGCAGAACAGGTACTCGGCTCTTAGTGAGGAAACCAACCTTAGCGTAGATACAATGAATGCTAATCTGACGAGTATCATTACGGAGTGTGCAGTGGAAGTTGGAGGCAGGGTAGTTAGACAGGACACTGGCAAGCTTTCCCAGGAAACGAAGAACCTAATTAAGAAGCGTCAAAGCATGAAAGTGTCAAGTACAACAGAAAAAATAGAACTGGCAGAGCTTTCAAAGTTGATCGATAGGCGTAAAGTATGCGATGTAAGAAGGTATAACATGGAGAGAATTGAACACGCTCTGAAAAACGGAGGAAGCTTCAAAGCAGTGAAGAGGAAACTTGGGATAGGCAAAAGTAGGATGTATGCACTAAGGGACAAAGAAGGCAAAATAACTACCAATATGGATAGAATAGTTAAAATAGTGGAGGAGTTTTACAAAGATCTGTACAGTAGCCGAGACAACCACGACCTTAATACTATAAGAACTAGCAGTAACCCAGACGACACCCCACCAGTAATGATAGAAGAAGTCAGAAAAGCTTTGGAGAGCATGCAAAGAGGCAAAGCTGCTGGTGAGGATCAGGTAACATCAGATCTGCTGAAAGATGGAGAACAGATTGTGTTAGAAAAACTAGCCACCCTGTTTACGAGGTGTCTCCTGACGGGAAGGGTACCAGAGTCTTGGAAGAACGCTAACATCATCTTAATACATAAGAAAGGAGATGACAAGGACTTGAAGAATTACAGGCCGATCAGCTTGCTCTCTGTAGTGTACAAGCTATTTACAAAGGTAATTGCTAACAGAGTAAAGAAAACATTAGAATTCAATCAACCAAAGGAACAAGCAGGATTTCGAACAGGCTACTCAACAATTGACCACATTAATACTATCAATCAGGTAATAGAGAAATGCTCAGAGTATAACCAACCACTATACATGGCCTTCATAGATTACGAGAAGGCGTTTGACTCAGTAGAAATATCAGCCGCCATGCAGACACTGTGGAATCAGGGCGTAGATGAAGTATATATAAACATTCTGGAAGAAATCTACAGGGGATCAACTGCTACCATAGTGCTTCATAAAGAAAGCAACAGAATACCAATCCAGAAGGGTGTAAGGCAGGGGGACACAATCTCCCCAATGCTATTTACCGCGTGCTTACAGGAGGTTTTCAGAATCCTAGAATGGGAACAGTTAGGCATAAGAGTTAATGGAGAATACCTTAGTAACCTGCGCTTCGCCGATGACATTGCATTGCTGAGTAACTCAGGGGACGAATTGCAACTCATGATTACGGAGTTACACAGGGAGAGCAGAAAGGTGGGTCTTAAAATTAATCTGCAGAAAACGAAAGTAATGTACAACAACCTCGGAAAGGAACAGCGCTTCGAGATAGGTAATAGTGCACTTGAAGTTGTAAAAGACTATGTCTACTTACGACAGGTAATAACCGCGGAGCCTAACCACGAGATTGAAGTAACTAGAAGAATAAGAATGGGGTGGAGCACATTCGGCAAGCACTCTCAAATTATGACAGGTAGATTGCCATTATCTCTTAAGAGGAAGGTATATAACAGCTGTATCTTGCCGGTACTTAGCTACGGAGCAGAAACCTGGAGACTCACAAGAGGGTTCAGCTTAAATTGAGGACGATGCAGCGAGCAATGGAAAGAAAAATGGTAGGTGTAACCTTGAGAGACAAGAAGAGAGCGGAGTGGATTAGGGGACAAACGGGGGTTAAGGATATCATAGTTGAAATAAAGAAGAGGAAATGGACATGGGCCGGGCATGTAGCGCGTAGACAGGATAACCGCTGGTCATTAAGGGTAACTAACTGGATTCCCAAAGAAGGGAAGCGGGTTAGGGGGAGACAGAAGGTTAGGTGGGCAGATGAAATTAAGAAGTTTGCGGGTATAAATTCGTAGCAGCAAGCACAGGACCGGGTTAACTGGCGGAACATGGGAGAGGCCTTTGTCCCGCAGTGGACGTAGCCAGGCTGATGATGATGATGATATGTGGGGTTTAACGTCTTAAAACTACCATATGATTATGAGAGACATTTACACTTAAGGTATCTAAAACGATAATGCTGAAAATTTCATTCATTGCCACACTTTCAAAAAATAACTCTTACGAAGCGCGTTCCCACCGTGTCGGTGGCGTGGTATGCAACAACGCAAATAATCATGCTCCTTCAGCGATACGCGTGAAGCAAGATCATGCAGGCCTGTGGACTATAATTGAACGTTAAGGAACCTGCAGGTGGCCACATTTACTCGGAAGGTCCCACTGCAGCGGGCCTCAATCATATTAAGGTTCTGGCACTAAGACCTGCATTACTTCCTTCCCTTGTCCGTGAAGCCAGCGAAAACAGCGAGAGCGAAAATTAAGTTTTTGTTAAGTGGATTTGTGGGAAGAGCCGCGGTAACGATTATAACAAAGATGCGATCTTTTTCGTTATTTCTCTTTTCATTTCAGAAACCTGTGCCTTTTAGATCTCAAGACGACGTCATATAGTG
Source organism: Rhipicephalus microplus (assembly GCF_043290135.1). Lineage (NCBI taxonomy): Eukaryota > Metazoa > Arthropoda > Arachnida > Ixodida > Ixodidae > Rhipicephalus > Rhipicephalus microplus. The sequence goes on from NC_134710.1 coordinate 120,998,261, forward strand.
TGAGGTGACCGACAGGTGACATGTGCTGCCGCTGTATTTGCATTATAATAGCATACCTATCGCTCACTGCGGCTAACGAGTGGCTCGAGAGCTAGCGCAGCCACGTTATCGCACAAATGACAGCCTTAGATTGCTAGTCTGCATACATGTTGGCCGCAGGTCGAGCTTAAAAGTGCCGGTTGCCTTGGCGCGCCCTTTTTACGCCACGCTGACAAGCGGGTGTGTCCACCCGCTTGTCTTCCAGGAGGGCACATCTTGCGCTGCCTGTGGCGACCGCCATGGCTAGCAGGAGAGCGCAGACAAACCGCACGTGAACCACTTAGAGCACCAACTCCCCCCCCCCCCTCACACACACATACCCGGGAGCATGATAAGCGTCCTGAAAGTCAACTTAAGAAATATTGAGCAGAATAGGAATTTTGATTGATTGACATGTGGGGTTTAACGTCCAAAAGCCACCATATGATTATGAGAGACGCCGTAGGGGAAAGCTCCGGAAATTTTGAACATCTCGGGTTCTTTAACGTGCACCCAAATCTGAGCACGCAGGCCTACAGCATTTTCGCCTTCATCGAAAATGCAGCCGCCGCAGCTGGGATTCGATCCCGGCGACCTGCGGGTCAGCAGCCGAGTAGCTCAGCCACTAGACCACCACGGCGGGGCAAATAGGAATGTGTCAGAAACATAATATTAAAAAAATCACAGCATATCCACAGAATGAACGATGATGAGTAGGATGAATCGTCCATCCGTCCGTCCGTGTCTGTCTGTGGATATGGTGTGATGGCTACGCCGGAGGGATGAACTGCCTCATACCATAAGGAGCTTTGCCCCTAAAAGGAAACGCAAATGCCATTTGCAGCACGTGTGCAGAGGTGGTATACGAAAGTAATTGCAAAGGTACGTAAAAAGGGTTCAGCGCACGCGCTATCGGTGAGAAAAGCGGTTTTTTGAGCATTGCCGCCATGACCGTACAACAGTTTCTGCCCGTCGGGCAACGACGTTATGGGGGCCTGGTGTGACAATTCTAATTGCCACCATTAATTCTCAGCAAACATTGGAATGGCTATAACGCCAAGTTTTCTTAGGCGCCGGGTTGGCTCAGTGTCGCATTGCCTATTGAAGGCCATAACGCACGGAAGTTGAAGAAACAATAAACAGCCAGTAGCCTGCGTCCGAGCTGTTGATACAAGTACATGCACTTGTGTGAGCGATGTGCTTCAAGATATTTTACTGTGGCGTTATCGCGGGTGCGCCACATCATGAACGAATCCGACTCACCGTCACTTCCTGGCTTGGTCTTTTCTTCGACTCCAAGTGCGTCCACCCGCTTGTCTTCAAGGAGGGCACATCTTGCGCTGCCTGTGGCGACCGCCAAGGCTAGCAGGAGAGCGCAGACAAACCGCATGGTGCGCTGCCCGTTGGAACCACTTCGAAGCAACGGCCTGGTTCCGGTGTATGCACGTGCTGCACGTGCCTTAGCCTGCACGAACAAAAAAAAAGATGAAGCAAGAGTACGCTTCTAGTATTATTTTAACATTCCTCTTTTGTGGTTTATGGCCCTTAAGCAAAGATTCAGCACTGCATGTGTCATCGCCATCGCACTCCGTTGTTCAGCGCGAGACAAATACCACTCCCTGATCATTCAAATTCTTCCTGTCTTGAGTCAGGCTCTTGTAACTGTATAACTGTCGTTCAAGCACACGAATTTATGCACTTGAACGACAGTTATACCATGAATTTTCTTTTCTCGCCACACCAATAATTAAGCTCGTTTCCCTTCTCTTGGCAGCAGATAACATCGCTCGCTGCTTGTTGTTTGCAATACGCGTTACACGAATCGGCTGAACTCACCTTCGTTAGTCTCAGTTATATTTATGAAGCGTGTCTCGGCTAACTCGGGCCAAGCTATTAATGATTGCAGCGGGTTACGAAGATAGGACTAACGGCGTACGATAAACGCCACTTCTGAGAATACGTCTGAGGTGGCTGTCGGGAGAGATTCTTTACAGTAATTGTTCCAGCTGCTGAAAGAATAGACGAAGATACAAGGAAAACCGATTTCGCCTACGCCCTAATGACTAACGAAGCAACTACTAGCTAGGCCTAACTCTTAAGCTGCTCAGATAGCACTAAAAACAGTGACGGGGTCACACGCTGCCCGCAGGGCGAGAGGTCGCGAAGGGTGGCTCACCTGTCCTGAAAGGGCGAAGCTGAAAGAGTCTCGGCCTGTCAGAACGAGCGGGACCAGAGGCCGACCGACGGGCTCCGAGCGTTCCAAGAGCGAGCGCGCGTGACGTCTGCACCAACGGCCAGCAATCTGACACGGGCAGCTCGTGCACCGTACGCGCGCTCGTTGGGTCTTCGTTTTTCACTTCAGAGGCGATGTCTCGCTCGCGAGCCGAACTGAGGTATACGGCGATGCTCGTACTTCAAGCCATATTGAAGACAACCGTAAAAATATTGCCAACGACAGCAACAGCAAATGGTGTTTCGTAATTTTTCATCTGCCGAGGAGCTTGTATTTCCAAAACCCGATATTTCTTTTTGCAACTATGAAAACTCCTTATTGCTTGCAACAATGGCTCGTAGGTTTGGGGCGCTGCCATAGAGATTGCTTTTTTTTTGGTGACATTCATCATACACGTATTTGTGTGGGAACCGCTTTCAGATGATGGCTGCTGGCTCATTATGCTTTCGAAGGTAAAGAGTGCGACAGCGTTCATGGTTGATGTTAGGTGTTTTTTCCTCTATACTAAGGCACATATCCACTATGAGGGATTGGCCAAGAAATCGTAGCACGAAATTTCAAGGAGCACTTCAATACTGCTAACTATTATCTTTATAAAAACAACAAAAACAAAGTACTAATGATGTTTTATGTTAATTGATTGATTGATCGATATGTGGAGTTTAACGTCTCAAAACCACTATATGATTATGAGAGACGCCGTAGTGGAGGGCTCCGGAAATTTCGACCACCTGGGGTTCTTTAACGTGCACCCAAATCTGAGCACACGGGCCTAGAGCATTTTCGTCTCCATAGAAAATGCAGCCGTCGCAGCCGGGATACGAGTCCGCGACCTGCAGGTCAGCAGCCTATAGTACCTTAGCCACTAGACCACCGCAGCGGGGCAGTAATAATGCATAATACAAGCGCACATTGCGATCGAGCGTCAGATTATCATGATTAGCATGACTTGACGGTTCAAAGCGGGCCACCCAATTCAAAGGGTACACACGTTTCTGCGCTTGTTCCCTTGAGACCACGTAGTGGGTTTTAACGAAGCTGGAAAAGATTCCACGCGCACAATTGTCTCGGTTTAAAGCACGCTACCCATTACACCGAAAGCAGGCGTATGCGAAAGCTTCACTGACACAGGACATTTTGAAATCAGTACGCACTATAGGAACAAGATATCGCTATCACGTTGAACTCTTATTGGCGTAGTTTAAGGGTCCCCCAATTTTTACTCTCGTTGAGGGGACATCATGAGACAACTCAATGTCAGTAGTCATCTGGGAAGTATGCCGCAGCGTAAGCTGGTGCGGGCGACCTCTGTTTGCCGAAGGACACTTACCCTCTTTTTTCTATAAATATTGCAGGTAAAAAATACTAAAATTCGTAACATTGATCATTTGTTGAAATCATTTCGTGAAAAACTCCGTCGCGTAATCCACATCAGGGTACAACGATTCCCGGTCCACTTGAGGATGAATGTGCCGTTTCATTTTGATAGAAACCACTGTACTGTGCGCTGTCAGTACACATGAAAGAAAACCAGGCGATCGAAATTTTCAGATCCCTCTAATACGGTGTCTCTCATAATCATCTTGTTGTTTTGGGGTTGTAAAACACCACATATTATTACTATATAGAGACAACAGTGGCCTGGTACTCATAGCAAGCAAATAATTTTTCTGTTGATTTTTAATCTGTCCGCCATTGTGGATCAGTGGTTAAGGTTATCGGCTGCTTACCCGAGTTTCGCGGATTTGATCCAGGCCACAGCGGTCGCATTTCAATGGAGGCGAAATCATGGAGGCTCGTGTACTGTGTTACCTCAATGCACGTTAAAGAACACCAGATGATCGAAATTTGCGGAGTCCTCCAATACGACCTCTCTCAAGATTATATCGTTGTTTTGGGTCGTAAAACTCTAGGTATCATCATCATAAATTTTAAAAGCTGTTTTTTTGACACAAATTTATCAAAAACGGCACCATCTGTGCATATGTACCTCTTGGCATTATAATAGCATGCGCTTCTTTTTTTTTTTACTGCACATATCACTTCCTTTTTGTTTTATGTTGTTATTACATGTCTGCATCTATTTTCGTCGAGTGTTCCTTGTCTTTGCCAATTTGTTTCTGCAGCACGTGGAAGTGGAACCTCGATCAGTGAAAGCTGAAGAAGAAGAAGAACGACCGCGTGCTCGAGCCCGGCGCGTGGCTTCTGGAACCAGGCCTGTTCGTGACGTTCGGTGCCGCGAACTGCCTGCTGAGCGCTGACAGGAAAAGCCACGTCAGCTGTCGATGAGTCATGTAAGTACACATGACATTCCTTATGATGCAAGTCCGTGTTTTCAGACCTAACAGAGTTGTTGATCTGTCTTTTCCTGGCAGGTTGATACGTGCAGCAAGGTGGTGGGCTCTCTTAGGCCTTCTGTTGCAATTTGTATCGTTGGTTCTTATCGTCTTTGCGTGCTTCTTTCCCGTGAGAGTTTTCACAGGTACGTTAATGTTATTCTGATTTGTTCTGGTAGTTTTATATGAGTCTGTTGTAATGAAACGTGGCAAACTGTTTGCAAGGAAGGTGTGGTCTCTCCTAAAGAAGAAGAAAAAAAAAAGAAATTGGGTTTACTAGTCGGTGCTGCTGCTCTTTATTGTTGGCAAACTCTGAGTACCTGTTACCTGTTACGCGGAATACCGCATTGGTGCGACAGATCGTGGTGTTGAGATTAGGTAACGTTCATCGCTGAATCAGGTGAAGATTGTTCGCTGTCGAGAAGATAGTACTTGGAAACGTGCCTGCTATGATGTTAGTAATTTTTAAAACAGTGTGTGCAAAGCTCTGCGTTAGCATTTGCCGCCTCTGAGCGCGCGTCATACGTTACCCGATTTTGGGTCCCCGTTAAGAGACGGAAACAGGGCGACCGCAACTAACGCTTGCTTAGCGCAGGCTATTCGCAAATGTTCGTTCATTAGTCTATGAATTTAGGGTCAGCTGCTTGTGCTATTTCTGCGGCGCTTCTTAAAGGCCAACTCCGGCGATTTTTCGAGGTCAGTGGAACTCAATGAAATTCACTGGGTACGTTCATTTGCACGTTTGCGCCATTGATACCAAATTGCAGGCTTGAGAGTTTCGCAGATTCTTTTCAAATGAGCTTGCCTCAAAACGCCCACCTCACTTGCCAGAATTAATGACAACATTGTGACTGTGACGTTCAGTTTCGCCTGGCGGAAGTGACGGAAATAATGTGCCTGCCACTGCAATGTTTACTTGTCTGCTATGGATTGTGTGGGTTTGGCCAGTGCTTCTTGGTTGAGGGTGCAATTTCCTTTTCCATGTTGGGGCTGTGCGATAGGTGGCAAGTGGTGTTGCGTTGTGAGTCACACACGATTCGCTATTTATTCACCATGACAGCGTAAGCGTGTTAGCCGATTGCCGAGGACGGTGGGAACAGGTAGTGCCATCTGGCGGGCATTATGCGCAATCGGGCAGGTTGCGACCAGCGTCGAGCAAATGATTACGTCACACGTAGAAGAGCACTCAGTTGGGTTTTGGTTTGGGTATATTGGTTTTTCGGTAATTAATTTTTTTTCTTGAATTTGTCGAACATTTTAGATATCAGGCGCGTGACAACAGTGTCTCAGAAACATAAAAGCACCATTATTCTGACATGGTAAAAAAATCTCCGGAGTTGGCCTTTAAGCCTGCGAACAAAATAGAACTTTCTTCAAACACGATTTTGCGTTTAGCGAAATGCGTTTAACCGTGTTTAACAATACCACTGTGATTTTTCGTTGCTGTCTGATTAAACTTTAGAGTCTGGTGCAATCATGTGAAGATAATGAAGAAATGTGTGTTGTTCGAGAATTTGCCTAGGCACCAGCATCGGCTAAACGGTTGAGTTTGTGGTGACGTCATATCCATGTCCTACCTTTGGGGTTGTTTTGTGAAAGTTCAGTATATACTAACAACCACGCAACAACACTCCAAATCAGTTCACGTGATTTCTGCTGCGAGAGATGGCCCCGCCACAGTGGTCTAGTAGCTAAGGTACTCGGCTGCTGACCCGCAGGTCGCGGGATCAAATCCCGGCTGTGGCGGCTGCATTTCCGATGGAGGCGGAAATGTTGTAGGCCCGTGTACTCAGATTTGGGTGCACGTTAAAGAACCCCAGGTGGTCAAAATTTCCGGAGCCCTCCACTACGGCGTCTCTCATAATCATATCGTGGTTTTGGGACGTTAAACCCCACAAATCAATCAATGCTGCGAGAGATGCGCGTCTGCTTTCGGTCGATGCAATAAAGACATTCGCCATTATGTTCAGCAGCGCGATTGGTCGGCAGCTGACTTTTACGAAGATTGTTAGGGCAAAAAATCTTATATTGCTGAAAATATGATAGCCGGAGGAAGCCGGAGGAGAGCTCAATGGTAGCGAGAGACTGCAAAGACAACGAGAAAGATAGCCTGCTGAGCAATTACTCTTTCGTCATTTCTATGACAGTCAAATTGGTGCTATACGGAGGTGAGGAATAAAAGTAGAACAAGGCGAAGAGAATGAATGGTCGTGCACTTCATCGTTACACACGATAGAACACAATGATCAATTCATACGTTCAACATAATATTCGGAATAGTTATATCAGCATTATGCAATGGTTGCCCTTCGAGGAAATGCTGTTCCTGACGTATACGCCGTATTCCCCCCTCCCCCCTTCGTGTTCCCCGACAGAGTCGAGTTGCACTACAAAAGCGTTGGTTGACGACGTGCTTCGATGTTACGGGGCATTTAAACGTGAAGCTTTCCAACGGGACAACTCGGAGAATTCCAGCTCTGGTGATCTGAGACTAAGAAACTTGACGTTTTCTCCACAACACTTGGATTCCGGCGAGAGAGTTCAAGAATGCATGTGAGTATTGGCGCATCATGACAAAGCTATTTTAACGATTATCGACGGTCGCGAGCGTTTTCATTCAATTTTCTGCTTCGTAAGTTTTTTACTCTTCCACGTCTCCACATTTCGAATACTACTTGAACGCTATCCCGCTGATCTATGGCTAGAATATTCTTTATTATGGAATAGTGACATTTATAAGCTATGTTAAAACCTTGTTCTTGGTGACCAAGAAACATTAGCGCAGTCTCTGGAATTCGTGGACAGTTTCTTGTGTTCACAGAACAACACCATCGTAACCTGAGTCTCGACTGTGGATGACACGATGCTTTTCCTTCACTAGGCTCCTGAATTCCTACGAAGACTGTGTGCGTGCAATTGTGGAAGGGCGATGCGGGTCGCAGATGACGTTGTTCCAGTACGACGAAGTTCGGTCCTTGGCCGCTAACTTGGTTGGATCTGTCAACAGCAGCTGCAGGGCAATTGAAGTCTACGGTAAGTGTGCGGAAGTGCTTGAACGGGATGGTTACGAGATACACACAAAAAAAAATCCATTGCAATAATGCACGTTTCTTTTTCTTATATTTACTGCGATTTTGCGCCGACAATTATGTCCTCTGCAACGCATTGCTGTTTTCTCTACTACCGCAGAAAAACATGCCACAAGTCGCACTGACGCTTTGTCCGGATTGAGAAAGTGCCTCACTATACTCGGTAAAAAGGTCACTCCTTTCCTGGACTCGGGTAACAAGGACGTCGTTCGAAAAGCCTGCTGGTGAGTTAGTGTGTTCTTCGCTCACTTCTCTGCAACCTTGTGAAACATGTTCTCGTTTGGAAGGATGCTGTGCAAGAAAAAAAAACAAGTTACAAAAGCGCAGTATTGGGGCATGCTGATGCGTCCTAATCGACAGAAAGTCTAGCTAGTCGCTAAGGATTCGCGATAAAAGAAGGTAGGCGTGCAGACATAAGTAGAAGAGATAAGTTTTTGCGCAGATAAGTTTTTGTGTCTATATTTCTTTTCCGCCGCAGTGTGCGCTTTTGTTGGGTAGTCAGCGTTTGTGTTGTTAGGATATGCTTCTTCTGTCCTGAATAGTTTTTATGCGGCAAACCTCCATTATACAGCAAGCATGCATTACAGGGGGGTTCTCTAATGGCGAGTTGAGTAAACAACTGGTTTCGCTTTCACTTGAATACACGTGAAGTTCCCTTCCTGAGAGGCAGTGCCGCTCGCTTTTTGGGTTGGTACCAGTGTGAGTCACTGCTGTTGTCACATTGAACAACGCCTTATTTGTTTCCTTCAATGCCATTGTGAGTGCGCGCCTATCAACGGGAGCCGTCGGTTCGCCTTAGTTCAGGGAGTGGTCGTGATGAGGCGCTATATGAGGGGTCGCGCTGCTTATGTCACACGTGCTTCCATGCCCCACCGCGGGGGTCTAGTGGCAAAGGTACTCTGCTGCTCACTCCCAGGTCGCGGGATCCGATCCCGACTGTGGCGACTGTATTTTTGATGGAGGCGAAAATTATGTAGGACCGTGGGCTCAGATTAATTGCACGTTAAAGAACCCCAGGTGGTTGAAATTTCCGGAGCCTTCCACTATGGCGTCTCTCATATTCGTAATAATCATATGGTAGTTTTAGGGCGTTAAACCCCACATATCAATTAATCAATCAATGTGCATCCAAGTGCTTTCCACCGTAGATGCGATAGACTTGATTCCTACTCCTATACCATACGTCTGTCAGATTTGTTCGTTCATGCTCCTTTTTTGTGGCTCGAAGCAACGCCACCGCCTCATCCCGGCGCAGCGCATCTAGTTGCGTTGCAGTGACGCTTCGCCATTGGTTGCCCGCACAGCACCACGAATGGCGACACGCTATCTCAAAACACCGTATCTTTTACGGAGCCAGCGTGACCGCGAACATAGTGAACACGAGGAATTCGACACGCCGCCCCACGGATCAGTACACAACGGAACAAAAAAATTACTTTGTATGATTTCCGTCATGAGGCACTGCATGATGGGTTCTCTTCACCATGACCGCAAAGCACTCTCGAAGGCTAGGTGATTGATGAGGGCGGGGAAGGGCTAGAGGAGAGAATGGGGAACGACTGGATTGGGTGCATCTGGCTGGCATTGATAAAATATAGAAGGCGTTGCTTAGAATATGCAACGATTTATTTACTATGGCCTCTGCCGCAGGAATGTGGTAATCCCCCAAAACTGAGGACCTCCCTCAGTTTTTCCTGCTGGTCACGCCTTTATTATTTACTTATTCAATACTACTACTACTACTACTACTACTACTACTACTACTACTACTACTAATAATAATAATAATAATAATAATAATAATAATAATAATGACAGTTATGATGGCAAAAATATTATATGCTTTCAATTTTATAAGGTGACTGCAGCAAAAAACATCCCATTTTCTGCATAGCGCTGATAAAGCACATTAGCGTACTGTCGAGTTTCTGTTATAATTGCTGCCGAATGTCCAATATATAAAACGTTGTGAAATACGCAGCTCACGAAAGAAACTACTACGCTTTTTGTTGCTGTAATATGTGTTTTTTGTGTTTTTGAGGTCTTACGAACACAAATGAATGCTCAAGTACACTTAGACATATTTAAAGACGTGTATATTTCCACCTAATTCTTAGGCAGCAGTCATAAAATCACTTGCGCTCAGTCCAGCCATTTCCAGCGATTCAGGAAAGGCGAGAACAGCTACTTTGACCATGTTCTCTAAAACGAAACGAGGGTCTCAGTAGAAGCCGCAAACGTGCTTCTAAGGAAGAGGCAAGCACTTCGAGAGCCATTGCACGCTGTCTTCAATTGTCGAATATATTGGACAAATTTACCACTGCTAGGTTTCGGGGGGATCAATTTACCACAGCCTATTTTATACCATCGTGTCAAGATATATGCAAACCGGCAAAGAGTTAACAAATCCTTGTTAAATTTCGATTACAAACTTAAAAGCACTTAAAAATTGCATGGTGCCACAATAATGGTATACCAATTTTTCAGGGCCCTCAAAAGGAAACCGAGTGCGCGGACTTGCGAGAAGGGCGGTCGTTGAATTACGTGAACATCCCGTAATAGATACTTGACGAAATTTGAAGGCGCGTCATGTCATATAGCAGAAAGCGGCACCAGCAGAACACCCTGTACCGCATGGCGTAAGACGCAAGGGAAACCACTGTACTACTTCTTTCCTTTAATAAATGAAGCGCTATTTTGTGCCGCCATATGATTTAAGGAAGAAGCAGATAAGCACCCCATACAAAACGCAAGCAATAAGCGGTCCACTTGTGTAAATATAATGACTCAATGTTTTTTTTCTCTTTCTGGACAGATATTTTTGCAATGCGCCATTTAGATTTTTTCACTTCTTTGTCAGGAGACGTTCCGGTCAGACATAACAGTTTATCTTCAGGAAAAAAGCGGGGTCAGCCGGACAAGGTCGCTTTGCTAAATATAAAAAGTAGAGGCACATGGGGTATAAGGCGCATCAGCAAGACAAGAGTAATGTTGTAATTATATCGTATGCTATAGCTCCGTCAATAGCTCGGACGATGACTGAAGCGCCTTATCGGCCTAAACAGCTTGATCGTAAAAGATCGAAGAGAAAATTTTGGATTCGAGATAAAATAATTATGTTTTTCTATACTTGAAATGCGTGCGCTTGTTCACGATCCTTATGATGAAATACGAAAAAAAGTGGATAAGATGAACGCAAGCTTGTAACTAAATTTTATTGAAAAACGAAAGCTTTAAAAAAGAGCCAGGACTGTCAGATGGATTCTCAGTTTTTAGTATATATATATATATATATATATATATATATATATATATATATACGGTCGAAGGCTTTCAAGGTTTCAATAGGCCGAGGCTTAAGGACAAAATGCATATTTTTGCAACTCGTGGCACATACGTTATAAAAGCAGAAATCGTTCCTTCTACGTTTTCACCTTCTCACTTCACCACCTCTTTCGCTCGTCTTGTACTACGACAGTGATACAATCGCCAGGTTTTTATCTCTCTTGCGCCGCCAATTTAGCGAGGAGTGATGCAATGTCGAGATTTTTTCTGCGATATCGAGAAGCTGAGGCTAAAATGACCATATGGTCTATTTTTATGCTTCCGTCACCTATCTGATCGCTGACAGTGATTTCGTTACTGCCCCAGCTGGGACGTATTCAGGGCACTGAAGCTTTTTATTTTCTTTTTAAGGCGAACATTACACTATAGAGTTATTATTTTCCCGAAACATACTTTTCCGCGTGCTACCTTGTCAGAGATTTCCGTTGTATTTCCGTTAGTTCACGACTCCATTAAACTCTGTTTTCTTAAAAATAGTACCTGGGATGGCAGCGATGATGGGCCAGTAAAGCTGGTGTAATGAACGTTTTATGTCCCCATTGCCCGAAGGGGTCATGCAACTCAGACTCGGCGCTGCTCGTGGCATGATTGCATCTGCTTAATAGATCCACACAAAAGGGCATACATAGTATGGTGCCATACACAGTTCACTCTGAAAAGAGAAAATCGTGAATGTGAGGCGGCCCTCGAGTCGAACAGCTTCCAATAACAGGCTTGACTGACCTGCTAGTCCCGTACGCGAAACCTAACGAAATAATCTTCCAAAGTGGCTCTGTTTGTAAAACAAATATCTGCGCACAATGTTGTGTTGTTACGGGACATGATAGTCGTGACTAAAATACAACACCAATGGCAGGAAGCGCTAACAAAAATGCACTGACTTATTCAGAGGCAAGCACTTCGAGCGATCATGTTGGATAGTTTCAGCGGGTCATTTCTCACTGTTCTAAAGGCTCTCAAAGTCAAATGACTGAGGTAGAAATGTGGGTAGAAATGTTGGATCAAATCCTTTGCATGTATAAAACCACACAGCAAAAAGACAGCTAATCGCACTAAATTTAAGTTCAAAACAACCTTGAGATAAAAGCAATGTAAGAAATCAACTTCAGGAGAATAGGAGCAAAAGAATCACATATGAATATAAAAGAACGGCACGAATTACAGGACAAAGTCTGCAATTGAAAAAAAGCGCGAAGAATAAACGAGCTTTATGTTTACGTATGCTCTACGCCATACTGGCTTTTTTTTAGTTTGGCTCCGGTTAGTTCTAGGTACGACCGAAGAGATGCAGTGTGCATATGTGCAAAAAAAAAAAAAAAACAAGTTCAGAAAGTTGAGTGAGAAGGTTGTTAACTAATCTTCCAGGATAGAGGGTGCCTCAAAATGGCTAAATCGAGCTTTGTTTGCTTAATCAACAAATGCCGAAGCGTTCTTAAAGCTTTTGAAATGTTCACATGAAAATATTTTAAAGCAGGAAATTGCACACGAAGTTGGCGCTAGCGAACTTGGCGGAATAAGACGCGGATCTCACTCAGATCAGCTACCAGGTCACAGTGATGAAATTTTACCCCGCAAGGGGCTGGTTCAGTAAAATAAGTAGTGGGTAGAGAGGGGGGGGGGGGTAGTGATTGGACAAACGTTTGCCATAATGCCATTAGAAAGAAGGCCTTTGGAATATGTCATATATGGGTCATCCCTCAAGGAAATTAGGCGTCCTGATTCGAGAAACTTCGATACTGATCTGCTAAATGACTAAAATCTGGACGTCTACTCTGAACTTGACAAAACACATTAGGACTTAATGCCATTGGAGGTGTCTTTTAGTCATGACCATAATGTTCCGTAGCAACACAACATTATGGTCAGATATTTGTTCTTCAGGCAGAGCCGCTTCGCAAGATTATTAAGTTTTGCGTACGGGTCTAGCAGGTCAGTTAATTACAATCTCGTTACGCTACATTTGACAAGAACAGGACAGAAAAGAAGACGACATGATGGGTGCTGACCAGGACAGCGCCCATCTTCTCATGTTCTTTTCTGTCCTGTTCTCATTAAATGTAACGCTACGATGTTTTCATTAAGGGTGTATTCCTGAAGTACACAGATTTTGTTCCACAGTTAATGTTTCGGCACATGGTGACCACATTGCGCACCTCAAGAAAAAAAATTCTTAAAACCAGTGATCGTGTCTGTGTAGCTTACCCAAACAACGCCGTATCAATCTTGATAGGCGGGAAAACAATGCGAGTAACATTTAGCGATGCCACGAACAGTGATGAAATCATAAAAAAATGTAGGAAGAAGGCTGTCATATGCTAGCCATGGGCCGCCAGTGAAAGGTCGGTGGGCCACGTGTTTGGGGAACTTGGAATAAGACATACGCCTTCTGTGTGTTTGCAGGGGACTCGCAGAGTACGACATGTGTGCGCAAAGGGAAGTCAAAGCGATTGACAAGGACTCGCTCTCTCTGGAATCCGAGAAACTTGTTGGTCTGTACACCAGAACTGTCCTGCAGTCACTGCGCTGGACGTGTTTCGGTAAGTAACAACGTGCTTCATGCAATAAACCTGTGTTTCGGTACTGACAAACCTATAAAACGTCTACACAGACAATAACTGTGACAACGCTTCACTCTTGATGAAACTGGGTAATTGCGACAAGATAATCAAGATGGGTGTTTTGCCAAGTATACGGATGAGCAATTCAGCTGGACTAGTGAAAGCCTGCAGGTAAATTATTTTTTTTGTTTTCCGTAAGAATTCAAGGAAGAGTGGCTCGATTTGATATTGTTTTCCCAGCATGCTTGAAAAACCAGCGTGAAAACAATAGAGAAACATGAAAAGGAGGGCACGTAACGGTTGCTGTCCCGTCAATTGCTCTTGTGTCATGCCGTTTTTACGCTGGTTCTTCAAAAAAATATCAATTCCAACTCACCCATCTCTCTATCATACGGCAATTCGTTTTCTCAGCTACGTCAAAAAGTTCGAATGGTGCATTAGACAAGCTCGAATTGATACTGGCTGTGATAGCGACCCATCTGTGCTCAACTCCTTGGATGTCCAAAGGCACTTGGACAAGGCTTCCGAGTACGCTTGGATTTGCGACCAAAGTGGAGGTAAGTGTTAGTGGGCCGTTAGACACTCTAACATCTTCTAAGTTAATGTGTTCAAAACAGAAACGCCCATTGTTGTAAATAATGTTTTTATGACAGAACCTGTCTGTGAGGAGACCTTTGTGAGGGAAAGCCTCAAAGATTGCTATCAGCTTGTCAATGTCCCAAGTTTTGAGCAAGAATCGTCGTTCACGAGCCGGGAGACACTGCATAGGCACTGCAGGTAAGTACATTGAGAACATTCGAACGTGTTCTTTTGTACAGTCATGCTTACAGAGAGTTTTATGTACATACAATTTATTGATTTTGCGCAGAGACGTGAGGACCTTTAAGGCATGCTTGCAAGACATTATTTCGTCGAAGTGTGAGGATGACCCGCGTATGTTCCACCAGTGGGATGTTTACTACTTCCGAGATCTCATTGGACGGGGCATGAACTGGACTTGTTTTGGTGAGTTGAGGAAGCACCAAAGAGGGAAGGGTGTGCTAGAAAAGAAAAAGAAAAACGATTTTCAAAAAGAAAAAAATTACGCTGTGCTGTTATGCACTCTTAACTGTGGCATTAAATAAAAAGATCGCATTTTTTATCCTTATTGCACTAAAGCGAAAAAATTGTTGATAGTTTTCTAGTTATATAGATAATTCATTGTTGATATCGCACACCACCGAGTTGCACGCCAAATTGTAGCATTAGGTGCATCTCATAGTGCTTTCATTGTGGCACAGACTTCATGAAATACAGCCACGTCAGATAAGCTTCAGGGTTCAGTTCTTGGACCACTGTTAATTGTAAACAGATTTCATGGCTGTTGGTTACAAAGAGAAGCCGCTGAATTTCTCCTACAACAATAATGGCAATCATTTGTCTGTATATTTATGCTATGTACCATCCTTTATGTAAATATATTAAGTTTTATTTCTTTATTTATTTATTTTGTCATGTTAGCAGCTACAAATATCTGAGTGTTATTTTTTCAGATGACCTAAACTGGCATGTTCATATTAACCACTTCTCTGTGAAAAAACTATGAAAGGCTGGCTACATTAAAAGAAACTTGAAAACTGAAACGAGTGATTGTAAACTGCTTGTTTACAAATTATTAGCTTGTCCAATACTAGAATACGCTTCAGCTGTATGGTATCCACATCTCCCGTGTGATATTGAGAATTTAATGTCGATTCCAAAAAAAAAAAGAAATCAGATTCATCTACGGTCGTTTTGATAGTATCTTGACACCTACATCACATGGTCAAATTTTATCTCGGCAGATTTTGAAACATTGGCGCACACGCGAACGTACAATTTTGCCGGACAAAATTGTCCGCACGTCATCTGACGTTTAGGCCCCCTTCGTTTTTATTTATCCTCTAGTGCAAGGGCCACTATAAAAAAAACCCCGCAGACCGAACATTATTCTTTTCAGGACATTCATTAGCTGCTTCAAATTTTTTTTCTCCACTCAGTGTTGAGATTTGGAAAAACTTGGATGGTTCACTTTGTTCATTGCCGTATGGAGAGTTTGTTGAAAAACTGCCTAACCATGTAACGTCTTGATCTGATTTGTATGATGTTAGCGTTATTTTGTTGTATGGGCTAATATCCGCACCCTATTCCAATGAAGAGCTCGTTAAGTAGTTATGTAATAATTTTAATCTGTTCTATATAATCTTGACGTTTGTTCTTCGTTCGAAAATATGTACCGATTTTTGCCGTGTCTTTAACTCTAGGCCGCAATGTTTGTACATAAAAAACAATATACTCACGATTTTCGTTCTCCTTTTTTTTTTTGCAGAGTATGACTGCGACATCAACGTTGTTTTGGGAAAGTTACGTGACTGTGATAAACTGTCGGACGAAGCGTCTGCTTACGTGGACAACACGTGGAGGACTGGTCCTTCAACGGTTTCCTGCTGGTTAGTAATATTTCATGAACAAAATATCAGAGGCAAGCTAGAATGCGTCAGTTCAGCTATACGTTGCAGGCAATGCACAGTTGTTGTTTTAAAGTGGATCAGCAATGTAAATACTAAAGCAGAGCCGTACTAATGCTGCATCTTATAAAATAAGGGGTGGTATGTCAACTCCTCTTTCATTCTCTCAAAACGCAGGTTATCGCGTGCACATATGAACTGCTACAGCACTGTTCTCCGAACACTTTGTGGAAATCAAAAAGACGCTCTCAACGACCACCGGTTAGCCAAGTACAGCGCTAAAGTCAGACAGCGAGTATTGCGGTCTTGCAAGAAACAAAATGGTTTGTAAAAGACTGAAAAGCGGTGTTATCTTCAGTGACTTCACGAGTGGTTCTTTTTTCTTTTCAGAGACAACATGCGACGAAAGAGAGCTTCACAAGAATTTATCTACCTGCGATGGCATTGTGGACACGTTTATTGTACCTTATTCAAAAGACTTTTCTGACTTGGGTAAAATGGCCACCGCTTGCACGTGAGTGATTGCCAGTGGTTATTGTTGGTTAGCGCTGCGTGCGACATACGCCTTGTAGCCTCTAATATGACGCAAATATTGCATTCTTTCAGAAATGTGAAACGGTTTCAAAAGTGCGTCCATAAGACTGCTCCAAAGGAGTGCTTCGAGCCAGGCGGCATCGAATTGGTTACAACGCAGAAGTACTTTCGGGAGTATTACTACCAGTACAACTGGATCTGTAGAGTCGTCGAGGCGAGGCCGTCAGGTGAGGCTCATCGAATTTTTTAGCGTAGCGATTGAAGTTGCGAGATGCTACGATAAAAAAAAAAGCATCACGGCACGCGCTATACGTTTAGCCAGTGGGGACGTCAGCGGGCTAGACGGTGCACGCTACAGGAGCAAGGTATGATGCTTTAAAAAAAACGAATGCTGATTGATTGATTGATATGTGGGTTTTAACGTCCCCAAACCACCATATGATTATGAGAGAAGCCGTATTGGAGGGCTCCGGGAATTTCGACCACCTGGGGTTCTTTAACGTGCACCCAAATCTGAGCACACAGGCCTACAACAATTCCGCCTCCATCGGAAATGCAGCCGTCACAGCCAGGATTCGCACCCGCGACCTGCGGGTCAGCAGCCGAGTACCTTGGCCACTAGACCGCAGCGGCGGGGCAAAGTTACGACTACTATCCTCCTTGTTTTAAATCTTCAGCTTGAAAATGACTTCAGTTTTCATTATATAGCATTTGCTAGCGTCTTGTTGTCTAAAAAAATATATACTAAATAAATTTCATTCGCTTGCCATCTTACTGCGCACACTAACTGTGATTAGTGTATGAATTGTACTATCAGCGTGAAATGAAACCCGAACAACAACGAGCCTTGTCGACAGTGTAGTGCGTGCCGTCCAGTTATCAACGTTGACAGGCGCGCGCATACTGTTCGGCAGCTCTGCGCATATACGCGTGCCTGTCCACGGTGAAGGCTGGACGGCACGTACTATACCATCGTGAAGGCTTGCTGCTGTTCGGGTTTCATTTGACGCTGATAGCACGTGTGCATGTCCCCAATAAGCTGTTAGTCCTAATGGCATTGTTAAACGCATATAGATTGTCCATATTTGTTGTGAATAAAAATCACGAACCGCTTTCTTAACTAGTATTGGCATCATGAAATTGGGACTGATAAAGAAGCTGTCGCTTATTGAGGAGCACTTCGCAACAACGGGGAACAAAAAACCGTGATTGTGAATAGCGAAGGTAGCCTGCCGACCACAACTCCAGTGGATTCAGCACTTTGTGAGAACTCAGAAGTTGAATTCACTGAAATTGTTGCTCACTAAGAATAACTAGCCTGACAATCGTGCCCACCAGTTCACCACTCACGCTATCTGAGCGTGAAAAAGTTGAGGCACTATTTCATTGTTCCATGCAATGTTAACATCCTTGCAGTGTTTTATTGCTTTGCGGTGTTTCACCCTTGCAGTGTTGCCCCGCCGCGGTGGTCTAGTAGGTAAGGTACTCGGCTGCTGACCCGCAGGTCGCGGGATCGAGTCCCGGCTGCGGCGGCTGCTTTTCCGATGGAGGCGGAAATGTTGTAGGCCCGTGTGCTCAGATTTGGGTGCACGTTAAAGAACCGCAGGTGGTCGAAATTTCCGGAGCCCTCTACTACGGCGTCTTTCATAATTATACGATGGTTTTGGGACATTAAAACCCACATATCAATCAGCCTTGCAGTGTTTCATTGTCTGCAACAGCACTGTCGACACTCTTTTTGTCGCTCTGATGTATACACTTACGAGTAATGCTGATCTTTACACGCTAAAGTGAACTCTTAAAAATAAATTCGATGAAATTTTGTATCAATTACGCAGTGTCGACGAGAAAAAAACAATTAAACTGAATTATATAGGACTGTATCTTCAAATATGGGCCGCTCTTTTTATACTTGATTTGAATAGAAGAAAATGTTCCGTTCTTTGGAAGGCTGACTGCCTAATTGTTAGTATTGCTCGACGGCTAGTTGGGATAAGTAATTTCGGTTGCGTCGCAGGCTGTCCTTTTGTTCCCTACTTCCGTACTTCTACATGTAGATAACTTCAAATGAGGAATAAAACTCGAAAATCGCCACATTATGAGTGACTTGCCGGCTGCACATACCGGTAAACAATATCGCTATCTCACACGAGACTTTATTTATTTTACTCGAACACGCAAACACGGGTGTATCTTGACGATTCAACGTAAACTCTTTATTGCCTTAGGGCCCGAGTGCAGCAAGGCCCATTTGATTGACCGCTTACCCGAGTGCTCTGGCTTTGTCATGGGTCGTCTATTTGGAACTACCGAAGCCTACATTGAAGAAAAAGATCTGGACACATACATGAGGTGATAATCTCGTGCATATCATTATCAAGTGCTGTTCTCGACATCAATGAAAAAAAAAACACTGTTTAAGACTTGCATGGTACATCTGCAATCATAAACACACTGACTAAATGAAATAGTCTATCACCACTGGAAATTGTGGCCGTTGATTTTAACACTGCCCTAACCTGTGCACCTTTTTCAAGTGCCCTTTTTTCTTCTGTTTGTATATCTCGCTTTATTCCAGGTACCAGCGTGACTACGAAGTCTGTGTCTCGATGGTTATACGGGACGTCTGTGGAAGCACAGAATACGCACAAGAGGACAGCTTAGAAGTTGTAAAGTTTACGCGGGACTATCTGAAACTGGGGGCCTTTTTGCGAGAATCCGTATCTTCCAGGGCTGGTAAGTGAATCGACGTGATAGCTGGGCTAATTTAACAGTTGCATTACACTGTAGTCACATGGATACAGCTACAAGAAGCGTATAGACATTGTTCCCCGGTTCTTTCCGTTATATCAAGACAAAGAAAAAATGTTTTACATAGATAACGCTTAACAATAAAGAACTCACTTTTATGCACCTGCGAGCTCGTTCAAACATTTCTCGTGTGGTCTTTCTACAGACCCAAGGTGCTTTCGCAACTACGTCAACAAAAAGCTTAAGGAGTGCGAAGGACTCATCGTTGCGTTCCCATCACCACAACTCTCCAAATCTTACCATGGCGCCCAACTTGAAGAGTCCTGCAGGTTTGTGCGAATTATGGTTACCAGTTATGCGTGTGTTCTTCACCAAATGACCTCGATTATATTGGCCGCTTATAGTGCCTCACTTTCTGCGACTTACTTGTAGACGTGGGTTTGTGTTGGGGGTTACCACTTATGCATCATTCTGGGTAAGCACTACGTACAAGCTCATACTTAGTTGACATGGACTAGTAAAAGAAAAATTGAGCTGTTTGCAACCTTTTAGTTTTTAATGTAGCAGCTAGATCTTCATATTTTAGAAAAAAAAATTACAACAAAAGCTCTTATTTTAACATAAGGCGAACCAGAAATGAGCTTGCTAAATTGTATTATGCCACAGCTGAGCTCTTAGGTTAACGTACGGTGAACCAGAAATGAATTTTCTAAATTGTATTGTATCGCAGGTAACTAAGTTCACAACGCTAAACTTTCGCTCATTGAGGTACCAATTTATTGAACAAATTCTTCAAAATAAAAAAAAATAATAAACGTCCTAGCATCAGATTTAGAATAATACAAAGTATTAGTCTAATACAAAGTGCTATTCCAAATCAAAGAAAAATTGTCACATGCCTTAGCGTCTAAGTTGATAGAGCGAAGTACGATAGATTTAATTGATATCGGATGCGCAGCTTCACAGAAACCACCCCCTCCTCCCTCCTTTTTTGCCTTTCAAATGTATTTCAGAAGAGAAACCGACGTGTTATCAGAGCACAGGTTCTACTCCAAACTTCTTCATGTTCTTGTTCTGCATCAAGCTCATGGAAGAAGGAAATATAGAATTAAATGTTAGGACTTAGACGTGTGTTTGATTAGGTCATGTTTGTTAAGGTCACAGAAAATCTGCCATTTTTTTAACATGAACAGCGTGCTGTTATGCTTATTCGTGTGCCTCCAGTAATAATCCAAAGGGGAGCTTGGGCTTCCTCAAGTAATGAGTGGTTTGAACGTTTGTCAGCATAGCGTCATGACAATTCAACTGATGCGTCATGTAAGATTATAAACAAGTACAAAAACTTTTGATCTTATATTTTCTCACAGAACACTTCAGGACTACGTGTTCTGCGCAAATATGAAGTTGAACAAGGTATGCGGCAGTCTCCGCAACAATCAAGTGACAACAGAAGCTCGAAAAGTTATAGCTGAAAAATACGACAACCACTCATGGGTCTGCCGAATAAAGCAGGTTGCGGGTAAGTAATAAAGTATGAACTGTAATCTCTACATCGAGAAGAATAAGTCGAAATGGTTGTTCATGTACTTAGAGCCGTACAACGAATGGTATACGAATGGTGCCGCTTGTAAGTCAAACCAGATGTTACCGCACTTCTTGCGCAATTCTTGGCGGAAGCAGTTTCACCACTGGCATCATCAAAAAGCGTTTTCATGGAGCTGGAATAGGATTCGATGATTAAATTTACGTCACAGCTGTATTAAAACTATAGACAGTCTACAACAACAGTCGGACCTCGTTATTATTTCAATTCTCACCAACTCCTGCTAGTAAATATTGGTTTCTGTATTTGAGTATCGCTGTAGCACTGCTGAAACTTTCGAGATTCATACATAGCTGGCGTAAATAAACAGCGCCATTGTCACGTCTTCTGCAGTGTGGAAGTTACAAAACACACACACACACACACACACACACACACACACACACACACACACGCACACGCACACGCACACGCACGCACGCACGCACGCGCACGCGCACACACACACGCGCGCGCACACGCACACACACACACACACACAGAAAACTGAGTAATGAAAACATGCTTTTTGGATGCTCCATCTACCAGAAATGCGTGTGCCTGGTTGTCTAATTGGTGTCAAAAATACAAAATCTAGTAGAGTTGGTAACAAAAATATACGGCAGCACTTTTCCAGCAAAAGATGGCCTCTTAGTTGGAAATCGGTAGGTGGAACTGGCGTGCGTCTGTGTA
Organism: Rhipicephalus microplus; assembly: GCF_043290135.1. NCBI lineage: Eukaryota > Metazoa > Arthropoda > Arachnida > Ixodida > Ixodidae > Rhipicephalus > Rhipicephalus microplus. The sequence continues at coordinate 121,019,886 of NC_134710.1, forward strand.
GCTTCGCAGAGCACATTTAGCTTTTCAGCTGAGCACACAGGCCACAGCAGTTAAATATTGCCGCGCCCGAAACAGAGAACGAAGACAATGTGCGCGCCAACACTCTCGTGCAAAGGGACACTGAAGAAGACGACGTGCTTTTGTTTGGCTCTCTTGCTCTTGGCTCCTGCATTAAAAACACATGCCGTTGGTTCTCGGACTCAACATCTCGGTGAACTGCTTACGATGAACCGCGACACTGGTGGAGGTGCTGGGTTGCAAACCTGCCGATGCTCAACACCCCATCTGGGAGCCGTTTATCAAGTTCGACACGCAGCCACCTGTTACGACACCAGTGCACCGCTTCAGTCGGTGATTGCTAGGCCTCTCTCCTGAGCTGACCTTCTTCGACGAACATTCCACTGGGCATTACGTACCTCTGCCAATGGCCTCCGCCAGCCAGCTACAGGTGGTCCAAGGGATACAAGGCAGCCCCGTTTCCAATCCAGCCCAGGTAACACTTCTTCAGCCACTTCTGCCTGATCACTTCAGTGGTGCCCCACTTGAAGATGTGTAAGATTGGCTTAAGCATTACGAACACGTTGCCGACCAATACCAGTAGAATGCTCAACAGAAGCTCGCCCACGCGTACTTCACTTTCGATGACAGCGCTCACACGTGGCTTTAGAATCGAGAAGGCCGCATATCGACATGGGATGAGTTTCGTCAGCAGCTGATTGACACCTTTGCTAGCGTCGACCGTCGAGAGCGGGCTCAGCAGTTGCTCGAGTTAAGGCTTCAAAAACCTAACAAAACTGTGGCAATGTTTGCTGAAGACGTGACGCGCCTATGTCGTCTGGCTGATCCTAATATGTCCGAGGAAAAGAAGTTGTGATACCTTATGCGCGGCGTGAAAGAACAACTGTTTGCTGGACTTGCACGCAATGCCCCAACAATCGTGGCCGATTTTATAAGAGAAGCCACTGCCATTGAGCGTGCTCTGCACCAAAAATCGATGCAGTATGATCGCTCGTCCACTACCACCCCAATCAACGCCGCTTCAGTGACTTTGGACAATCAGGGCTCCCTACGTGACCTGATCAGAGATATTGTCCGAGAAGAAATTGAGAAGCTTTGGACTCCAGTGGATACACCAGCGACCGCCGTGGCCGCAGTTGTTCGTGACGAACTTAGGCACGCTTTTCCAGCAGCTGATCTTGGTCGCGAGCAGCGTTGACTGAGTTACGCCGACACTGTCCGCCGTCCACCAGCCTTCCCGCCTATTACATCATACTACCAGCCGCCTACAGCCGCACCTTCGTCGCAACCATTGGAGGAGGCTTTCAGACGTCGGCCCATGTCTTCGATGTCTTCATGCCACCAGCCACCACTTGCCGGGCCTTACTCACCACCACAACAGGACATGGGACGCCCACAATGTCGCAAAACGGACGCTTGGAACACTGTCGATCGGCGCCCTCTCTGCTACAACTGTGGTGGTGCCGGCCATATAGCTCGCTATTGTTGGTACCGCGTCACATTGCTTGGCCCGTCTCGGCCAGGGTACGACGGTCGCCGTGCCGATGCCAACTACATTGTTCGCCATGACGACCCTGGTTTTCGAGGACGTTCAACAACGTGGTCTCCCTATCACGAGTCGCTTCCTAATCGACAGCCCAATTCCGCCCACAGGTCACGCTCTCCATCCCCTGGTCAGACATCGTCACCGAATCGACGTACTTTTGCTGACCTTTGGGGAACAAGGTCGCCCAGCCCTTACCGGGGAAACTAAAGGCGGCGACCTCTCGGGGTAAGGTCGCAGCCCGACCACAAGACGATAAAAAGTCCCCAGTACTGCCGCTACAGAACAACTCGACGCTGACGAATATTAACAACAACGAAATGGTGAGCGCCGACCTCAATGTAATAATTGATGGAGAGCAAGTGACGGCCTTAGTCGATACGGGTGTTGATTTTTCCATAATAAGTCACAAGCTGGCTGATCATCTTAGAAAAGTAAAAACGCCATGGACAAGACCACATATAAGAACAGCGGGTGGTCAATTACTGCTCCCTACGGAAAAATGCACAGCAAGAATCAGCATAGGAGATTCTTCTTTCGTCGTGACCTTCATAGTTCTCCCAGAGTGCTGCAAAAATTTACTTATAACAGTGGACTTTCTCAAGGAGCATGGCGCAATAATCAACATCCCGGACCGCGTGGTCTCGTTTTACGAGAGTGCTCGTATGACTGATCCTGCATCACCAGAGCACAAATCCTTTCGTCTCAAAGACCACAATATAGTCGTGCCGCCTCGATCATGTATCCTCATTTCAGTAGCATGTGACGTACCGTTCAACGGTGAAGAGTCACCGACCAACTAACCTCGCTGCTTTTCACTCCCGGGATTTCAGTAGCGCAAGGAATAGTCAATGTCACTGACGGCCGAACGAACTTGCTGTTGACCAATATCACCTCCGAGCGACGGCACCTTCCAAAAGGCACAACTTTTGTGCATTTTGACGAGATTGCAGATGTTTGTGACTGCTTTTCAGCACTCGAAGCAACACCTACACAAGACCCACATGACCTTGCACCTAACCCTGACGTCAACCCTACTTTAACTCAGCAACAGCGAAAACGCCTGCTTGTGCTGCTAGCCGAGTACCACGACTGTTTTGCGTCGACCTCGAAAGTTGGCCGGACGTCCTTGACCAAGCACTGCATCATCACAGAGGACACGGCTAGACCAATCTATCAAAATACGTACCATGGGGCGTCAAAAGAACGAGAAGCGATTGTACAGCAGGTGACAAAAATGCTTGAAGACGAAGTCATTCAACCGTCGAAAAGCCCTTGGACATCACCTGTTGTTCTAGTCAAGAAGAAGGACGGCAGCATACATTTCTGTGTGGACTGTTGAAAGCTAAATCAGATTACAAAAAAAGACGTGTACCCGCTTCCCCGAATAGATTATTCTATCGACAGGCTTCGAAACGCACGTTCTCTCCCATGGACTTAACGAGCGGATATTGGCAAATTGAAGTCGACCCCAGGGATCGTGAAAAAACCGCTTTGCTGACGCCAGACGGACTGTACGAATTTAAGGTTTTACCATTTGGCTTGTGCTCCGCGCCTTCTACTTTCCAGCGTCTCATGGATACCGTTCTCTCTGGGCTTAAATGGAGAACCTGCCTAGTATACATTGACGACGTCAATGTGTTTTCTACAACGTTTGACGAACACTTTGAACGATTGCAAATAGTCTTGCAGGCCATACGGGCCGCGGGCCTGACGCTCAAGCCGGATAAATGTCACTTCTGCTTTGAGGAACTGCAGTTTCTTGGCCATGTCGTCAGTTACGTAGGAGTTCGTCCAGATCCCGAGAAAGTTGCCGCCATCACACAGTTTCCAACACCCTCAGATGAAAAGGAAGTCAGGCGTTTTCTGGGTCTCTGTGCATATTATTGGCGTTTTATTCCAGATTTTGCGCGCATTGCGTCGCCTTTAACTCGTCTCACGAGGGATGACGTTGCATTTGTTTGGGGTGATGAACAGGTAGCTGCTTTCAATGACTTGTGGCAATGTCTACACACGACCCCCGTACTTGCCCATTTTGATGAGACAGCCCCTACAGTGCTCCATACTGACGCCAGCAATGTTGGCCTCGGAGCTGTGCTTGTGCAGCACCAGGACGACGAGGAAAGAGTGATCGCTTACGCAAGCAGAACTTTGTCACGCACAGAAGCAAATTAATCGACCACTGAAAAGGAAGGCCTCGCCGTGGTGTGGGCAGTTATGAAATTTTGCCCACACTTGTACGGCCGCCCATTCAAGGTTATCAGTGACCACCATTCGTTGTGTTGGTTAACAAGTCTGAGAGATCCTTCCGGACGATTGCCACACTGGAGCCTTAGACTACAGAAGTTTGATATAACGATGGTGTATAAGTCGGGAAAACGACACATGGATGTGGACACATCGAACACAGAACTGGGACGAGATTCTCCCTTACATAACGTTTGCATACAATACTGCAAAACAAGAAACCACAAAGATGATCCCATTCAGCCTTGTTCACGGACGAGAAGTAAGGACTATGTTAAATACGATGTTGCCACACAAATGCGATGACAACGAAATGAGTGCTGACGCGTTTACTCAACGCGCAGAGGAAGCCAGGCAGCTCGCACGTCTTCTAATATACCAACAGCAAGAGTACAATGCATGTCGCTATAACCTACGTCATACACCTGTAACGTACGAAACCGGGGACAGGGTTATGGGTGTGGACGCCTGTACGAAAAGTTGCTCAGAAGGTACTTCGGACCTTATCGAGTGCTGCGACGACTAAGTGACGTTACCTACAAAGTCGTCCCGGATAGCCCAAACTGCACAAGGCGTCGCCAGCACCGACCTGAACTTGTGCACGTAGTGCGCATTAAGCCATACGTCAGCGATTGACTCTGCGAGGCACCGTCGCTTATACAAAGTGACTCTATGCGCGAATCACTGGCTCAGCTATAGCATCGGGGCGATGCTCTTTTAAGGGGAGGCAAATGTCGCGCCCGAAACGGAGAACGAAGACGATGTGCGCGCCAACAGTCTCGTGAAAAGGGACACTGAAGAAGACGACGTGCTTTTGTTTGGCTTTCTTGCTCTTGGCTCCTGCAATAAAAACACACGCCGTCGGTTCTCGGACTCGACGTCTCGGTGAACTGCTTACGTTGAACCGCGACTATATTCTGTTAATTTTTCATGTTCTGCAAGTTGTGGCGATGACACGAATAAAAAGCGCGCAAAGCAGAGGGTAGGGGCCTGCGGTTGTAGCTCTTTGAACGCGACGTGGAGAAAAGTAAAAGGACTGTAATTATCACACAGAAAGCTTTGGGGAACAGTTGCTTTCTTAAAGATGTAGTTTACGCAATAAACATCCACTCCATTCAATTACAACTTATCCTTCAGCATACTTGCGTCGAGGATCAAAGCGCTATCACCGCCATGTGTACAATGTGTGATTAAACTGACGTAGACATCACGTGTAGAGCTAAAGATCCTCGTGAATTTTGAGTTCCACTGTTTTGACCTGTGACTTTTTTGTTTCTTTCCAGAAAAAGGTTGCACAAAACAAGGAATAGTCTCGAAGCTGAAGCAGTGTGTTGGATTCTTGTTCGTTCATGTTGTGAAGCATGCTACAGACTACGATGTGTACAATGACGATACGTGCAAGTACGTGGTGTCATGGCCAGCTCCCTTGGTTTTTTTTTGTTTTTCTGATAAGTTCTTCACTCTAGCAATGTTCACACACAGGAAAGCATAAGCCTTGTAGTTCCAAGTTATTGTCTCTATTCTACAATAATTCATATTGCACCTAATAGGTCCACAATTACCTTTTTATTATGTATTCTTCAGTGCGGAGTACTATCTTCAGAAACATCATAATGAGCGAGTACGTTGATTAAGAAACGGTGGTCGCTGACAAGCGTAAAAGACTGTAGCCTAGATCTTTGATTTAAAAAAAAACACCATCGAAAAACTAAACATATCACTTCAGACTATACATGTCAAGGTCAAACAGTTTTAGCGGAACTTACCAACAATTAGGTATTGCCCACAACACTAAGCTATAGACCGTATGGCTGTTTACACACAGAGGTGCTGGATGACTTCCGGTTTTGTGTGCCGCTGTAGCATAGCAGCATTGGTGTGCTTCAGAAGGCTTAACGAGTAGCCAGTTCATTTGCAAGAGTTTTGTCCCTGTATCTAGTCAAATATTTGAAATTCACTTTCTTATAAGCTAGATAAATATTTATAGGTGTTCGTCCTTAACTTTTAGCGCTTCATTTTTACCTGAAAGCGGAAAAAGTGTTTTGCCTTACTCAAGCACAATTTGAAACACAAGGTCTCCGTTTCGTCTTAAAAAGTTTTTAATGAAGTTACTGGAAGTTTCTAGGGTAGCAACACGTGCTGCTGCTATTACTAAGCTGAAACAGACCAAAAAGGCGAATAAAGCTCTGATCTTGGTAACTTGTCTTTACTCCGAAGATGCTGCAGCTGAGTAACATAGCTGGTTACCCGTACTGCCATTAATTTGACTGAGATGCGCCACATTTTTTTTCAGGTACGTCCAAGAATACCAGCAATGCGTAGCAGACATGCTTAACACATCGTGCTCCCGACAAGCTGTGTTAATGAAGCTCGATGACATCAAATATTATACAAGTCATCTGTACTCAAAGTACGAACATCTGTGTCGCTCAGGTAAATCAGTTTTGCTTTCTTTTTTTAAGTGACCCTATGGACGCGGCTACTCCGTACGACCATAAACTAATTTCATTTTTGCGTACTGTTTGGCAAAGCCCCCTTCTGTGAGGAGGCGGTGCTGGTGAAAAACTTGTCCCAGTGCACCGGCTACATAACGGTCAACGTTCTCCCGCACCTAAAGAAAACATCGGATCGGAGCAGACTCAATTTGGCTTGCAAGTAAGACAGTATTCGCACTTTCGAAGCGCAACCGCTTTTTTTTTTTTCGCAAAAACTAAGCGGTGCGAATGACCTCATTTCCAGCGGCTTGAAAGGCTTTCAGAGATGCGTTAAGATGACCATCCCGGGAGAGTGCAAAGGGTCCAAGGTGATGTACTCCTCGAGCGTACTGTACTACACGAAGGACCTCTACCAGAAGTATAGTTGGACCTGTGACGCGACTGCGAAGAGTAAGCGATGCTCACTTGAAGCTCGCCACTGATAACTGTTGGCCACTGTAGTGTGAAAGCGAGTTAAGTACTCTTATTTTCTTCTTACAGACCAGTTATGCAACACAGAGGCGCTGCACAAGCGGTTACCTATGTGTTCAGGGTTCATTACGCACAAAGCTGCGGTAAATGCTGTCAGCAAAACTGACCGACGTTCTCTGAAATTGGCCTGCAGGTAAGTCCAGCCCAGCAGTGCATCTTTGTCTTTTCATTTAGTGAACGAGTTTTTTTTTTCTTTTTCACGTTTTAGTGCTGTGATGGACTACCAGAGATGTGTCCAGGGAATAGTTTCAGAAGTATGCCAGGATCGTCAGTACATGCCCGAGACAACCGACGTAAAACACTACACGCGAGACTTGTACTTCAAGTACTATTGGACCTGCCAGCCGGACTCTTCACAAGGTGATCCCTCGCGTGTCGCAGTAGAAGCCGCTTTCGGCTCAGACGTGGCTGTTGTTTCAACGGGTATAATTTTATTGCAGGAAAAAAGTGCGACGAATCCAAGCTTGAAGATGCTCTGCACAGTTGCCAAGGCTTCTTACTAACGCAAGTTCTTGTTAACGCTAATGGAAGTCTACTGCGTATGACTGAGGCATGCAGGCAAGTGAATTCACAAACGTGTAGCTGTATTTGTCCAAAAAGAATCTTTTGAGTTTATAAACAGCGTATAGGCAATATTAATCGGCACCATTCTTCATCATAAGGAATGTTTCAAGAAACGTTGATAGATTCATTATCTTCATGCGCAGTGGACTGAGCGATTACAACTTCTGTCAATGGTATCTTACTCAAGAGGTTTGCCACTCGGCGAAATCAGTCGATGAAACGTCCAACAAAAATTATCTTTCAAGTGATCATCGCTTCGTGTGTGAGGCGTTCTCAAGGCAAGGTACGCGCCTTCTGGAAGCTGTGATTTTTAGAATATGCGCGAAATCGCACTAGTTTTTCGCGGCAACTGAACTACATTTTCTTGCATTTGCAGAGCCCTCTTGTAATAAGGAAGGTATTATCCAAGTGATATCAGAATGTTCAGGGTACATGAGGGATTATATCCTGCCTAACATAATTGAGTATGGCGAGGAAGCGACAAGATCGACGGCTTGCAAGTGAGCACTGTTTTTACCATTCTATGAACTTATTTACTCTCACAAAATTTCCGCCTAAAATTGTAACCTTTTTGCGGTTTCAGGGGTTTTGTCAACTACAAGGAATGTGTAAACGCAGCGACGGAAAAAATTTGCCCGAAATCAAGGCTGAGTCCGACAGATGCGGCACAGATTGAGAGCTATAAGGATCAATTGTTCCAAAAAGTCAACTGGACTTGTTTGCCTGGTAAGTTCAAGTGACAAAAATGGACCAGGCCCTCCTGGTCAAGCGCTAAACTTCAATATTTTATTTTTATTTCAGGGAATTCACGTTTGTCCGACTCCCTATGCAATATTGATGAGATTCAGATGAATCTCACTACGTGTTTGGGTTTCATCGACAACATCTTAAGCTCAAAGCGACTGAAAAAAACGACCGAGGAATGCGAGTGAGTACAGCGTCACTTTCGCTTTTCCACCGCGTACACATTTCGTGATAGCTTATGCAATGACCACAACAGGCGTCACTGTTCAGCCTACTGGTGATACAATGGGTACGTTGCCACAAAGGGGTTTCAGCTCGTCACTTGTATTTGTCTTTAGCCCACTGTTGCAGCCAGGTTGGGTTACCAGTGAACGTAAGTAAGGCCGATACTGTGGAGATATTGCGGTAGTGGTCCCTAAAGTTTGACGGGATTTAAACCTGGGAGCGTTAGCCCACATCATTACAAAACCATGGTGGCAGATTTGGAACGTTTATTCAACTACACGCGTCCTTTATTGCGCCAATCTCACAGGAGGTGACCAGTGAAGACATGAACGATTTCCGAGTCGATGGCCTCGCTATGCAGTGAAAAAAAAATGCTCGGTGTTTTGACAGGTACCACGAGAAGCCACCATTGAGTCTGTCGTTTCTGGTGTCTTTCTACTCGACCGGGGCCTGTTTTCTACTATTATGTTATATAACTATTATGGAAACGAGCTAGCCCAGCCACGTATACCCTCAGTGAGATGTTTCATACTTTTTGCAATGCTGTGCTATAGCGCCATTTGCACTGCAGCATTGCTCAAATAGTTGTGTGAAATTTAATTTTAGTGGCGTCCACATTTTGTGTAATGTTTCCTCCTCTTGAAGAGATAGCATAATTCAGGCATGTACGTCAGACTTTGCCGATGCGGCGCTGCGTAAAGCACCGCCACCAGCACCCTCATCTCCACGCTGGCCATAGCTGTGTAGTGCAAAGACAGCCGTCCGCAAGCTAATCGGCATAGGTTCCTTTCATTCGTTGGTGTTGAGGCGTGGTTACCTGAAAAGGACCTGGCATGCTTTTTCCGTCAATCCAACCTCGCCCCCGAAAAGTAAAAAGCTCATCAAAGAGAACTGCATGTACAATGCAAAATATGTTTCAGTATCTTCGGTGTGCTGCAACTCGCAATTTAAGGCAGTCACCTCGATGTGCGTTCTGTAACGCCTAAATGCGTAAATTTGTGCTTACACATGTTGCCAAAGCGATGAACTGCCTACACGAGCAATGTATCTTACGATCAGTGGTACGAAGCTCGCTTTATCCGGCATGAATGGTCCCGGTAATTTTCGCATTTGCAGTTACATTCTCCATATCTATCTCTCACTTCCTGAGCGTTGAACAGTTTTATTACGTATCCGGAAAGTTTTGTTGATGGTTGTCTTCCATTCGTATGTATTGCAAAGGGAATACATGCTTGCACTGTTTAATTTTGAATATACAAATTGCCTAGCGCTCAATGAACATAGCAACGAACAGTCTTCTCTTGATTTATGAAGTTCCAATTAAAATGGCAATAATTATCTCGCGTGCAAGAGCAAAAGTGGTAGGCAGACCTGATCTTCGCCACGGGCGTTTGTTAATCAAACTGATCGACCCGTGAACTCGGATACAACTTCGTTGATTCTGAGAAAGCCCCAGTTCAACTAGTGACTGTAAAGCATTTGATGTGTTGGACGCCAATCAGCAGCTTCTTTGCATATGAAATAATTTGGTGATCTTGCACTACTTATGCAAGGATAGAGGCATAGAGGAGCAATTGTGGTGACCTAGCGTCTCGCAGTTTTTCACTTCCGTAGTCTACTCATCTGCTAGGTCTGCTTCGAAGTGAAGGCCACATCAGCACTGTTTTAATTTTGATCATACAAATTAACTAGCACTAAATAACATAACAACGAACAGTCTTCTCGTTATTGAAGAGGTTCCAGTTAATATGGAAATAATTATCTCGGCTGCAAGAGCAAAAGTGGTGAGCAGACCCGATCTTCGCCGCAGGCGTTTGTCAATCAAACTGATCGGCCCGTGAACTCGGATACAACCCCGTTGATTCTGAGAAAGCCCCAGTTCAACTGGTGTCTGTCATGGTGGCTGTGTGACGGTAAAGCATTTGATGCAGTGGACGCCAATCAGCAGCTTCTTTGCATATGAAATAATTTGGGGATCTTGCACTACTTGTGCAAGAATGTTGCCATAGACGAGCTTGTGATAACCTAGCTGCTTCCAGTTTTTCACTTCCGAAGATCTGCTTCGAAGTGAAGGCAACATCAGCACAATTTTATTTTGGGTCGTGCACATTACCTAGCACTTAATGAACATAACAACAAACAGTCTCTCGTCCTAGTTGATGAGATTTTTATGAAATTTTCAACAATTATCTCGAGTGAAATTAACAAGGGTGTCGTAGTGTAGAGCTACTTAACATAATTTTTATTAACGTGATCCTAATAAACATCATATTAGTAAGGTCTAATTAGCACGAGTGTACGTAGCGTGCCCATGATTAACCTCACGTTAATTAGCATAGTTTAGTTTGTGCATCAAGTAGCATGCTTTGGCAAGCACGGTTCTAGTTTCACATGTCTTCATTACCACGATCGTATTAAGATATGGAGTACTTACCTTGGTTTTACCACAACGTCGCCTAATTACCATGGTCATAGCATGTCCTGGCATAACTAGGGAAGTATACCGCCTAGCCAAATAGCTAATCAGCCGGCCGCACTGGCTCGAGTGCTAATTGATGATGAAAACGACAAAGGCACGCACCAGCCCAGCAGCGCACTAAAATGTACAAGCTGACCATGGTGAACGCGTGGCCTCAGGTTTATATGCGGTAGCGATGTTGTGAAACGTTTGGCCGGAATGAATGTCAGAAGCCACCGTGCTGATTACAAGGTACATGTAAACTGGTAGAGTATTTTCTATAGAAGCCCATAGATCCAGCAGTCGGTGGCTCGTTGCCACCGTCGCCATCTTCGTGAGGAGGGCACAACTAACTGCAAATAAAAAATGAAAAAAAAAATAATGACACCACAAACGGTAGTGGTAGCGACGTCGCGCATTGGCCCTACTTTGCGCGAAATTGAATTGTTTTCAATTGCTGACCTTTTACGTGCCATTATTAATACGTGATTCTATTGCGCCTTGCGCCTCGCTAATTGCATGCAACAGAGAAAATAAAAAAAACGAAGATTGAGGAAGCAAAGTTGTTTTATTAGCCAAATGAGGTACTTATAATGTGCGCAAAAGCAGAGGCAATTGTGAGACAACTGTCCCCAAGCACAATAGCATAATAGTTCTAAAACTCACTTTGCCCAATCGTCGAAAACCACTGCGGTGAGAAAGCAGCTTTGAAATATAGCTTTGGCAGCCGTAGAGTACAGCGCCTCGTTGCTTAGCGGGTGGCGTTCACCGTCACCAAATGTGAGGGCACGCCAGCCATGCGCCAGCGAAGACAGTTGGCAGCCACAGGAGTGGCCATGTTTGCGCATTCTGTGAGCTAGTTGAGCTCTGAAATGTCACTACAGTAAACAGCGCATAAAAACAAGTAAACTACGGAAGGTACGCATGAAACAACCACGGAAAAGTGAGCGATGACTTGACGATGCGCCGAACCCAAGAACACGCCTAACTAAACACAAGCTCTGATATAAGATTGCCTGGATACACCCCCTCCCCTCCCCAGTAATGACCCTCGACGAAAAATTGAGGCAATCAACTATTTCGCCGGTTGTGAGATACACCGTAAAGTATGTGATAGTTAATTTTGAAAAACTTTGACATATATAAAATTAGGACTTTTTGAAGAAGAATTCCTATTGAGTTTTTAGTTTTTTTTTGTTTGTCCCCTCCTCGCCAAGTCGTGCTTCAATCATCGGTGGGCGTTAATGCCTGTGGCAATAAGTTTCCGACACTTTTCGTTCCAAGTTTCACGACCCATGAAATTCGACCTTGCTGATTATTTAAAGCAGACTTGGTACAGGAATTAAAGCTTCAAAATGACTATATAAGCAGCTCGTGTCTTTAAAAATTATCACTAGGAAAAACTTCCGACACTTGTATTGAATGGGTGCACTTTTGCGCTCAGTGGAACGACAAACAAATGAACGAAGATGCCTCTGGACTATTAACTATTGCGTTTATAGTTGTGTTACTGTTCTCCTAGAATTTATTTATCACCTATTATATTTTTTATGTTTTGTTATGCGTGTTATTTCCGATTGTGTTCTTTATTTACTCATTCATTGTGATCAGTTTGTACCCTCATATTGTTACATTGCTTAGGAACTTACAACCTGGATGTACGACCCCCCCCCCCCCCCCTCCTTATGTAATGCCTCCGGGCCCTTAAGGTTGAATAAATGAAATGAAATGAAATGGTTTGAAAACACCGCCGAACTTTGTCGACCGTGCTTCACGCGATGCCGGGTTCCATCATAACCAATGAAACGCCGTGTGCTGAGGGGTGTATTTGTCTTTTTTCTTTTTGGACTGCTGGCACTCTCAAACGGGGGTGTCGTTAGAGCTCGCAAAAATACCGAGTTTTCGCCAAGCTTGGGCGAACCTGCATAGCGTCCTAATTCGCTTACCCAACACGTTCGCAACGGCCCGTATCCAGTGCTCTTGCATTTCTGCTTTGTAACGGCTACGGAAAATCGCTAAAACTGAACTCCTTTACATCCATGGCAATTGACAACGCAACCGTAGCGTCGAATGAGGTCTTTCTTTGTGGAGCGCGGAGCTGTTGCGTCTGCTCTTGTTTTCGCCGTCGTTCTGGTGAGCGAGTCTAAACAAAATGTGCGTATAATTTGCAGAAAACTGAGCCTTTTCCATGAGTGTGTAAAATATCACACGGATCTACCTTGCTCCGGCATGCAAAAAGTACTCGAGTCGAAGAGAGTCCAGTATTACACACAGACAATCAGCAAATATGTCAGTGAAATCTGTGACGCTCCGATGGAGCCAGGTAAGATGACGAAATCTCGTTGAACTTCGTTGAGGTGACATAGTTACTCGGGTTATGCGAAATATTCAGTGTTGCACAAGACTTTTGAATCAACTGTAAATGCGACTAAAATAAAAAGTTAGTTAAAATTGGCCTTGTGCCTCTCTGACGTTTCTGATACATGCGCTTGAATTCGTACTTTACGGTGAGGAGGTGAAGTTTCGGGCTTAAATATTTCTAGTCATTGACGTAAGGTCTGTGGAGTCCTTATTATGCAATACAAAACTTCTCAAAAAGGATTAGGTGACCAGTTTACAAAAAAAATTCTTTAGATATGCCCCTAGTTTGAAGTTAAGGCCACGTTCCTGGAAAATTTGCATGTGTAACAAATAAATAAACGTTCACTGGTGAGTGAATATAAAACTATAAACTTTGTTCTTGCTTCAATAACGAAATAAAGTCATGCGTTATTGCGAAAGTCATTTTAGTAGAAAAATTTGAAGTTGAGAAATTATGGTCACCGGTTCTTAGACCATTTGCACGTTGAAGTGAATGGCTACCCGTCGTATGCGCACTTAGCCCTCGGTTTTGCTTGCAATGGCGTAATGACTACTGAATCAAAGTAATAAAATGCTCACAATAAATTTTGCAACGCAACGTCTGCTTGCTTTGTACTAGATTCCTGCATCAAAAGCGAGCTGGTTCCAAAACTCGCCGAGTGCTACACTTTTATAAGATACAAAGTCATCCCAAAAGCGAAGTTTATCAGTGACGTTTCTGAGCTTGACGAGTCCTGTTCGTACGTATTCTCTCTTACTTTGGCGACCAAGTTAAAAGGAGTAACGCGCGCTTGTTATCTAATGCGAAGCCTGCGATTTTTTTTAGAGCTGTAATGAGTTACCAGACATGCGTTCAGAGTGTCGTTAAATTAACTTGCAACGGCAGTGAAGACGTGATCAATGATGACGACGTGTGGAAGTACGCTGTGAAGCATTACGGCGCTTACAACTGGACCTGTCGCAACAGCAGCTACAATGGTGAGTGTTCATGTTTAAAAATGACAATGAAGTGATTTCCGCAGGGCCGTAATTTAGGGAATTTTAGCATAAGCGGGGTTAGCACGAGCAAATGCTTGCACGCAACTTTCATTGTCTCTAGTAGAAAAAGTCCTTTGATTGTTTACGGTGTTATATTTTATAGATATGTGCCGCAAAGAGTTTCTTCTTGGGAACCTTACTGAGTGCGTCGGTTTCATTACGATATCTGTTGTTCCAATGAGCAAGGACAAAATGAACCCTCTGCAGCTGCGGAAAGCTTGCAAGTAAGTGCCTTTTACGCGGAATCAGCACCATCTACATTTAATTACTTATCACGGCAGTGGTGTAGGCTCACGGGATCGCGCGTACTTAATAATCATTCTTACCTGCAGCTCTCTGTTGGGCTTTCAACGATGTGTTCTATCTCGTGTGCTAAGCTCTTGCCAGTACAACAGTGCCGTGCTTGAAACGCCCGAAATTCGTCGCTACACGCACGAGATCTACGATCAATACAAGTGGGTGTGTGATGTTCCCGACAGTAGTGACATTGAAGGTAAGGCGCGCTGTACACAAATCGGGGTTACATTTTATACCTGTTGCTTTGCGCCTGACCTGTTTGGGCGTCGGGCTTGACGTCAAAGTTTTACTGATCTTTTCGCAGAAGAAATTGCTTGCAACGACATGAATATCGTCCAGCACCTCAAGAACTGCTACCCATTTGTCGCTTATAATGTCATACCTAACGTACAGCACACAGACATCGAATCCGGGATTCGAACCGCTTGCAGGTGAGTAGACGTTTTAGCAGGACATGGTCCTGATCGTGGGGCTTGGTCGCGCATGAAAAAAAGCGTGTTGCTGTCAGGAGTAGTATACACCTGTACAGTTCCTAGCTTGATTTAAACCAACAAAAGTGGTTAATACAAAGAAGTCTATTGCGCAAAGGTGGTCATTAGACTAATTACTCCCATAACATCCGTAAATTTTGCGCAATTTACGTGTACCTTTGAGTAGGCTTAGCTTCTTTTATTTCTTGGCGACATTCAACTGGAGGCGACGGGACGTAGGTGCTAAGTGTAGCCTGCTATTTGGCCATTAAAGCGAGTTTTGGTCATTCCTTTGTGCAATGGTTTGATGAAGGCTGCTCCTTGTGAAAAACCAACAAACGATAATTTCTGCTTCACACATTGCAAGAAGCCTCCATTGTATGCTCATATTCTAAAAAAAAACACGCAGTGGTGTACGGGATTACCAGTTGTGCATCAACACTGTGCTGCAAACCTGCAAGCATAACGCTACCTCCCTCGACGATATGGTAGTCAAGTATTACACCAACGAAGTATTCAGCAAGTACAACTGGACGTGCGAGACCGGTTAGTAATAGGCGTGCTTTTTTTTCATCCCCTATAATAATTCTAAGATCCCTACTTACACCGAAAATTCTTTCTAGGCACCTTCTGCCGGGAAACTGAGCTCATCAAGAACCTTACCCACTGTAATGGTTTCCTCACGTACAAAGTACTTCCCAACATACTAGACAAGCACCACTACGGAAAGCTACGCATTGCTTGCAAGTGAGTGGTTTCAAGATTTCAGCGTGATTCATGAGCCTTGCGTTCTGGCAGGCATCTGACGTACTGGTATTGATTAACCTACGCAGGGGCATCAAGGATTATCGGAAGTGCCTTGACTACACTATTGATATGAAGTGCAGATACAGCAAGATATTAAATAAGGACAATATTTGGGCAAAAATATCTAAAAGCTATCAAGCATACAAGTGGGCTTGTGATGCTTACTTGCCAGGTAAAAGAAGCGATAGTAATTACCAAAAAATGACAAACTGTTTTCATGAGAACTCGCTTACTGAGCATCGTGCGTGGTCTACGCAGAGACGGAGTGTGACGAGCAAAGGCTGGAAGAAACCCTGAATGAGTGCGCGGGAATCGTTGAATATGACGTCAAGCCGTACACTGACAATCCCAGGGACACGGAGCGAATGAAGACGGCATGCATGTAAGTTCCCCGTCCCGACAACTTGGGCATACGTGTGCTACAAAACAAATTTTTTTTCTAGGAATCTGAGGGAAGCGCAAAACTGCGCTAAGCTGTCCATGTTCCAAGTTTGCGACAACCTTGCCGTGCCCGACAGTGCCAACATAAAGAGGCTCTTGTACCACATCATACAGAAGTACAACTGGACATGCGTTCTGGCTGTAGATTACAAAGGTATGAAATTTTTCTCGTTTAGTGATTTTAACAATATATCTCCGCGTAAACGGGGCTCACAGGGTCAGAAATTATGCTTTGTTCTAGCATGAAGTGCACAATGCGAAAACACTTCAAAACAGTATTCAATGAAGCCAGTTGGCTTTTTTTTTTGGGGGGGGGGGGGGTGCAGGGCAAAACACACACGGACAAAGGTGCATAGTTGACACCATGGGCACTATTATGCGTCTCTGTCCGCGTGTTTTTAGCGCTGCAACTCTAAAACGTTTGACCATGAACCAACTCAACCAAACCAAAGTTCTGCTAGTTGGTTTGTAGCTAATACTGGTTCGAGCAGCAGGACTCCCCCCCCCCCCAAAAAAAATAGAGAGAAAGAGAGAGGACAGACAAGGGCGTTACTGCACTAACTGAATTGATTCCTTTGTGCGGCTAAATAAATTATCAAACGCGTGCAGACACCAACAGATACAAACTTGCGCCTCGTGTTTCCACGAACTAACAATAGCTCGTGACAATGTAGAAGTGCTTTGAAGATTTAGACAGGGATGTGACGAGACGCACAGCGCATCCGTCACTTACCTCTGTCCGCGTCTATGAATCGCCTCTACATTGTTATCACACGCAACCAACTGGGTGCGCCGATATTAGCTGCGAGAGAGAGACATAGATTTTCTCGTACGAACCACTGACGCATGTGCTTTCCTCCTCGATGGCTTGGGTTTTATTCTCGCTATCGCCAATAGATAAGGCCCGAAAACGGTGTTCTTGCCTCCTGAAAAGACCTCAATCCAGGTGCCGTTGTGTAGAGGCTGACAAGAAAGGAACCTGTGCGAAGAAGCGCTGGATAAGATGCGAGAACGTGGTCATGTAATACTTCGGCCAAACAGGTCAATGTCTTAATAAGCGGACATAATAAATGCTGCCTTCCTAGAGACAACAGCACCTTGCGGCGGCTCACTGCAAGGACTGTGCATGACACAGGTACCTTGAGCAAAACTTTGTTATATAAAGAAATGACAACAACCTAAACGGGAGATACAGGAAACCCCCGAGATCGATAATGGAGGCACGTGCATCAGAGCAGCGTCAATGCTTCTGGCAAGAAAATAATTTCTGGCAGCTAATAGTTCATTGAATCACCACGAGGCGCGAAGCAATGGTACTACCTGTTGTTGTCTGTGGGCCCTTAGCTGTTTTGTCGCGGACACAAATAAAATTCAATTGTTAAGTAAAGTGAAGCCCTTTCCAGTCCTTTGGTCACCGTTTTTTTTTTTATTCTGCTGTTCGAACCAATATTTGTTGAAACACTGAACTTCGAAATAAAGCAAGTAGGGCTTACGCCACCTAGGTGGCGTTAATAGACCACTTTGATACCAGCATCCATTCGAGTGCTGGCATCAGTACTGCCAACCTGTGGAGCCACTTTTTTCCTCTCTGAAGTGAAAAAAATCCCTTGATTAGAGTTTCTAACTAAGTAATGCGCATACTTTTGTATCCTCAGCCATCAGTTTGGGTACTGTCAGCATAGTTTCAACTTGAAATGCATAGAGTGGAGCAAAAATCATCTTTAGAGACAAAATTTGTCATGACTTGACTTGGTTATCGGGAGTAGTTGCTCATGCCAGTCGTATGATAAAAACATTTGATGTCTTATTCAAATCCATGCTCACACATCCAATGACGCCGACGCCGACACTTACGCTGACGCCTGCGTTTCTGCGAAACGAGGTCTTTAACGCTATTGCGTTAGTGTATCACGTGCTACGTACTAAAACCACGATATGATTAAGGCATGCCGTTGTGGTGGGTTCCGGAAATTTAAGAACATGTTCGATATTGCTGTAATTTACATTCAAGATGTACACTATACCATATGGTCGGAATGGCAAAAAGTTATTATTGCACTCTTTTCGTTTTTAAGTACGTTCGATCCACTCTTTTGTGAGGATTATTTATTACTTGAAAGGCCTAAAAGTTCATATATTCCAGTCCTTTGCTCGCCGTTTTTTTTCTGCTTTTCAGACCAATATTTGTTGAAACACTGAACTTCGAAATAACGTTATTAGGGAGGACTCCGAAACTATAAGATTTAAGAATAATGCACTAAACTAAGTGATTTAAAACGATGAAATAATTATTCGACAACCGAGAATATTGGAGGAAGTAACTATATATCGCAAGTATTTTTGTTAGAACACGTTTATTTGCTTCGCTCATGCTATACACGCAGCGGAACAATTCCGAAACATCAACAAATCAAATTTCACCATGTAGTACAAAGCAAGCTGATATGAGCTAGAGTCGCTTGTTTTGGACTATCTGATAGGCGACACTTAAGCATTTCGGGGTCTGATCGTACATTCAGTGTAACCTATTCATTTTTTTTTTCACCGCAAAGCCCAAGCGATATGCGACAAGTCGAGCTTGCTGGAAAATATAACGGAATGCATGGGCTTCATCACGATCAGCCAGCCAAGCCAGTTTCATTCCTCAGGAAGCCGTCGGTCGGAGTCTCTATGCAGGTAAGATCACGGTGTTTCTTCAAATTATCACGACTCCTCACTGTTCCTTTTTAAAGACGATAGTCTTTCTTGGGGACCTTCGACAGAAAAGTTTTGGTCTGTCTGTTCTTTTGTCTGTTCATCCTTAACGACATCTTAAAGTCTAAATGGCACCTAACAATACTCCAAACGGACGACCCTATCCGCAGCTCCCACCAATATTGCTCAATATTCAGTGTTCATACTTGTGCGATTGTCAATTAAAAAGCAATTATTGCGCATATCTGAGGCATTGTAACGACGCGTCAATAGTCTTTATCTGTGCCTTTTGACTAGAAAATGCATACATAAGTAATTCTAAGGACCATAATAAAGACCATACATAAGTAATTCTAAGCGTTGCATCACGCTGTGCTGACGATGCAACGCTTGCACGAAAAGGCGAGTGTTTCCAACGCTTCGCTACGACGGCACGGTGGTGGCACCTACCCGTCACCTTGCGTTCTACACCTTATCACCTCCGAGACGGGCGCGCACGCTGCGCGCGCTTCGTTTTCCAAGATAACTGCCAGATAGCGCTCATGTCTCATGTGTGCCGAGATGCGCTCGTTCGCCTCCGCTGCACGCCCGAGGCACTCTGACGCAGCGCCTCCAGAATACCATCCACCAATTTTCTTGCGCAGAACATCAAATAAACGTTTTGTTCACTCTCTCCAGACGCAAGAGGCGACATTTGCAGTATAACATGCAGATACGCAGCCAATTTTTTCCCTTTATTGCAGTCACTACCAGGACTACAGGAATTGCGTCGCAGACAAGATAACAAGCGCATGTCAAACCTACGATGATCTGCTGGAGCATCCCGACGTTTTGAACGCCACGACTGCCGCGGTGACTGCCGTCAAGACAGCTTGCTCGACGAAAGTGTCCGCGGGTATGCTGCTTTTTGCCTTCAACAGTCGCCTTATCATTTAACAGGCACCAAAAATAGTGCGACTAAAAGTTTAAATCAGAGCACGATATTTTATTTCAGACAATCAGTGGCCACAGAAAACGGCACCAACACGAGTGCTGTTCTTCCGCTTTCTCAGTCCTTTCTTACCGGTATTCATGGGCGTGCTCACAAGGGGGGCTTTCAATAACTTTAGGGAGGTGCCAATTCTACCCCCTAAGACAGTCGGCTGCTAATGCACAGGTCGCGGGATCGAATTCCGGCTGCGGCGGCTGCATTTTAGATGGAGACATGGTGCAGGCCCATGTGCTCAGATTTGAATGCACGTTAAAAAAAACCAGGTGGTCGAAATTTCTGGAGTCCTTCGCTACGGCGCCTCTCCTAATCATATGGTGGTTTCGTTACGTTAGACCCCTCATATCAGTAAACCGATTCCACCTCATATCTTTACTCTGGTGGGCATGTTTTATCGATGCTTCAAGCTGCAGGTTAATGACGCGCAGGTTTTTGACGATAATGGTGGCAGAGGACTCCTGGCGCAGCATGTGAAAACCCGTTTGTTGCCTATTTGTATTCCATGATGGCCGGGGACCGAAGGCAGGCCGTTGTGTGGATAGCCCGTAATCGCTTCATTTTCATTTTTGCATCCACATCGAATCTTTTTCTTTTTTGGAAATTGATTGGAGGAGATGGGGCTGCGCTGAGACTTACCCCCATATTCTAGAACGTCCCTTCACTCAACGCTCCACCTTCACTTGAGAAAGGCGATGGAAGCGCCGTCTGTAGTCACAGCAAGTCACTGCATATCAGCGATAATCTTTGCGATTCTTGAGTAGCGCAGCGCCATTTTCAGCCGAGCGGCGGCGCAGTGTTCAACTCTGTCAAGTGAAGGGTTAAAGTCGAGTTGAGAAGCGTTTGTGAATATGGGGGTTAACCTTTCCATATGGAGAACCATGCCAAGGGCATATGCTTGTACTTTCGCACTTCAGTGCTTGTCTTCAGCATGAATGTGAACCAACTCACCCGCATCGCTGTTATTTATGATATCGCGTGCCAAACTGCATCACTACGCCTCCTAACGGCTTAACAGCTAGCTTAGAAAATAAGTACTGCGCACGCGCATCCTTTTCTGCCTTCCGGTCTCCTCGTTCGCTCGCTGCAACCGCGTAAACACCGGAACGTGGGACAAAACGCTAGGGGTGTGGCTTACGCAGACGCTTGCCTTGTGTCCCGAGCGAAGATATTGTTACAAAAGTACCTTGTTCGAAAAAGTCTTCGCCATTACACATCACTGAGTGCTTTCACATGGACTGCAAAATTGGCACCTTGTGTTCTCCACTTGCATAATATTTCTAGTGAGGTTCCCACCTTTATTAGAAAGCCAAATCCAAAGGTGCCTTAATAAGGAGACATACGTAACGCAAACAGAGCACATCATATCATACTTCCTCGTGCTCCGTAATATGATTGTGCGCGTGATTTTCAGCACATGACCGTTTGGTGAAAATAAGTACTCAGCGCAACCGCCATAAATCAATAATCGTAAAAAAACATGATAAAATCAATCATCACTTCGAGATGTTGCGCACACCCAACAAGGATGACAGTGGTTGCTTGACTTTAAGTTGCGGCAGTGAGAATAAATAGTATTCGATGGTTGTGCTCAGGGAGCACAATAATTTAGTTGAGAATACAGTTGTATCAGACTATTTGTCAATGCACTGCAAAAGTTCTCACTGTGAACCACTTTTTGGACCGTGCTCAGTAATAAAAAAAAACTGAGGATAAGCTGACACGTGAAGTCATTGCGCGAAGTAATTGCGTGAAGTAATTGCGCGAGCACTCTTTTTGTGACCCTCTACAATAAGGAAATGGAATTTTGGAACGTCGACAAGACGTAGGCAGTGTTCAACAACATTAAGATGTCTGTTGTTTTTTTTAACTTTATCCTTTATTTGGTTCTTGACCTAAGATTGCTTTCATTGGCTTGTTGGGTCTACAAAAAGCTATAGTCTGTCAGAAAATGAAGGATCAGTTGCAGTACGGTCCTTGTCCTGTGTACTTCCGTCATCCACGTCTATATGTATGCTGTAGTCTGCTATGGTCTGATACCAAACACGTAGTAATGCATGTCATTGGGATAGTTCGTTTATCGATCTCGAATGCATGTTTAAACAGCGCGAGGACAAGTTAGACTCGCAGAACACACACAGATGAAGCGCACACTTCGAAGTGTGTTTATTTCTTGAGGGTACAACATTTATAAATTTTGGCAAGAAGTAATCTCACCGATAACCATACAATCTGCGGAAATGTGGTAAGACCGCGTGCGCGCTACAATATCGGAAACATTCTAATGTGTCTATCTGATGAATCTATTTCCTTACGTGATAAATATAATGAAGGTGAACAAACCCACATATCACCTATTTTTGCTACGGAGAATGCTTGAACAATCTCCTTTTGTTATTGTTCTTGCCTTGGAAAGGAATTGAGTTCAAAACCGGGCGCTACCTTAGTGAATGCGCACAAGAACACAAGCGATCTATGCGCACTGGCTCGGGCAGTAATCTTGCCTTACACTGCAAGAACTGCGACAGCTGTTTTCGCAGATGGAAACAAGAAAATTCTTTCCAAACCAAGAACAGGAAAGGAGATTTTCGAGGCATTTTTCAAAGCAAAAAGACGTTACACGTGTGTTTGTTCACTGTCATTATCTTTATCAAAAAAGGAAATGATTTATTAGATAGCTCATTTGGATCCTTCAGATTGCAGCACGCACGTGGTCTTGCCACATTTCCGCAGAATGTATGGTTATCGGTGCTATTGCTCCTTACCGAAAGTTATGAATGTTCTACCTTCAATAAATAAACATAGTTGGATGTATGCTCTTCGTGTGTGCATGTTCTATGTGTCTACCTTGTTGCCGTTTTCGCGCAGTTTAAACATGTCTTCAAAATGAAACACGTCCAATGTGAAAACATGCCATAAAGCCATTTTCAGAAATAAAATAGTTAATTACGTTAGGTACTAACCTACAATTGAGTTAATATAGGCTCAGCATAAACATTGAAGTGATATAATGTTAAAAATGGCTATACCTATATATCGATATGGTACAGAACTAATAAAACACACCAGAAACCACACTTAAGACCTTGTTCTACAACAAGTTATGAAGCGGCATATTTAAACGTACGTTATTGACGAACATTGCGCGTTACGTTTTAGAAGTAAATTTTCTCCAAATCTTTATATCTCAATGATTCGCAAACACGAATTATTACGCTTCGATGTAACACACATCTCCATCACAAAACTAAGAGAAGTGTTTACGTAACGTCATTCTTTTTTGCTGAAAGGAAAGATAAACTTACCGTAGGCACATGATAACCCTTAACTTGTTATTATTTGTTTTTTGCTAACAGGAAGCGTATGCTCGACGTCCAGCCTGCGGAAGCAGTACACGACGTGCATGGGGTATTTGCGAAAGTACGCCATTCCTCGGTTACACGACACGTCGAGCCCGGCAAATTTGAAGATCGGTTGCAAGTAGGTGTCGCTCATTTCGTATTCGCTGTTGCACCTCTTGAAGTCGCGCATCGACACGCTATATGCCACTCTGTTTTCAGATACCTCGAGAATTACAAGAAGTGCTTGGCTTTGAAAACCGACATAACCTGCACGAAGCTCAAAAACTGGGCGAACAATGCGGTGAAGCGCCAGTTCGAGCGACCGCTTGAAATGTTCGAGACATTGTGCCGGACAGGTAAACAGAGAAATGGCTTTTGTAGCTGTTTTCTAAACTATCTGTTTTTTTTTTCAGACGTGCATTGTGAGCCCAGTAACATCGTGAAAGAGTTTGAACAGTGTAGTGGCATTCTGCAGTACAATTTAATTCCTTTTTCGTTGGACAAGAGAAACTCTGAGAGATTGGGGGTTGCTTGCTCGTAAGTGCCCCAGCCTGCAAATCTTCACTTTTTTCTCATTTACTTGTTCTGTGACGACGCGGATGTTATTTTGCAGAGCACTTCGTGCTTACCAACAGTGCCTTGCCATCAAACTGTCACCCTGTGCGGCAAGACCGGGCTTTGTTTCGAATTTGGAAATACGGAACTTCACAGTAAACACCATAGAGCAGTACAAGTGGGTCTGCGACTACGTGCCACAGGGTAAGTTGCACAACTTTCCTGTGACAGCACAGTTGGTCTCGAGAGACGTGAGATTAAGATAACCCAGTTCTATTTGTTCAAATATATTTTCCAAATTCATATATATATGTAATAATTGGTTTTACGTTTCAGGCTAGTTGAACGCTTTCGACACAGATAAAACATGAACTAGTAAATTGACTGGGCTTGTTATAGGCACAATGCACTGGTATTATTGTCGTTTTTTCAAACCCTACTGTACATACGACTGAACTATTTTATTTAGCAAAGGAGGGTGGGAGAGAGGGAGGAGGGAGGTGTGATATGCACTAAGACGCGCTTGTCATTTGTTTTCTATGCTTTTTGTACGATGAGATTACACGTGTGGTCGGAGATTACGCGAGACTTGTTTTTGCATGTTTGCATGAATTGCTTATTTGTTGTGCTACGCTGTCAGCAAAAGTGCGCGATTCGCCTATATTGAAGTACTATCTATATTATATTTGTATGAATGTGTTGTCTTAGTGTGCCCGGGATAGAAACAACCGTTTTGTCAGCATGTGTCAGCAATGTATCGGCTTGTATTAACAGTTCACGTTCGGAAAACTTTGTGGACATCCTCTTTGATAAAGCTACCTGCAATTCGTTAGTTCCGCTGTATATTATAAGTTCACTTAAATATGTCACGTATCCTGGCAGTCGTGATTATGTTGTTTACTGTTCTTTAGTAATCACAACAATTTTATGCATTCACTGCATTTCTCGGAAATTCTTATTTATTTCAGGTATTTGCCGAGAGAGAGAGGCAGTAGCTATGTTTCAGGAATGCTTCAAGTACCTGGCGAATCATTCACGAAAGAGTTTGGCTAGTAACGGGCGAAGCAAACCGCGTTACTTCGAGAACATGTGCAGGTCGGTTGTCAGTTTATTCTCTCCGTAGTGTCATTTTTTTTTTACTACTGAAAGTCTCTAATATGTCCGACCCCCATTCTTACAGTGATGTGAAGGCTTACCAGTTCTGCATCCATTCTGCCATGGAAACGACGTGCAAACAAGAACTGCTAATACCGGAGTCTAGCGAAGTACGAATGTTCACGAGGAATTATTTCAACGCCTATAACTGGAGCTGCGATTTGTTCATGGGAAACTATGCCAAGATGGATAGTGCACATTCAAGCAAAGGTAGATGGTTCTGCCAGCAACACTTATTGCTGTTGTGCAATGTTTAGGACGTGTATATTTTTAGCTAATAGTACAGTTGTACTATTTTATTTATTTATGTTTTTTATTGTTTCAGGCTTAGCTTGTACAAAAGCGGGACTTCTATCGTCACTGAGAATTTGCGCTGGATTTTTGCAAGTTCGTGTGTATCCAAAGCTGGACAAGTTCGTTAACAACGCCGAATTGTCTGATGCCTGCAGGTATGGCTAGCTGTTAGACAGAACTCATGCTGGATGACTAGTTTTCTTATACAGCCTCATAGGGCTGTTTCTAAAGTAACTAATCTTCATCTTTACAGTGGCCTCACCGATTTTGAGTACTGCACTACAATGCAGATTAACAAGCAGTGCGTAGGTCGCAACTTACAAGTTCTTCAAGATCCAGAAATACTGTTTTTTACAAAGGTCCTTCCATCAGATTACGCCTGGGTTTGTACTACACAGAGTCACACCGGTACGTAAAGCGTGTTTTGTGGGGTGTGACGTAAATTCTCACTGTACCGAAGCATAGTGGCGCCAGCTCTGTGCCAGCGTGAAAGAAGACGTTGACGTCCGTGTGTGGCTCGTAGTCTGCCAGCCAGTCCTCGACATCTTGATCTTCAGTGCCGTTGTATACCGGTGGGTCACGCAGATGAAGTACACCAGAACACATGACAGGTGGCAGCGTGGAAGAGCCTTGTGGGGGATCGACGCGCTCGGTCATCGCGGACTGAGATGGTAGCTTACGGCTGCGGAGCTCCAGGACGTTACCCAGCACGTTTCCACCAAATGCAACGAGCAAGGTTGCGTAAAAACACAGGTTATTATTCCAGAAACGTTAGCCGCAACAAGCTGGTACAGGCGGGAACCCGGCAAGCACGAGCCACACACGGACGTCAACGTCTTCTTTCACGCTGGTACAGAGCTGGCGCCACTATGCTTCGGTACATCACATATAATTCCTGAAGGGAGCTACAGCGTGGTGTGAATCACTCACGAAAAATTCACTACTTTCCAGAGCCACTCTGTTCTGAAGAACGCTTGATGGAGGACCTCAAAGAGTGCTACAAGATTATTCAAGAAAAGGTGACGCCTTATTTGCACGACCAGAAGAGTCAGGTGAAAACTGTGCGAAATGAAGCTTTAGGACTTCTGGCTTGCAGGTACGAAGACTGAGGCCATACAAGTTGATGATGCGTCTTGTTCCGCATGGTTGTGACTATTTTGTTTCTTTGCATATAGGAGTGTCCTAGATTACCAGTCCTGTGTTGCCAAAAAAACCGAGCATTGCGCTCGGTCGTCGCCCCTGCTACAAAAATCTGAAGTGAAGTACTACATTTCGGACGTCTTTCACATGTACAACTGGACGTGCTACCAGAGTAAGCATGCCAATCCCACGCGAGAATTATACAGTTTCGCTTTTCCATGCTAACTTCCCGCATGTTCTGGCGTGCAGAGGCACTGACATGTCGGGCCACCGACGTCGCCAAAAGTTTGGAGACTTGCCAAGGTTTCCTAGACATAGGCGTTTTGCCGTTTTCTGGCAACAACACAAAACTCAACCAGATATATG
Organism: Rhipicephalus microplus; assembly: GCF_043290135.1. Lineage (NCBI taxonomy): Eukaryota > Metazoa > Arthropoda > Arachnida > Ixodida > Ixodidae > Rhipicephalus > Rhipicephalus microplus. Next base: position 121,046,595 of record NC_134710.1, read on the forward strand.
CAGCCTGCAGGTTAGTACAGTCCCAGGTGCTGTATTAATGACCTTTTGTCTCATCAATATTTGTTGCACTCGTTTTGCAGAGGTACCCAGGAATTCCAGGGCTGTGTCAAGAACACAATTTGGCGCCGCTGTCCAGGCAGCAGCGATGCTTTGAATTCAGCAGAAGTAATGCGGTACACTGAAGAGCTGTTCGACAAGTATAACTACACATGCCAAGCTACGACCGATATGAATAATGGTACGAAAAAACGCTGCTGTGTATTGTTAACCGTTTTACAATGAGGCAAAATCTTTCAGCAGATGACTTTTATAACATCAATATAGCTGAGAACTAACTATATTTTTAGCGAGTAGTTTCTAGTGTGAATAGCGCCTTCAAAAAAGAAAGCTGATGCAAATTGTAAATGAAGGCTTCTGTTGAATGATTGATTCATGTAAAAAATCGTTACTGGATGAGTTTCTTACTCTCTCGCATACAGTGGATTTTTTTGTCTTTTTTTTGTAGTGTCTATTTGCAACAAGGACCCTCTAGAACACTTCAAGACGTGTACCGGTTTTTTGACAACCAAGGTGGTAACCAGCCTTGAAACTATTGATGACCCAGACGCGCTTGTACAAGCATGCAGGTTAGAGGATACTGTTATTTTGATTCGAGAGTTAACAGTAAAAAATTGTAAATATAACTACTTTGTTAACAATTTTTTGTTGCGATTTTGCTGCAGTGCATCTGTTTCTATTTGATCTCGATAATGGCATGCATTAACAAACATTATCATTTACCTCCAGGTCATTTCTAGACTACAGGGAGTGCATTGAGAACAACTACGCCAATCACTGCCGCTCTAAAACTCTTCCTGGTGTAGCGAAATACTTGGAGTACACTGCAGATTTGTACCAAAGATATGCATGGACGTGCATGGTGATCCGCCCTTCAAAAGGTAACATATGGCTGAGTTAGATTTCGTATTGTGCTGAAACATGAGCTTAACCTGTACAGGAAAGTGCCAGGAAAGCAAAGTCGCACAGGATCTTCGCCAGTGTTTAGGGTTCATCACTGAGAAAGTAGTTCACGTCTCTCAGTATCGGAAATCTCCCCTTAAGTTGAACGACGCTTGCAGGTAAGTTCACCCACAAATCTTTCGCGTCACACGACTCCTGACAATTTTTCAGTGGGTGTCATATCTATGTTTTTGTTCAGGAGCCTCGAAGAATTCAAGACATGCATTTACACCAAAGTTTTCGAGACCTGTCCCAGGAACACTGAACGCTCGAGCGTCCTTCGGTCGGAAGAAGTTGAACACTACCTTGAAATGTACAACGAATACAAGAAAGAATGTGACTTACTGAGCTCAGCCTTGCAAGGTGATGGAATTTTGATTGCCTCTATTATTGCCAAGTATCTACCATCACAAAATCTTAACGTAAACGGTACTTTACTGCTGCTTGCTTATTTTTCACACAGACAGGACCTGTAGCGAGGAAAATCTCTATCTTCACTACAAGACTTGCATTGGATTTTCGACTATGCATGTTGATCCGTACATCAAGAACATGACCTTTCCAACTGACAGCTACCGCAGTTTGGCATGCAGGTGCACCTTTTTTTTCGTTTTGATACTTCGTAGTATATTTAGCACGAAAAAGCGGTCCCATGCGAAGCGCAAATTGATTAAGGAGTCTGCGAGGACAGTATTTCTGTAAAGACAATATTTTCACCAGTAGTTAGGGGGTTATACATACAGGTAGCGAAAAGAAACAAACAAGCAGACCATATAGTCAGGCTCACGCACCTTGTAAAACTCACGCATGCAGTGCACTTTCGTCGAGTTAACATCATCCATAAGCTATACTCAATTTTCTTTCCTTTCACAGCGCCTATAAAGACTACAGCGCCTGCCTGTTCAAGAAAACTGAGGACATCTGTGGGGATCAAAATGGATATGTGCACTACGATAACGTGCGGTACTTTATGGGTGAAGTTCACAGGAAGCACGACCATATCTGCAGGCCGAGTAAGCTTTCATATGACTCTGCATTAAAAAGAGTGTGTTAAAAGACAAAGAAGGAATCATTTGAAACAAAACCATTTGCAAGGTGAATTAGCGTTAAAGCTCCTCAGGTTAAACTGAGCGGAGCTCAATAACTCGTTTTCAGAGGTATGGAACATTATTAGGTGTAAATGTACAACTGTTGTCACACCTACGCTCAAAGAAAAACATGGGAATAATTCTCTGGCTATTTTTTGTGAACCCGAAGTTGCCGCATATGACTTTTGTTGGAGAAACACGGGAACTATTTTTGGAGATGACTATCGTTTCTTCGAAGTTTCCTGGGACCCGAAAAAGTTAGTGTCTTTTTAAAGAGAGTCATATACGTATGAATTCAGGAGTCACCGAAAAAAGCGTTGTTTTTCAGAGTGTATGAGTAAAATGAATTTCTAACGATAATTAAAAATTGATTCAAATGAGAATTTCAAAGAAGTTACCGTAGCGATGCTGCGCTGCGTTTACTGACTTTTTGAATGTGTTTGCTACAGGTGAACATGAGTGCAGACTAACAGAAGTCTTGGATGTTTTGAGCGAGTGCAGAGGATTTCTGCATCTGAATGAGCCAGCCAACCCGAGTGACTACAACAACTACGTCAAAGCCACTCGCACGTGCAGGTGCATACGACGTCTATATCTGAGCTATCGAATCGAAGCGGGTATCTTGTTTTGTAAAGCACGACGTAAGGTTGATAAAACAGATTAATTTCCTATTCCCACCTTTTTTTGCTCGTTGCACGCTACGGAGAAGATGATAATAAGTGAGCATCCTCAAAATTCAATGGCGCTCTTGGTAACAGAACACACGTGGCGCATAAATATTTTATATTTAAATGACCGAGTTTTGTTAGAGAAGCAAACTTGATAAGTTGAGTCACTTCATTCATTCAATGAGTTCAATTTCTCGAGCTTTCTGGAGCCATCAGGACTGGCATATAATGGCTGACGCTCAATCGGTAATGTACGTTCCGGGCTGCAGGGGACTTCAGAGCTTCAAGAGCTGTGTGGACACAACGATCAACAATTTATGCTCTAAAAATGTTCTGATACCGAAGAGTAATGAAGTTCAGGAGTACAAAGAACTCGCAGTGCTGAAGTACAAGTGGGCCTGTGAAGTTCTAGACGGCTTGAAAGGTTTGTTCGTGTCTAATCACACGTCACTCTAATGCGCGTAAAACTGAAGGGAGAAGTAAGATGCATTTTGTACCTTTGCAGACAACGATTGTAGTGATGCAAACATCAACCATCATTTGCGACAGTGCTCTGGATTTTTGGGGACCGTGGTAGAGCCAATAGCCCGAGATTTTGTGAGCCCTCCTGAAGAAATGGATTTGGCCTGTCAGTAAGTATCGTGTATAGGATTTCCCAATAAATTGTATCTTTCTATTCTCGAGCCCTCCGACACAGCATCATTTTTTTGCCACCAGATTTACGAAATATTACCAGCAGTGCGTCCAGTCTTTCTTGAGAAAGCGAGAATGCAAAAACAGTCCACTGCAGCCAGAAATGACAATATATACGGTGGATCTGTATTACAAGTTCGCCTGGACGTGTAAGAGGCCAGGTAATTGTGATGTTTCGTCCTTCCTTCTCTCATGTTTTAAGCCCTTACCACTGCATTACCGCATGATGCGCGCTTTCTTGAATATACAGAACACTGTGAGAAAGCAGAACTTTTGAAGCGCCTGAAGTACTGCCGAGGCATTATCACACACAACGTTCACCCTTTCATGGACAAGAAGAATCGCACTCATCTAGCAAGAGCCTGCCGGTAAGTACCTTCTGGAAACGTTCCTACTCTCTCCATTTCATTTGTCTTGTAGTAGAAACAAATTCGCTATATTTCACATTTCGTAAATACCGCAGTGGGCTCGAAGACTACCAACTATGCGCCGTTTCTACATCGAGAACATACTGCAACAACACTGACACGCTAATGTCACATGAAGTTCGCTACTACACGTCGGGCATATATGAGCACTACAAGTGGGTCTGTAGCTCCAGCGCAGTTGGTATGTACTGCAACCGAAGGCTCTATTCATATCTTTATCTAGTGTTTTGAACTGGATATTGTTTTCTTTGTTTTAAACTGCAGCTCCTAGATGCACAAAGGCGTACATTGTTTCTAGATTAGAAGAGTGTCTAGGGTTTCTCGAGCACATGGTCCTGCCAGTCGTGCAAGCCCGGCACAAAGACGACTTCACCTTGCGCTCAGCATGCAGGCAAGTGGCGGTGCTCACCTTTCCCATGTTTGTTTATTCCGTTGCATTGGCATATCGATGTCGCAATCTGAAATTAACGCCTTTATTACGTTAGGGGTGTGGAGTACTACCAACAGTGCGTCCAACAAAAGTCGAAGATCTGTGCGAATGAAACGGACTTCTACAAGAATGATGAGACGAAGTATCTGACGGAAACTTTGTACAGCAAGTACAACTGGACGTGCTCTACAAGTACGTACTCATTACCATACTTAGAACAACACTGCTTTATTTATGACGCGTGTTAATGAAAAAAAAATACTTGATAAGTTTGCTGAATAACAGTGGTTCACGCTACATCGGCGTGAAACGTAACACAGTGGCGACGCTTGAGATAACTCTTGTAAGATTAATTATGCCGTTGTCGCATAGGCATTGCCTGTATTCTGCATGAGTACCATAAGCATCACTGTACCGTTGGCAAGCTTCATTAGTTACAGCTATTGCCATAATATCACCTTATGCCACCCCGAATTTGCGACTATTTAATAAGTTAGCTGCTAAGAGCAAAAAGAGTGTTTCTAGAGAGCTCATTTGTCTGAAGTTGTCAAGCATATTTCGCACTAGAAGTTGTTACAATGCAACGAGATTATTCAGACAAGCACTGCAAACTGCATGTCTTTGGCGCATTTGTTCCTCGATTTGAAACCAACGATTGCGCTTGAAGTGAGACACGCGTATTCATATGGGAATAGAAATTTCTAGTAATACTTTGTATCTTGGCTTCAAGACTTTTTAGTAGACAGAAGAGGAAAGAAAACGTTTCAACAAAACTGAAAATGTGCTGATGACTGAACTAAACGCACCACTACGGGATGATAACCGCAACTATTAAGTCTTGCGGAGCTTTCAACGTTAATCGTTTCGTTGCTCAAAGCTATGGAGTGAGTCATACCTTCAAGACTTAAGCAGCTACACTTACGCCCGTATTCAGAAACACTCCTTTACTTGAACCTGACTTGCGACCGCCTTCAACTTGACTTGCCCTCCGCCTTCTTTGCATCATAAACGCGTTTCGAACTCGCTGCTTTAGGCGGTGTGAAGGCAGCAGAAACGCGTTTCAAGCGAGTTGCATTGAATCAAGGAGCGTTTCTGAATACGGGGGTTAGCTGCATGCCTATGATGTTGGGGCGCACTTCAAAGCTGAGTGGGTCATGCGCACGCATGTGCAAGAAAAGAAAAAGAAAAGCATAGATGGGTCGTAAGAAACATGCTAGGCCGTTCGTAAAGGGTGCAGTCAGCGTTGTGTATGCCACAGCAATATCGTGTGAAAAGACATACGAGATTAAAATACTGGATAGAAGCACTGATACTTTGGAAAAAGTCACAGGAAGCCTATCATATCATGAACAAAAAAAAAACGTACTGCCCTAGCGATACTTCGGTATATTAATCCAATACCGAGTATACCCTGTTTAATTCGCTGTTTCATTAGCGACGCTGTGGTGGCACACATGCACTTCGGGTGTATTTTTTCCATGGTATTTTCTGAAATAAAGTCAATTGATCTTTAGCGTTCACCTTGTGCTGCGTGTTTTCCCCTTCTCTTCTTAGTATTACTTTTTTCTACTTCTGCGCTTGAAATGTCGTCTGTGATACACCAACTCTCCCAACAGGAAGTTTCCTTGAATTGCACTTAAGAGAGTTGCAAGTTGTCATGGCATTCTTCGTACTGCTTAGTCTCCTGGGCCTTACGTCCTCAATGGGAGTAGAAGGCTTCGAACCTCTCTTTAACATAATCTACAGCTTCATAAACACTGTAGCGCAGAAGATATAAAGCCAGTAAATGGTACTTCGAAGCATGCTGCTTCCCATCAGGCTACCGCTGACGCACGTTGCTTTTTTCAACAGAGGCGGAATCTCTTCTATGCGAGGACAGCAAGCTGCTGCGCAACCTAAGCGAATGCGTTGGTTTGATCAGGATGCAAGTAGAACCATTTTCAGAAGATTTCTCCAACAAGCACAATGTTCGACTGGCTTGTCGGTACGTATGGTATAAAGGTGTCGTATGCAGCCAGTTCGAATAGCATGCGCATAAACGGGTGATAATTATTGGGCAGCAATGAACACCGCCTTATTCACTACATATGTTGTGGTAACACGAGATCTTCAAGAAACATGCGTGGAGCTATTATCATGTCAGCTATCGTTGATTGTGTATTTTTCTTTTTTTACGCAGCATAAACTTAACGTAATAAGTCTACTTGGAAACTATGCACTCTGATGTCATGTCTCGCAACCACGTAGATGTGTGATTTTGTTTCAACACTACTTCTAATGCCCCTTAAAAAAGAACAGTTCCATGCACAACTTCAGCTCCCATATGAGCTCTTTGTAACTGCCTTTTTGCATCACATTATCTCTCTCAAGATTTCTTAGAGTGTATGGTGCTGCCTAAAAGGTAGTCCCTGCTTAGAGTTCAATGATAGACACTTTAAGAATAAAAATGTGGTGCAGTCCGCTAGTAGTATGCTCAATCGCACAAGTATTTTTTGAATTATTTATTACAGTGTTGAATAGCCGAGATTTGATAAATGTGAACAGAAAAAAATTACTATGTCTGCTTAACTCTTTCTTTTAAAAAAATTTGGGTACAGTAGAGAGAAGGCGCTTTGTTATTGTCGCATTAAGAGCCTATTTGGGGCAGCTACAAGCTTGCGGATAAAACTATCTATTTAACGCATAAAAATCAGATTATTATCCAGAAACATTGTACTGCTTTTGTTCGCTTTCATTGTATTTAAATATTTGGCTGCCTTTGACAATATATGATTATGTACCTTTCAGATTGTAATTTTCACTCCCTGCATAATTCATATTACAAGCGCGTAGAGAGCCATGACGCTAAACAATGCATGAATTTTCTGCACTTTCCCTGCACCAAAACACTAGATTTTGTATTGCAAGAAACAAGTACCAACAATAAAAATTGCACCTAAAAGTACTTGTGCTTAAAAGTACCGAAGTTCTCCCCTCACCATTTTCCAAACTGCGAATCGACACCATTTGATGAATGAAACAGTTGCTGCAATACTGCTTAAACATATTTGCTAGCTGAAGGGAAAAAGATATAAACTGGTGAGAAGTTCATGCATTTAGCAAACAATAATGCACAATGACGCTCTTGCAGGGGCGGTCAGTAAGAACAACTTAAGATTTTACCATGCCGCGAGTACTCCTAACGTGTGAGAGATGAAATTGTCACCTCTTCACGCGTCTATTTCACGCTAGGGCCTTGAACGTCTACCATCAGTGCATCGAAAAGAGAATGCAGTCTACGTGCAAGGAAAACTCTACTCTTATGGAGTCAGCTCAAGTTAGGGAATACTTAACTGGCCTTCCAGGAAAATACAAATGGGTTTGTGACTCTACGGTCGAAAAAAGTGAGTTTGTATTTTTTCTCTGGCACTCCATGGGACCTAGAGTATTCTCTGCATTAAAAACTGTCCTTTATTCCACGCTTTCAGACTCCTACTGCGATGAAGGTGACTTGAAAGCGAGCCTCTCGGAATGTTACGGATTCGTGAGGTCAATTGTAATGCCCAACGCTGCACAACCCAACGTCAATACGAAGCTACAAACTGCTTGTCTGTAAGTTCAGCTGCAGCAGCACTGTTGTTCGTCAGATCGCTTAACAGACATTCTCTCCTCGAACACAGTGGCATACGGGAATACCAAGCGTGTGTTCATACCCGCATAAAGGCTAAATGTGAAGACAACGAAGTGATTCCGGAGGACCCAGAGATAAGAAGGTACATGTTCGACGTTCCAACAAAATACCTTTGGACTTGTGAAGACAATCAGTACCGCAGTAAGTTTTTTTGCGTTTGTTATTACAACGTAAAGAAAGTGCCCTGACTCATGCTCTTGCTTTTATGAGGCAGAAAACATTGCTGCAAGTCTTGTTATGAAGTTGTTTGTTAAATGGAATCAAATTGTGCCTATTTATGTTCTGTTTCAGGTAAATGCACGGAAGAAACTTTCGTTGAGAGTCTGCAAGAGTGTGTCGGCTTTATAACTGAACTAGTAGCTCCTTTAGCAAGAAAAAGCAACGACATATCCAAGCTTGACTCTGCTTGCGGGTAAGCAACGAAGAAAGTTTTTTCCTGAGTAATTAGCCTGCTTAAGATAACTTCAATAATCGTCGTATCAATATTTAGGTCTCTGGAAGCATACGCTAGTTGCGTGCTATCCAAGATAAAGCGCTGCGAAGGAAGTCCGTCGCTCATGAGCCTCAGCTTGGTCAGACATTACACCGATCAGTTGTATGAAAAGTACAAGTGGGTTTGCGACGTTAGAAAAAAAGAAGGTTAGTACGAGGCATGTTAGACGTTATATGGGCTGTACAATGCTGGTTCTCCTACTTATTACTGAAAGAACCTCTGTTTGTTCGACAGCGCCGCAGTGCTTCAACAAGGTATTGCCGCTATTCAAAGAGTGCGTGGGATTTATCAACCAGAGGACCATTCCAAACATCCGGATGACCGACGACGACCACAGAATGAAGATTGCTTGCAGGTGCCGTTTGAAATACCGTATTACCTACTGTTTTACTGTCTTCAATAAGAGTTTTTTTAAGGAAAGTGATATTTTACAACGTTTGCAAGCCTGTCTTTATTTGAAGTATAGTTAAACCAAAGCAGGTACTTGGACACTTCCAGGCTTTTTCATTGTAATAATAACCGTTGAGGGTTGACGCCCAAAAATTATAATATCATTATTAGGGGCGCTATAGAGGAGGGCTCGGAAAATTTTGACCATCTTGTACTCTTTGAGCTTTAACGTACACCCACGTATGAGTACACGGGTTTCTAGCATTTCACTGTCGTTGATAGGCCTCTTGCATAGTAGGTAAATAGGTTTCTACTGCAATGTCCAAAAGGCTGCAGGTGTTGTTGCTTTTCCGAGTTATATTCATTTGTACCTACGAAAATCTCTGGCCTATTTTTGCAGTGGAGTCATGGCGTACCAGAGGTGCATAGAATCGTCAGTTGAAAGATCCTGCGCTGAGCCCCGGGGCAATGAAAATGTAGAGGATTACAAGTACTACACTCAAGTACTTTTTAACAAGTATAACTGGATCTGCCGCCTCGGTGAGTGAACGCGTGTTCGGCTTATGATGCATTTTATGAGCATAAGGGTGCTGTACACGCTGATATGAATAAGCAAGAAAACTAGGGTACTTCATTGCTTCAACAACACGTGGACCATTATATCGGCGAATGCAAAAGCAGCAGTGGCTGATGAGATGCACTGGGTACTTAAGCGGCTGCACATAACCCTTCTATCGATCAGGGTCTTCAAAGATTCTCAATCCTGACTTCCGTAAAGGGGGGGAGGGAGGGATGAAAAGGAAGAATAAACCTTACGATGAAAAATTTGTAAACAGGTGTTATGTGCCGCAGACGACACTACGACAAGTGGCCTTGTTTTCCTCAAGGCTGCAACGCAGTTCTTCAGTTGCAGCCTTGAAGAAGACAAGTCCGCTTGTCGTAACGTCGACTGCGGAACACAAACCCTGTTTACGAAGTTTTCATCGCAAGCTTCCACCTGCCCCATTCTTTCCAACAAACGGCCCTTGTTAGCAGTGTCACGGGTGATGATTCGTGTAATCTAGGTATTGCTGTCTGTCTGTTGGTAAGTTGTGACAACTTGCAACATTGAGAAGACAAGTCCACTTGTCGAAATATCAGCCCTAGCACACACGCCCTGTTTGCAATTTTTTCATTTCTTTCAGACACTCCGAAATGTGATCCCCGAGAAGTTCTCAATAAGCTGGAGACGTGCAAGGGCTTCATCACCTTGAACGTGGATCCATACATAAGCGATGGCACCGTTGGGTCAGTGTTCATGCAGACAGCTTGCGCAGCGATAAGCGACTTTCGTGAGTGCGTGCGGGTCAAACTGGACGAAAGGTGCAGCAACTTGGACTCCATTGAAGGGATTCAAGAGTACCTGCTGGACATACCTTCGAAGTACTCGAAAGTTTGCGAAGTCACCCGAATATGTAAGCATACCGAAGTGTGCGATGTGGCATTCTGAATGGTTTGGCAAATGATTTCGCTGATACTGTGAAGTGCACATTCGTGGTTAGCAGACGCTGATATCCTGTTGACTGATATGTGGGGTTTAACGTCCCAAAACCACCTTATTACAAGAGACGTCGTAGTGGAGAGCTCCGGAAATTTCGACCACCTGTGGTTCTTTCACGTGCACCCAAATCTGGGCACACGGGCCTACAGCATTTCCGCCTTCGTCGGAAATGCAGCTGCCGCAGCCGGGATTCAATCCCGCGACCTGCGGGTCAGCAGCCGAGTACCTTAGCCACTTGTGACATGTCTTGTGACATGCCGCTTGTGCAGAATGTAACAGGAAAAAATGCAAACAAAAATGGATTAGGCACTGATTTCACGTATATCTTCTGCAAAACTAGTCATCATGTACTAGTTTATTTCACACTGCCATAATTTTTAGTTGCGTGGGGTTGTTCGGTAATAAAACCCTCCGTGCTTCTAAAAAAAATAGTGAACGTGTCATGCAGTGCAGCAAGCAGTCGAGAAAGTAGGGTGTTGTCTTCTTCATTTTTTAAGAAACTCCGCGTTATCATTCGAGTTTAATTTGTCAACGGAAGTTTCTACTGAATAGCCACTCTTTGTACCATTGTTTTTCCGCCGTGACAAACATAAAAGTTTTGTGAATTGTGCTTCGTTTCTTGAATCTTACGATAAAAAGGTGCCCTGCCTCTTCAAATACGTATAGTAAGCTAAAGAAAGAGGTCTGAAAAAGGTTTTGCTTTGGCTTTCGATACAATCGTTAGGTTAAATAGACAATACGAATTATTGTTATTCATAATTAAACATAGAAGACTGAAATACTCAACAAGGGGCTAAGTGCTGTCTGAAAAAAAAATGATGACATTGCGCGTTATGCTGGTAAGTTAAGTGCAGGAAAACATAACTAAATCACCTGCATATGAAAAAAAAAATGCTCAGTCAACTTTTTTTAGCAATAAATTTTTGTAGATTGCTGGTGGGCTCCGTCAACATCGCTGTCTAGCAAAAAGCTAAAATTTCGCCATGAAATGTTTAGCACAAATGAAAAATTACGCCTAATATACAAGTGAGAGTTCAAAATTGTCTGCACTTTCACTTACTCCATGAAGGAATAACATACATTGTTGCGAAATTTCAGCAACTTCTTGCGGCGCTGAAAAACTTGTTCCGAGGCTTGAGATGTGCTACAAGATATTGAAGCGGCTGAAGATGCCTGAAACGGCACCTTATGAGATAATAGGAAACGCTTCGACGATTTGCGAGTAAGTTGTTCTCTCTGCCTTGCTTTCGGCTTGTAAGTTTGGAAAACGCCTCATTTTCTTCTAAAACACTTTTTTTTTCAAGTGCGTACAAGCAGTACAACATCTGCATCATCAATGAAATACGTCAAGTTTGTGGCAGAGATCGAGTAGTTGCTCGCTTTGAAAAAATCAGGTCTTTGCTTCAGTATCACTACAACTCGTTCAAGTGGGCCTGCGAAAGTCAAAAATCAGGTTGGTTGAGTGAGTCACTTCCTGAATCTGCCGTGATATTGGATAGTGTTTCACTCGCCATTTCTGTCTGTTCCTTTCAGCGGGTGCTTGCAATGAGGAAAACTTAGAGCGTGATTTGTCAGGTTGCTTGGGCTTTATTAACACGAAAGTCTCCCTCTACTCCTACAACGAACTCAACGTTCATGACATTAGAACTGCTTGCAAGTAAGTTGCTTACCACAGCAAGCGCTGCTCGTTGCCAGTCTTTCCCGAAAAAACGTACTATGACAGACATGAACAATTATGAGATTTTGCGCGTATTTACAGTCTTGTCCCCTTCTTTCCAGCGCGTTTCAAGATTACATATCATGCGTGAAACTGGCTGTCGCTTCAAACTGTGGCCACTACTTCGATGCGTTGCAGCATGAACGTCTCAAGCCCTACGTAGTGGAGCCTTACAAACGTTACAAGTGGGTTTGTCGCAAGCTTCCACCTCAAGGTAAGACGTTAATCACATTTGTTCGATGCAACTGCTGCAAAGAGTATGTCACTCTGTAGGTTCTGTCGCATGCAGGCATGCCGGGCACAGGTTAGTTTAATTGAAGTGGTAAAGCTATCAAATTTCGAGGCTAAAAAACATCTTGTAAATTTACTCTGTATGCTTGGACACTCCACATGAATGATTGGACACAGCAAACGTTCATTTTAGTTCACCTCCAAGGAGGACGTGGATTGAAGAAGGAAGGAAGCGTACCTAAATGATCATTCCCCCGAGCGATGACCATCTCGAGCGAGTCCAGAAGTGTCGCAGCTCTCTAGGAAGGCGAACGAAGGTTGCAGTGACGTCACACCAGATCTGTAGTGAGCATAGGCGTGCGCAGGTTTCCCCTCCAGGGGGAACAAAGGTTCATCGCAGCGCACCCCCTCCCTAATATGTCAATGTATGGGCCTGACTTTGCGCAGTTGCGGCACCTCCTTTCTATCATCTCAATGTGTGGAGCTGTGTTTGCGAAACCCCCCTCGTAGGCGACTGTGGGAGTGGCCGCCCCTTTATCTTCGTCCCGTGCACATGCACGCCTACTCTAGTGAGGGGAGTGCCCTCAGAAGACCTCCACCGCATATGTACCGGCAAAGCATTGCGGCTACTACACGTTTGCTTGGCAGGTGCTTGTACGACACGTGTGTGCGAGAAAGCCAGCGAGAGCAGATGATGATCCGCCCGACGTGCGTCACAGCCTTGTGTGGCCACTAGATCAAGCCACCTACACTGCCACGTCACAGCCAAATTCTGCGCCCAGAAACCAAAAATCGAAATTGGAGCACATAAAAAAGGCGACATTAGTTTATTTTAACGAGAATACATGAATCTTGGTGTGTGTATTAAGCTTCCTGGAGCTATAAGAAACGCAGCAAAAAACGCGCAAGCAACAAAAATGATGGCGCCACCCCTTTAAGGGCGGGGGATCCTATAGTTGCATGACACGTTTTGTGCAGCTTGCGTCGTATTATTCTTAAAGGGGCCGTGCAACAATTGTCGAAGTAGTTATGAAATGGCTTTACTAAAATAGACTATTGCCTCACAAATTGAATGCCACGAAAAGTTTTAGAATCTGTCGAGTACAAACGGAGTTACGGTAGTTACTTACTAGCGGCAAAATGTGGTAGTTACTAGCAAGGTATATGGCGTGGCCATTTGGGCATGTAACATCATTATCCGTGAGAAGAAAGGACAATTTTTAGGTTGCTGAAAATTAGTTGCGAATTCCAGGCTGCTCTATTATGTTTGGGTCACGCGCTCCGATTTTTCTACCGATGAGCAGCGTTTTGTGACTATGCTGAAGAAGTGTTGCAGTGCTCATTTAATGGCAGCACATTTAATTAGAACAAAAAGCATGAGTAGGCATTCAAGCTGGGCTGGATGGTGGATAGTATTTCTTTTGTTACGCTGGCTCACCACGAATTAAGGCAAGTACGAATAACTGCATGCTAACGTGTAACGTTTATTAGTCGCAAGCGCACGTGATAACAAAAATGTGGTGACTATAGTGGTGTATTTTATGCCAGGCAATCATACTTGAATAGCATTTAAACCCAGATATTTTTGAATATTTGCGAATAAAACGTTACCAACCATCAAACCTGTTTATTTATTTTTTTGTAAGTTATAGAAAAGGTTTTCGAGGAGTGTTACTTGTCCAAGTTGCTGCTTAAAGATGTGCTATATACTCAGTGCACGAGCTCACCCAAGAATTATTACATAAGGTTAAAGAAACTATTCGTGCTGTGACAGCTCCTGGTGAAAAAAGAGCACCAATACTAGTTCAAGGTTATTTAATCACTGCACTGTTTTGGTACACAGAGGACTACCATTTTATTTCCTGTTCAATAAAACACTAATTTGAGTAATTGCGTTTTTTAGGCTTTGCATGTCTGCACCAGCAATCGGCTATAGTAGGTTGATGTTGCTGCTGACATACTGTAGTGAAATTTGTTTTCTGGTCTTTCTTTTTATATTTATAGGAAAAAACTATGTTGGTCAAGTGCCTTCTGTTTGCAATACTGTCCACATCGTGAACAATATGACCCAGTGTCTTGGGTACTTGAAAGTGAGAGTGACCAGTTTTGCACGTGTTTACAACAGCGTGGCTTTCTCACGTCAGGTCTGCCGGTAAGAGCGTGTACAATATTTTACTCAACTGGCCTATGGTGCCGAATCACTCTTCGTGTATTTTCTCTGAGTATGTTCTGTAAAGCAAAAGATATCAGATTTGAATAGCTTGATGTTCGCTGCTGCTTTAGCAAGAATCAGCCTAATAGACTTTCTGTAATGCTTACGGCGACAGTTTATGAGCCATATGTTGTTAGATTAATCTGACACAGAATCTGAATTTAGAGACGAACATAGCGCGATACGACCCGCCACTACACTATATTTTGTTTTTTAAAGTGCGTATCACTTTAGGAGGCCATTTTGTGATCCGTAGAAATTATGTGGCGGGATGGCGTTTACAATGAAGTGCTCAATACAGACCTACAACAAACTAGCGATCCTCAAAACTAGATTAAAATTAACGAACAAGGTCCGAAATTATATAAGAGAAATAACAAAAAAAATTGGCCTCGTGTCTACATGTTTCACTGCAAATGTCGTCAAAAGACGGTAGTCTTGGGTCCGGAGAGAGTGAACGAAACGTTTATTTGATGTTCTGCGCAAGAAAATTGGTGAATTTTATTCTGGAAGCGCTGCGTTAGAGTGTCTCGATTCGTGCAGCGAAGGCGAACGAGCGCATCAAGGCACATTAAACACGAGCTCCATCTCGCAGTTATCTTCGAAAACGAATGAAGGCGCGCGCGCCCGCAGAGACAGATGCGCGCCTGTCACGGAGGTGATAAGGCGTGGAACGCAAAGCGATAGGCAGGTGCCACCACCGTGTCGTCTTAGCAAAGCTTTGGAAACACTTGCTTCTTTAGCATCGCGTTGCACTGTCAGCGCAGAGTGATAAACGCTATGGTCCTTAGAATTACTTCTGTGTGCCTCCTCCAGTATAAAGACACACATACAAAACATCGACGTATTGTTATTGTAACTTAGAAGTGTGGCAGTTTGGGCGAGTTGGTATGACATGAGGACAGTTATAGCCCGAGAACAGAACGACGACAAAGAGTAGGCCTCAAAGACGCTGGCGGGAAGCTGGCAGGAAATGTTTTAAGCGATTAAAAGATAATTTTGTGATTTTAAAGACGATAGTCTTTCTTGGAGACCTTTGACGCCAAAATATCGGTCTGTCTGTCTGTCTGTCTGTCTGTCTGTCTGTCTGTCTGTCTGTCTGTCTGTCTGTCTGTCTGTCTGTCTGTCTGTCTGTACATTTGCCTGTTTGTCCGCGGTAATGAAACCCCGAAATGCGGTGTCAGCCGTATTTCGGGGAAATGTGGCTGACACCCGAGTTGCGTAACAGAGAAATTACTGCCTTACCAAGCGAGTGGTTGCTCCTCATGCTAATATCTCGCCAGCGTCTTCGTGGCCTACTCTTTGTCGTCGTTCTGTTCTTGGGCTATAACTATCATCATGTCATACCAACTAGCCCAAACTGCCACACTACTAAGTTAATTAAAAAGCGATTATTGCGCATATATGAGGCACACTAACAACGATGATAGTTATAGCACTAGGACAGAACGACGAGAAAGATACAATGAGTCGTCGTTCTGTTCTCGTGCTATATTATCATCATGTCATACCAACTAGACCAAACTTCCACACTCTTTAACAAGATTTGACTCATGCCGGGAAAACCGTACATGCTTACTTTACTGAAGCCGTCGCCATTTAGGTAAATAGGTTAGTGAAAACTCCAAGCATGAGAATCATTCGGTGCTCTTGCAACACACTTCTTAAGGTTTGACAGTAACACAGCTGCATTGAAATGCAAGATTTAAAGCTACAATTACTACACAAACTTCTTTTTTTTTCTCTTTTCAACAGAGGCCTCACGGACTACCAAAGGTGTATCGACAATATGATTCCATCAGAATGCCTGAGGATCAAAGACTTGCTGGAAAACACAGAGATAAAGTACTTTCACTCGCTTATATATAGCAAATATGCTTGGATATGTGAATCTATCCCATCTTCTGGTAAGTGTACATGTGTTAGCCAAATGCATCAAAAGCTAATTTTACTTGCTCACTTTATTTTTTTTTCAGTGAGCGAATGCTATCATAACGTCTCAAAACTTCTATCCGAGTGCGAAGGCTTTTTGTGGAGTGAAGTAACCGTACTCAACACAAAAGGTTTAACCTCCAGTGGCATCAAACAATCCTGCCAGTGAGATTAACTGTTCATTCATTTCGCATTTTGCGATTATTTACATCAATTTTCTCATTTACGCTTTTCGTTTTTCTTCAGGGGGGTTCGTGACTATCAGATGTGCATCCTTTCTACCGTCAAAGACCATTGCAGCTCAAACGAAATAATACCCGACACAAACGAAGTCAGTCGTTTAACTGAGGACCTCTTCAGGCGATACCAGTGGACGTGCGACATGGTTGAAGAAACGACGGGTAAGCTGAATTATCCGTAATTTACCATGTTACTTCAGTGACACTTCTTTCTTTCAGAAAATCGATGCACGTCAGGCTTGCTGCTGCCAAAGCTGAAGGAATGCAAGGGATTTATAAGTTTCGAAGTCATTCCGTTATCGGCGGACTCTTCCAGCGTGACCAATCTTCAGCACGCGTGCAGGTAAGCGTCTCGATTGTTTTGTTTATGGTGCAATTACAACTTATCAGCCTCGCATGTTTCAATTTAGGGCTTTAAATGACTTCAATGCTTGCGTCTGGTCAGAAGTTGTTAAGCATTGCGACGTCGACAAAGGAATGGATAGTCTTTCCCCTGAAGTTTTGGAATACACTAAGGGTATAAGCAACACTTACAAGTGGGTGTGTGACCTCGACAAGACGGCAAGTAAGTGATCCTCGAGGCTGGAATGGTTACTTTGTGGTGCTCTTGTTAAACCTTTTCTTATGGTATCTATGGCTATAATGCGTTCGCAGTTCCATCCTGCACGAAGGACCACTACATGGAGAGAATCAGGCAATGCAGAGGATATATAGTATTAAAGGTCCTTCCACACATCCAAGACTTGTCTGACGAGAACCAGTTGGAGATAGCATGCAGGTAACTGTCGTTGCCACCCGTTGACATAAATGTCCCGGCCTACACACTCGCATGTTACTCCCTTACTCCATATTTACGAGATCTAACAGACAATCATGGCAAGGAAAGCATAGCCAATGTTAATAAAAGTATTTGCAATTACTTCTAATAACATTGCTTGACTCTTGACAAAAATGTTATTACAAGTAATTGCAATTACTTTTAAAAAGAATCCTTATAATTTGCTTAGCATAATTGTCTGTTAGATCTCATTATTATATTGTGTCTAATAGAGAGAACGAGCCCCTAAACGTACATTCCTTTCGTGCCTTACTCAATGTCACTTTTGTCTCACCTGCCCCTATCCTTGTTTTCTTTATTTTTGCAGGGCGGTGCATGATTACCAATCCTGCGTGCTAAAGCAAACGAAACTAATATGTCCTGATTCAATGGATTTGCTTTCAAACCAGTCGATTTCGGAAAACACCGAGGGTCTGTTCAATGAGTATGCTTGGGTTTGTAACAAATGTAAGCATTTTTGTATATCGCTGATTAAGTGCATATAAAAAGAAAGATTGACAAAACCAAAAAAAAAAAACTTTTCTTTCGTGCAGCGATTGTCATCCCCAAGCAAACACATTCAGATGGTATTAAGAAATCCTGCAATGAAACGGAGCTTCTTGACAACCTGAAAAATTGCTTCGGGCTTGTCAAATACTTCGTACTTCCTCACCTACAAACTAGCTCGAAAATGCTTTCAGCGTGCAGGTAATCTAATATCACTGTATTTTAATATATTTTGGCAGAGAGTTGAAATATCGTTTCCCTGAACGTTATGAATTCCCGCTGTTTTAATGTTGTGTGGCTCACCTCTTAAGTATTTGACTTTGCTGTTTGATTGCAGAAGTGTCGGGAAAAATCCCACACTAGATCATGATGCGAAACGTGGTGCTATATGCAAACCAATCAATCAATCCAACAAACAATCAATCAAAATAACTTTGATATGTGGAGGAGAATTATATTGACAGAAAAAATGCGTAACACTGCAGATGGGCAAAAGTTTGGACCCTTAGCTAGTACAGCTGCAAATGTGCCATGGTAATATTATTTGTGCATAAAAATATCAGAGAGTGTAAAAATGGTTGCACTTCAAGGAAATGAGACAAAAACTTGAATAAGGTTAAAGTCAGGCAAAAGTTTCTTAGGTTCACACAGAATTATACGTTGCAGTATACAAAGATCTGAATGATGCAATAATTAACAACAAAACGTAAAAGCAGTTCGACGTTCGAATGGATCATAATTCAACAAAAAAAGGCCTGCCTAAGCAGCTGACTATTTCTCTGGAAAATGAATAGCGGCGTATTCGAATGTAAAACGACAGATTTACCGTATAAAAATATAATGAACACTATTAGCATACACTTCATGCACTGTTCAAGTTTGCCTAGTTGGAGAAATCATGAGCTATGTTGAAAGTTTTAAAATGCCTCTAATTTTGTGGAAATATCTTGAAGCATAAAGGAAGTCCCAAAGCATCATCTTGGAAACTAATCCACTTTTTTTTTATTTTGGCCTGTATAGAACTCGAACGCAGTTCGAAACGTCAGTCAAGACTAGTGAGAACGCCACGATTGCAATCAGCAATGCATACGCAATATAAAAATAACATGGTTACCCATGTCAATTTTATGGGGTTAAATCGTCTTAATGCCGGTTTTCTCCATAGAGGCCTGTACTACTACCAAAAGTGCACCAGCAGAGTGATTTCAGAGGAAAACTGTGGTAACATTGAGAAGCTCAACGAATCCCGGACCGTGCAGGCACATCTCGACTTGCTGAAGAAATACTCATTTGTGTGCACTGTTCCTGAAAACTGTAAGTTAATTCATCATTTGGCACGCTCAATGTTCTCCAGTCATTCAGTAATGAAATTGTCTCCATTGAGGTGCATCGTACAACGCAGATATATACGGAAACAACCACCTTTGGTCTCGTCATAATAGTAACCAGTTAAACTAAAACCAGTTATTAATGTGCCGTTGAAGACGAATAGATCGTTAAACTTGAAAGCTGATTACGCACAGTCACTGTGGGAAACACTTTGGTATCACTGTTGTTACAGCCAAATTGTGCAAGATTTCGGGAAGCCACCTGAGGGAGTGTTTAGGAATCCTGGAAACAGTGGTCATTCCGAGTGCCAATCTGAATGCATCCAGAAGAAACCTCTCGGACGCCTGCAAGTAAGATGCGCATTCCACGACAGCTTCACCTCTTGTCTGCCTATTCACATATAAGCATGTCTATACTACTGCATTTTAGCCATATCTTTGCAAAAGCCGCATTTTAGTTCGTGTACAGCGTGCAGCTCGGCGTTGCAAGATATTTAGCGGAGTGGTGCATCACCGTATCTTTTTAAAAAATGGAAATGTGCATTTTCTTGCCATCCTTAGTGCAAATCATTGACGAACCGGGCATGAACGCCGTGAAATTTACAAGTAGTCAGCGAAAACATGCACCTCCTTGTATTTTTATTGAGTGAAGCGTTACAAGAGAACGGGAAAAGATTACGCGTCATTTAAACGCCTCTGACATTACATTAGTCCTACGATAGTGTTTTTTTATGGCTGCAACCGTTGTTGCCTAAGGACTAGCTAACGCCCACTTAACAGAGGCATGAACGCACAATTGAAACTGATCGACTTTCCCTATTCCATCGTTTTGCTATGTGGGTACGAAGTGCTCACAGTGGATGTTTCATTGTGATAGCCTATTTCACTCTACTGCTAGCAATTAATGCGTGTTGCCTATATAATTGATCCGAGAAAGAAAAAGTCTTTGGCGTCATAAACATAATTCATAAGTATAAGCGAGTATTGGTGCTGTACGTAAGCCTAATATATGCCTAAAACGAGCTGCAGAATGATGCAATCTCGGTTGTGCCCTGAATCACATAAGAGGCATTATATGAAAATAATACTTTAAGGCTTTCACTGACATCTTGATACCAGGCATATGGCAAACTCGTTAAGAACAAAAAATGTTTTTAACGTGTACTTTCCTATTTGTCGTGATATTTCATAAACGGATGTCAACCTTTCATTATTTGCGAAATTTGTACACGTTCTAAGGGTTTGCGAACGCGACATACCCACAAAAGTTTTTACGAGTTGACTTCAAATCAGCACAGATAATTTAGATTTTTTTCGTTATATAAGGCTTTAATTTGCAAATAATTGCTCTGACATTTCCGTTTACTGCTGGGTACGTGGTCAGAGTGCCGTATTGCCACTGTTACGAGTCTTACTTAAGCAGTCGAGCGTGTGTCCGACTTGCTTCGAATATGTGATGTGGAACAACTCTCGCGAAATCCCCGTGAAGAAGCTTCGTATATCTAGAGAGCGAGCTGAATGTTTTATTAAAGAACTTTGAAGCATGCACGATTGCTTGCTTGCTTTTCCAGTGGAATACAATACTACGACAACTGCATACAGGAAATCTACAGTGAGCACTGTAAAACGGACACCCTGTACCCGCCCTCTCCGGACGTCCTAGAGTACGCCCTTGACTCTCAGATTAAATACCGGTGGACTTGTATTCCGAGGGCCACGCAACGTATGTAAATTAGCAGCGCTTACTTGCGCTTTGTTTATATGTTTCTGTAGGGTATTTAATCATCTCTTTCCCGTAATATATCTCGACCGCTTCGTTTCCAGCCTGCTCCTTATCTTCGTTGTCGGAAAAGCTACGCCGATGTACGCCATTCTTAATTGACATTGCATTACCGATCAAGGCCAATGCTACGGCAACGGCGAAAGAACAGCGGGAAATGTGCAGGTAAGGACGATGGGATAAATGCGTTCAGCGAAGTAACGCGGCTGCTAATTCTTTATATTCAGTTTCTCCGTTGCTTCTTCAAGCGTTCACTCGATGAGCTAAATCGCGCACTGTTCCATTGCGGTCATTTTTTCAGTATTAAACCCTGTACTTCTACCGTGGCTTTGTTCTGTTATTTGTAGCGTGAATTCCAGCGTTGGCAGGATGCTGCGCTATGCAGTGCATATGTTCTTAATACCCCCGCAGCTACTTTCAAATGTTTTCACTTCCAACAGAACTCCCTTGTACATCTAATAGTTCTAAATTGCTTGGCCAAGTGCACATTTATTCAATTGAAGCCCACTTCATGGCATCTTGCGTCTAGAAAAAAAATAGAAAAACAAAAAATTGACCCACTATTTAGCTATTTTGTGTGTTTATCTATTTATTTATTTATTTCCATTGTATGGGTAGCGTCTGGGGGATGTTTTTTGGCCAGATTTGAAGAGTGGAACCACCTTACCTATTTTCCATTGTATGGGTAGCGTCTACGCTACCCATACAATGAAAAATAGGTAAGGTGGTTCCACTCTTCAAATCTGGCCAAAAACATCCCCCACAAATTACCGCCCTATATCTTTAACTAGTACCTGCTGTAAATTACTGGAACATATCATATTCTCACATCTAGTCAATTTCCTTGAATCAAATTCGTTTTTTACATCTGCACAGCACGGTTTTCGCAAATCGCTCTCATGCGAAACACAGTTAAATCTTTTACTCACAAGCTACATCGCATTTTAGACCAATCATCAAAAGCTGACTGTGTTTATTTAGACTTTTCCAAAGCCTTTGACAAGGTATGCCACAAGCTGCTACTACACAAATTAAGCAAACTCCAACTTGATGACACCATAATGAAGTGGATTGTATGTTTCCTTAAAAATCGCTCGCAATTTGTTTCAGCTGATAATCATAACTCTTCACGCAGCCAGGTTTCCTCTGGTGTCCCCCAGGGATCTGTTCTTGGACCTCTTTTGTTTCTTATTTACATTAACAATCTGCCTTCTCTTATATCCTCTAATGTTCATTTGTTTGCCGACGACTGCGTAATTTTTCGGGAAATAACTGCTGACAACGACTCCTACTCTCTCCAATCAGATCTAACTAGTGTAAGCAACTGGTGCAAAGAATGGTTAATGGAACTTAATGTCACTAAATGTAAAGTAATGCGTGTATCGAGAACTACTAGTTGTATGCCTATATATTACCTGAAAAATACACCACTTGAAATCGTTTCCTCTTACAAGTACTTAGGTGTTCATATTACCAACAATTTAACTTGGACGAAATACATCGAATACATTATTAACAAGGCAAACCGCATGCTAGGTTATTTACGTCGAAACTTTTTTTCAGCCCCGTCTTCTTTAAAACTCCTTCTATACAAAACACTAATCAGATCAAAACTAGAGTACGCAACACCAGTATGGGATCCTTGCCAAGGCAACTTATTCACCACACTTGAACTTGTTAAGAATAATTCAGCCCGTTTCATTCTATCAAATTACAATAGAACGGCAAGTGTAACGGCAATGAAAAGTAGTATTGACCTCCCATCTTTAGCTTCACGACGTCGCATTTTTCGCCCAACTTTATTTCACAAGGTTTATTACCATGCTTCTCTCCATGCTGAACTGCTTTCACAACCTCAGTACATATCATGTCGAATTGACCATAATCATAAAGTTGGAGTTGTTTCATCTAACACTAAATATTTTGCTGAGTCTTTCATTCCAAAAACATCCCGAGAGTGGAACCACCTTCCCGCCGATGTTGTTTCCATACGCGTTAATCACCTGTTTTATCAAGCATAGGCTAATATTGTATAATCAGGATAATCTATGTTTTTTTCTATTTAAACACATGCTCTGTTTTTTCTATGTTTTGTACATCTTGTTACTCCCACTCCCCTCTTCAATGCCCATGGCCTTGAGGGTATAATAAATAAATAAATAAATAAATAAATAAATAAATAAATAAATAAATTTATTTAACAAACACTACTGACACCTAGTTCAAGCAGGGAGAATAATAAAAATGATACATGAATTGAACACGTGTGACAAACCCTTATGCTCTCTGTATCGAATGTCCACACACAGAGGGTTTCTTTCTTAAGCCGGCTTGTCTTCTTTGTGTAGTGCCATTTTAGCTGTTTCTGACAACAACAAAAATTATTCTTTACAAGCCCTCATTTGTCATCTAGTGCTCGCATACACGACAGTTTGGACATTTTGACAATTTAATAAAATACCACTGTTTATGCCAGGGCTGCGAATTACTATGAAGCCTGCGTCAACGAAGAGGTATCAGACTCGTGCAGCACATCCTCCGTTTCCACCATAGTGGAAGAAGCAAAGGAGTTTTTTCAACCTGTAGCCGTATTCAACAAGATCTGCGCAGGTCAAGAAACGGAAGGTGAGTCGAAAAATTGAGGGGGAAAGACTATACATAATAATGCCAACGATGTACACTTAACAATGCATCGTTTTACATGCAGCGTCTACGTGCACAGAGGAGGCCCTTTTGGAAAACATGATACAGTGCACCAGCATGATAACCAGCGTCGTCATGCCAATGTCCAATAACGATAACAACGTGGGAAATTTGAGACAAGCGTGCAAGTACGGTCACGTAATACTTTTCTTTTTCACTAGCTATTCTACGTGCTGGCGCACACAGGAGATAAATGTAGTTTCCAAGGTTAGAAACTATTTCAGAAGTCGATGTCTGTCAAGTTACTTAAGCATGCATAGAAATGTCCCCGGCGCACGTTGGTTTCAATCCAGCAGGTGTTGTAACAACTTTGCTTGTTGGCAGTTTCGTTCAGATCGTCATCGATTAGACACTGAGGTTGCACTGCCAATTGCAACCAGAAGTGCCTAATCGACGACGATCTGAACGGAAGCAGGCTTGAGTTACGGCTTCTTGCACTAAACACAAAAAGAGACAAATGTGAAATAATTAAAGCGCAACCTCGCTTGCCACTAAGGTGCACATTTATGGACACATGACTGGGCTCAAATGAAGATTGCTAGTAAATATCCTTGACTGCAAAATAAATATTTCCATTGTACTTTGGTTCAGTTGATGCAAAGGCTGATATCTCGGGCATTGCTTAACCCTATTTCATGATCGAGGAGGCCACCGCGTTTAATCAATGTTTTTCTTCAGCATCGTACTACTGCACACGACTAATTCCGTGACAGTTATTTGCCTGTGACGTTTCTGTAGTTCGCAGGTAGACACGATTGCATCAGCTAGCTAGCTTATAAAGTGACGACCAACCCTATTTCATGATCGAGGAGGCCACCGCGTTTAATCAATGTTTTTCTTCAGCATCGTACTACTGCACACGACTAATTCCGTGACAGTTATTTGCCTGTGACGTTTCTGTAGTTCGCAGGTAGACACGATTGCATCAGCTAGCTAGCTTATAAAGTGACGACCAGGCTCACGGTTGAATTGCACCTTTGAAATTCTGCAAAACAGATGCAGACATTGTGTCCTTGCACACGGCGTTTGGGAAAATGCCCATTTTACTTGATAATTTTGGGGATGTTACTATTCCAAACAAGACAAAAAATGAACACATTCGATTATACTAAAAAATAACGAAGATGATTTCGCACAGCAAATGCTTCTCTACGTATGGCTTCATGTTTTCGCTTTGCAGTTTGGCTAATTGATGCAGTCCACCGTAGAGAGAAAGAGAGAGAAAGAGAAAGTGCATTCCAACAAGCGATGACCAAGATTTGTGAATTTGGTTGTGCCTTTGCCTTCTGAGCTTATTTCCTTATTACCATCAACACGCAATACACGCAAGGGCTCTGTGTCTGACCCCATTCTTTAACATCGGCATAAAATTAGAAGCGAGTGTCATGCTTTTAATAGATGTTGCAGATACAGCTTTCAACACTGATGTTAACACGCTTTCGGTGCCGAGGTTCATGTTGCGACATGTTTTTCTGTTTGATAACAGCGTTGGCTGTATTCGTGATGTCTGGTTCAAGATTGCTTCTTTTTCAATTTCAAATAAATGCAGGCGACAATTGACTACTGTAGTCATTGCCATATAGGAGCTTACCTCAGTTCTCATAATTAAAGTATTTCGAGTCGGTTAAACATAACCGTAATGTTTGTGCGTGTGTGTGTGTATCTGAAATCTGGTGAATATTTTTTATGTAATTTTGTGGAGTTTTAAAAATGGCTATCTTACAATACAAAAACTACTCAAAGAGTATTCCATTTGTATTCGAATTCAATTTCGTGTATTATTATTCGATCCGCTTCTAGAATTCATTATTCGCGCACCCCTAAAGATAGCTTTGACCAATAGTTTGCTCTAGAGATAATGACAGCTCAATACTAAATGGTGGCGTACGTGGTTGGTAAAATCGCGTGTGCGCTGACCTATCAGCCTACAAAGATTGCTTTCGAGTCGTGAAACTAACGGGGCCACTTTTTGGTGAATGTGCAGAGAGCAATGACTAACCGTGATTTCTCTATATTCACCCGTTTTCTTCTCCTCTTCTGCTTTAGATACCTGAGGTATTACGAAAAGTGTGCCGCCAGCTCTCATGCTAAAACTTGTCCAAGCATCACGTTGAGCATCAGTAGAAAGATACAAAACCTGACGAAAATATTGCTGGACAAGTACAACTGGGTGTGTTCTAGCAAAGGCAAGTCGTACAGTTTTGCTTATTTCGATTTGCAGCTTCGTGCGCCGCTTCAGCCTATACCCATTATATCTTTTTTGGAGAATGAGCCAATTCATTTATTATTAACAGCTAGGTAACTTTTTCGTAACGCTGCTCGAATACACGCGCTGAAATCTGTCGAGGTCGCAATGGTCGCATTTTCATGGAGACAAAATACTGGAGGCCCATGTACTTCGATATATACATATACAGGGCGTTTCTAGAAATGTGTCCAATATTCTAAAAAAATCAGGAAAAGGCACTGTTTACTCGCTGTCTCCACAGTTTCTGGCATCTTAAGAGGGTGGAATATGGCATCTGTAACTAATTAGGAACCTAAAGTAATTAACGTTTTAATTAGTGGAAGTAGGCAATCAAGTATAACTCGTGAATTTAACTCCTTTTTATGCGAATAACTGATTGCCGCTTTGAGATTTCGGAAATGCGGCCTCTAGTAATAACTGCAAATAATGAGATTCCCCCCCCCCTCAAGTCTGCAGTGAAACCGAGACCGAAATGCGAAAGAGCACAACTGAAATGAGGGAGCGTTGTTATATGAACCAGCAACCAATTTCGTTGTGTGGGTGTATGGGCTGCGCTTACATTCAAAGCACGCATGATGCACATACGTTAACGAACAGGGAATAACGGCAGCCGTGTCACCGCCGTTTTTCACACAGTGACATCATTGTAGTCATCAGCTTGTGGCGCTTTTTGGTCCTTTGGTTTCGGTTTCACCGCAGAAATTAAGAGAATTTTATTATACGTAGTTATTACTAAAGGCCGTTTTTCCGAAATCTCAAATGGCCATCGGTTCTTCGCTTTGGGGTCTTCAATTCTGCCATTAGACTTGACTGCCTAACTCCACTAATTAAAAAAGTTGATTATTTATTTCGCAAGTACTGTACGAAATGATATCTTCAACGCTTTTTAGATGCCTGCCGCCACAAAAAAAGCAACTGTGAAGACAGCGAGCAGATGGCGTCTTTTGCTGATGGTTAGACAATATAGGACACGTTTTTCGAAACACCCTGCATATAGTTGCACCTTAGAAAACCCCAAGTGGTCGAAATTTTCAAAAAGCCCTCCACTACAACGTGTCTCATAATTTTATCGAAATTTCGGGACATGAATCACCAACGAATATTTTACATGTGCTACATTACCAGAAGTCATATTTCAATGCTTTCTGGGGCAGCTGCATATTTTTAAACTACGGAAACACAGTGTTAGACCGCATTTAGAGTAAATACATTCGGGATAAGGCTCCTCCACTAATCATTTTCTCAATTTAGGGGAAAATTACGCAACTGCATAAGGTTAACGAGATATTCGTCTACTAATCAAATTATTGTGTTATTCGTCTCCTAGTGAAACTATTATTCACATTCACAAAGATGCATAAAAAACGCTTACAGCAGAGGCACTTGAAGAACACTAGCACGCTTCATCCTCATCATTCATCAATTGTCTTTTGTTTTTTCAGTGACGGCTTGCGATTACGCTAGCATGCAACCGCACGTTAGTAGTTGCTTTGAGAAATTGACCAAGCCGGAGAGTTTTGCGAAGCTTAAAGAGAGCAATGACGCTGAAGGACTGGCTAGTGCCTGCCGGTGAGTCACATGCTGAGCCTGGAGCATGTCATTTCATTTCTGTTAATTTAGTTGTGAAACAATTACAAGCAAGGATTGTAAGCTTCCTCACATAAGCGTCTTGGAATTGAACTGTCCGGCTGCTAACTACTCCTGTCCTCTTTGTCCGTCTATTAAAATGACGTTTTGCGGTATAATGCTAGACTACACCACGCTAGAAGGTGAAAAATAAGTATCGGCTACTAATCAAGGTTGCTGTGTTTGCTACACAGTTTTCGCGATAACTTTAAATATGCTGGAAAACTGTGTTCACACCACCTTTCCAGCGTTATTCTTTGATATTTCATTGCAACAAATAGACAAGAAAGTGTCGATTCGAGGTTACATACCACTTTTCTTGGTGAAGAATTGATGAGGTGGCTCTACAAATGAATCAATATTTACAATTCAAATCAAATAACTAGTTTAATTGTTTTTGGTATACCTTATATTGCGCATTAGAACAGTCAATATTCCTCCTAATGCTCCTGAAAATAGCTCTTATTGGTCACAGAACAGATGTATTATATTTTTTAGATGTCTCTCAGCAACAAATTAGGTAAAACGTCTGCCGTAAAAGGCAAATTTCGTTTAAAATAATTGGGACACTAGCGAGATTCCACGCGTGCTTTAGTCCTCATGGCCACGCGGGTGGCCCGCTCTCGTTCGTATCGTAGCTCCACCAGAAGTGCTGTTAAGTTGCTGTATTTTAAGTAGGAATTGTGGCATCCTCGGTTAGCTACAAACCAAAATTGCGAGTACGTGATGTTCCAGAGCCTGTGGTAAAATGGCTGAACAAGCCTTGTTCATCTTTTTTGTTACGTGTACAGAATAATTGTGGTTTATAGTTATAAATTTTGGCTAATTTTGATTTTATTTTGTTCTACAACAAGTTTCTTGAATGGGCGATCAATTTACAAATTGCTTTAAAGCTCTCACTAGACCCTACGCGGAATGCTGCCTGACCATGTCATGATGTAAAAATATGGCCATACTTATACATGCTTTCGTTCGTTTAGGTCATACAAGGAATATGAACGTTGTGTAGTTGACGAAGGAGAAAAGTTATGCCCCTTAGAAGGCAATCTAAACATGTCCGCAATAAACGAGGCATCAGGGAACCTTCTGTGGGAGCACAAGTGGGTCTGTGAAGGAAACAGTAAGACGGATTACTTCCTCATTTTCCTAAATGTTATATTCACTTGAAGTGAATCCTGAAAAGAAAACATGCAATACGCTGCCATTTTCCGCAGAAAACGGTTCCTCGACCGTGGGTCCTGAAGCTGTACCTTGCTCGAAGGAGAGACTTTTACGAGATGCACAGGAATGTTTTGGCATCTTGAAGTACCAACTAATCCCCTTCGCGAGACTCAAAACTCACCGACGTTTTGCATGCCAGTAAGCCTTCTCTAAGCACTTTGTCTCTTTGATCTTTGTTTTTTTTTCAATGATGCAAGCCTGTTATTTTTAAACGTGCAGTGGTCTTGAAGCATACAAGACTTGCCTTGATTCCGTATTTCAAGAATGTACTAATGCATCTTTTGTGAAGCTATACGACAACACCAGCGAAATTTCTTTGTACGTCAAGCAATACGAAACTGTCTGCACTAAAGAACAGGGTAAGTATTTCCAGTACATGGTAGCTCTTCAAGCCAACGATGTTTGCGAATCTCAGTTTTTAGCACACAACAGAACAAAGACGAAAAACGACGGGAATACAGCACTAACTTCTAAGTTCCAACAAATACTTTATTTTCCTTCACTCAGCGCTGTGCCCAGGTCATTATTCGTTCTTGTTTTCTTTGTGAGCAAAAATGTGAGACATGAATTATCAACACGCCCAATCATACGCTCTTTTAAGGTACATTTTTTGAATTGTTGCTTAAGTGCTGGCCACGATGCTAATCATATTTATTGTTGCAGAAGCTACGTGCAATATAACTGCGGAAAGCTTCGACGTTTGCCTTGGCATTGTCACGGCGATAATTAAGCCGAATGCTTACCCGAATGCTGTCAGCACAGAGATGTCCGAAGCGTGCAAGTACGTAATAGACACTTAGTTTCATGAACTCGAAAGACTAGCGAGAGCTTATAACAACTAATTGGGCTGGCTTATTCATAACAGAGGTGTTGGGTACTACGGCCAATGTCTTCAAGACGCTATTAAAGACCATTGTGGCGAAAAGGAAGTTCTGTCCAGTTCTAAATCGCTGCAACACTTTGCCATCGATATACCTGCCAAGTACAATTGGACATGCAAGTTCTCAGAAGCACCAGGTAAACAATGTGGTGTCTGTGCAGTGCTGTAGGAGAGAATACCGCGTACTTACCTTCTTCTCCCTTTTCAGATACTTGTGATACGAAGCGCCTGACCGAGCATTTTGCGGAGTGCAAAGGATTTCTTCGCTATTTGGACAAGCATCTTGAGATCAAAAACGGGACCGGTGATCGAGCAACAACTTGCAGGTACAGCTTATCCGGAAGAAATAGTGTATTTTATGTCACTGTGTGGATCGTTGAAACTAAAGCTTTTTTTCTGTTTTTTCCTTGCCACTATTTTGTGTACGTATGAGAACTTCTGAAAGATACTAAATTATTTTGCACTTATTTTTGTGCAAAAAAAAGATTATTATTTCAAATAAAAGATAACAGTAAGGCTAAATTTATACAGGGGGATATGTGCTTGTGTATGAATGAGCCGCGTGAGCAATTATCAGCCTTTTCGGAAGACAGAAATCGGAGAACAATTTTTTCTTCGCCACAGCAAAGATGCCGTGCCGAAATCATTTCGCTTTAACCACTCGTTCAAAGAACACATCTCGTTCGGTCACAGTAAATTATTAAAAATGTTTATTTTTTTCGGAATAACCGCTTAGTTTGCACGCTGAGATGGTCATGTCAAAACTCTCTAAAACACGTTTTTTTTCTCGTCAGAAATGACCCGTAAAAAATCGTGCTTCAGTTTCTCTTATAACAAACTATGTTGATTTTGCGTTTATTCTCAGGTATCTCCATTATTACACAACCTGCATCAACCAAGAATTCACCGAGATCTGCGGCAAAACTCCAAAAACTCTTTCCATGCCAGAGATGATTGACGTTGGAGAAAAGTACAAGTTCTATGAGGAAGTGTGCAAGGCAGATGCCAGTGAAGGTCGGTTCATCGTTTTTATCGACGCTCCTATGCACCTAAAGAAAACTAGTGCCAATGTGTCTAAATTAAAGCATAAAAGCAAAACTATCTTTTTTGCGCGTGTTCTGCTACGAAGTTATGCGTGTGCTTCTAAGAACACACCTTGAACTTTTCTTATCATTATGATCTTCTCCATAGTAAAAACATGTACGAAGACAGCCGTCGAGGGAATGCTGAAGGAGTGCAAAGGAATAATGACAACGATTGTTGTGCCAGCATCGGCGAATAAGTCCGATGCGTCAAAGCTGAAAGTAGCTTGCAAGTAAGTAATGCATCCTCATGTTTACCGAAAAATAACTCCAAATGAAAACGTAGACTCATTCAGAAAATTACCTTTAAGGTACCTTCGATACTACCAAGAATGCGTATCCAGCCAGAGTGCACTGATGTGCTCGGAGGAAGGGCCATCTGTTATTGATGCCATCAAACAGTCGGCTGCTGAGTATTACAACGCGTACAACTGGACCTGTGATGCCACAAAAGGTGCGTCCGCCTACGATGTGGCATTTTCAGATGTGATCTACAACTGAAACCGCTCATTCATTGTCTTCTCAGATCTTCCATCCTGCTCCAAAGAAACGTTTCAAGAAAAGGCCAAGACATGCTTCGAGGCATACGTCGCAAAGGTGGTAATTCCGCACGCGAAAGCGTCCTCAGCCGCAAACTACAGCAGCTTGATGATTGCATGCACGTGAGTTGTATTTTAGTTTTACAGACTGTAAAATCCCTAGCACGCACATTCGGGAGATTCGAAATACGCGCCAGTGACCAAAGAAGCCCTCCCCCCCCCCCCCCCCCCCACCGCCCTTCTCTCCTTTCCATTATCGTTTCCAATGTTTTATTCATGATTTTTCTTTGCCTTACGAGGGTGCATAAAAACAGTGAATGCTTGTGTATTGAATAAAGAATTTCAGTGCAGGCTCTAGTTTGCATTTTTTTTTTGTTCTTAGGGGGTCTTCAGGCACCATCTTAATGTTTGATCTGCGACCGAGTAAGGGCCTACTCTGCCTGATAATCTTTCACCGCAGAAGTGTGGGTGGGGGTGCTTGCTCGGAATTTTACAGTATAACAGATGATCGAGTGAATGTTACAGACAGCAGTTCAACTGAGAACAACAGCATACGTTTCCTCTGTATAGTGTGAAATATATTGCGGATGCACATCATCTTTCTAGTTAGGAATCTTCGTTAGCCATTCTCACCTAAGTAAAGTAGGACAACATTAATGTGCAAGAACCCTGTTATTGTGAAATCGGTTTGAACGGAACCGTTCTTGCCAAGCCAGGATGAAGGAGCCTAATAAATCATAAATATCTAATGCAGTGCATTCACACAACAAAACATGCCCCGTTGAAGGCGACGCACTGATGCGGTGTATACAGTACCTGTTTCGGATTGCACAGCACTGGAAAAATTTACCAGGCAAACCTCAATAGTCCGTGTGTATAGCGCTTTATTGTTTAGATTTTCTATAAAATGGGAATGAAGAAACGTGTATGATTATTAAGGCATGGCATAATGATGACAGTGGTAGTGCATGCGTGATCCAACCGTCGATTATTTTGTATAAAGATTAAATCCAATATCTGAGCAGTTGTCTTTCGCGGAGACCCCCACGTGTACCAGATTGATAGGTCCGCCAATTGCATGGGCATGCGCAGAGACGTTTGTCATGCCTTCTTTCTTTTACGCCTTTGTGCGCGCCCTCTGTTGTTAGTAGGCATTTATGGAGTCCTGACTTCCTTCTTGTGTGTACGTGTTTTCACGCCCAGTCTTTTTTAAAAGAAATACGTACCCACTAGCTCAGCAGTCTTATTCTGTGAAAGTTATTGATGCACTGTCATGTTCTATAGTTGCTATTTTTTTCTTTCATATCCTTAAAATATTTTACAGCACTAGTATATATAGTTATTTTTAAAACAGTGTAGACAGTACCAGTTGCGAAATTTTCATTGATTTATGCTTGCACACAAAATATGGTTCATTCGACGAGAGTTAGCTTCAGTCTTTCTCAAGCATGCTGTGAAGTTGTATCTTTTTTAATACTATGGTGTTAGTTATTCTCACCAATGGTCTATGTCGCGATGTTATGCCTTACGGTACATAGATATGTCTGCCGCCAGATAACAAGGCTTGAGTCTTAAATATTCGTAAACGCAGTGTGATTGCACGTGAACTGCTGTCTGCTTGTTTTATACCTTTTTTTTCAGAGCTGTGCATGAGTATCAAGACTGCGTTTTAACAAAACTGGTAGCAACATGCCCAGAGGAATACAAAAGGAATGATAGGCTTCTGGAAACTTTCACGGATGGTGTCTATGGCATGTACAACTGGACTTGTGATTTCAAGAGTAAGTTAAGCTAAGGATCCATACGGCCAGATCAATGGGAGATACGATTGACACGATGTTACAGATATCGCTAATAACTGAAATGAAGATCTCATTTTCTTATTTGCACCAGTCACAAGGATGTAAGTCTTTAAAAATATTTGGCTAGACATCGTAAACACACCGACACAAGCCCCGCCACGGTGGTCTAGTGGCTAAGGTACTCGGCTGTGCACCCGCAGGCCACGGGATTGAATCCGGGCTGCGGCGGCTGCAATTCTGATGGAGGCTGGAATGTTGTAGGCCCATGTGCTCAGATTTGGATGCACGTTAAAGAACCCCAGGGGGTCGAAATTTCCGGAACCCTCCGCTACGGCGTCTCTCATAGTCATACGGTGGTTTTGGGACGTTAAACCTTGCATATCATCATCACAAATGTCTTACCCTAATAGGACACTAAAGTGAAGCAATGAATCAGTTTGGACTGATAAATTCTACTCTTAAAACTGTAATTACGTTATATTCATTATTATATGTTTAATAACAAAGGAAAAAATGGAGGTCAAAGTTTCATTTTAAATTCTGCGCCGAAATATTTGCACGTGATCTCATGAAAGTGTATATTTTGCATTTTGTCGACATTTTCTCATCCAAATTTCCTGAAGCTTTGTCTGTTGAGTCTCTAGCCCCATCATGAGAGAATGTGCCTATTTTTACCGATTAAGAACTGCGATAGCTCTACTAAACGTTGTCCTGATCTATGACGTCACGGGGTTTAATGTGCGAGTTCACGGTGGCGTCGTCAACCACATTTGCTTGCGGTACTTTATACCTGGCATGGTGATAATTGAAACATCCAAGCATAAAAGTGACAGACTGCTTGGAAATTTCATTGCACTCATGAGCTGTCGCAGCAGTAGCCATAAGCAATACGAGGACAGCCCGCTGTGTAATTGTTTATTTACTTGAATTATCATCAGGATCAGACGCATTATAGAGAGGAGTTTTGAAGAAAAGCCACATAATGCAAACTTTGTTCTGTAAATACAATGTTAGCTTCTAATACAACAATAATAACAGTTCAATCCACAACAAAACAAACCAGCAATGTTTTCTATTGATTTTTAATTACACAAGCTGCGGCTTCTCAAGAAGGCTTGCGTAATCTACAATACATATGCTTTTCCTACATAGACATATCAAAGGCACGTGTTCGAGTAGGTGTTGCACTGAATGATAACGCACCGGTAAATTTCGAGAGGGAGTTGAAAATAAACTTATCTTGCATAAAGAGTCGAAAGCAGTTTACCAAACGTTGTCAACGTTTTGCTTGAACGAGTAAAGTGAGATGTGTTTCACTTATGTCACGAGGCACACTTCTCGTGTTAAGCAGTCTCCAGTAAGGCCACGATCCTAATGTGTTAAAGTAACATAAAAAAAGTCCCGGGTTTGCCGCAAGGGCGAAGCAATGAACGCGACAGAAACAAATTGGAAGGTCACGCGCAGAATGGCAAGCAGATCAAAACATGCCCGCCTTTCTTACACACAAAGGACGCACAAAACGTACTCACAGATAGAGATGAACGCGAATAGGTGTGTGTCTCCATTGTTACTTCGTCGTGTCTGAAAAGTGCGTTCTTTTCGCAAACAAAGGCTTTGCAACGATTGCAGTGACCTTTGTGCGCCCCATAACTACTAATGAATCGTTCCAGTGCAAGCCTCAGGCCAGCCAAGACGTACGATCCTCCCCACCGGGAGATAAGGGCGCGCGAGAGATCGTCAATGCCCTCCTATCAGCAGGCCAAAGTACGAGTGAAAGAGGAGAGCCGCCACACGCTCATTGCACCATCTTGCTGATAATACTAAAAAAACGATATTACCCCCCCCCCCCCCACACACACACACACCGAGATGCCCGCCAATAGTGACAAATGGTAGATATAAATGGCTTGCCGTTTAAAAGTTGAAGGAGGTACCCCTCAGTGGCTCAGTAGTTCACGCCTCACATTCACGATGCGGAGGCCTCACGTTCGATTCCGCGCACTGCAGTCTTTTTCGTGTGTTTTTTTCTTTCTTGCGTTTTCCTATATATAGATACTTATACATGTACCATGTATGACATCGACGCTGACGACGGCGGTGAAATACAGCCGAGAGTGCCCATATAATTGCTATTGCAATAAAATATTGTGTTAAAGTAACATAACATAACAGTTCGGATGAATTACCAACTCACCCAGCAGTCCGTGCTTCTCAAATATAAAAAAATAAGGCTTGAAGTGTGCATATACTGTTCTGTGTGAGAAAAAAAATTATTGATACCAGCAGCGGGACAGGTTACGGACCATTTGATACCTGTACGATTAGTTCGTGAGCAACTGTGTGTGGCAGTGGACAACTTGAGCTACTCCCTCCGCCGGTGACTCCCTGTGCATAATTTATCAGATCCGAAAAAAAGTCCACTTACATTAAGTGACCGGGAAATGTAGCCCCGAAAGAATGTAGTTGGTATATTTGCAACTTTGCCTGCTGTATAACATACAAATAACCCGCATACCACATTAAAAACAGCGCGGGAAAGATTCAAGATAACAGCAGGAGTCCGCTTTCAGGGCAAATATCGTGGCCCTTGTGTGTGCCATTTCGTCCGATTTCAACCAAGACTTTGTACGCAATATGACACCCGAAACCAATATGAAGATGGTGCGCTGAGAGTGAAAACGATTAAAATGAAGTAGAACGACTGTAGTATTATTACAGCATGGTATATTGCCACCCTGCTGCAGCAAGCCCGCCACTTATCGTTCGAAAATTTAATGGCCAGCAGTGAATCCGTGGAGCATACTGCAGTAAGGCGCAGGGTAAGGCGAATGAGCAAAAAAAAATTGTTGTGGGACTGTTTTTCTTTTTTGTATCACTGGTCTTTCCGACACGTGGAGGATGTGTGGGATGAAATTTCTGGGAGCAAATGTTTGTTTTTTCTCTTGTAAATGAGACATGATGATTGATTGATATGTGGGGTTTAACGTCCCAAAACCACTATATGATTATGAGAGACGCCGTAGTGGAGGGCTCCGGAAATTTAGACCACCTGGGGTTCTTTAACGTGCACCCAAATCTGAGCACACGGGCCTACAACATTTCCGCCTCCATCGGAAATGCAGCCGCCGCAGCCGGGATTCGAACCCGCGCCCTGCGGGTCAGCAGCCGAGTACCTTAGCCACTAGACCACCGCGGCGGGGTCTTGTAAATGAGACATCTATTTGTCCTAAATCTGAGTGACAGTTAGCATCGCATTGGTCATATTATTATTTTGCGGTTATTTTATGCCTCATTAGGTGCTTTAGTTGCTTGAATAATACGTTTTCAGGAATGATGTGATCCACTCGTGCCAGCAAGCATCGTGATCTGCACTACATGAGTCACAGTATTTTTGTTGTGTGTAATATGTAGTGTTTCCTGGTTTTGGGACCCTTAATTTTTTCAATAGAATTCAAAGTAGAGACCATTTTTGTTCCATCGATATTTAGCTTAATTACTCACTTGAAAATTGTAGTGCTACATTTGACAGGGACAAAAAGAGAAGTACATGACTGTACGGGTGCTGTCATGTACTTCATGTCAAATGTAGAGCTACAATTTTTTTAAAGTAAGACTGTATCACTAACTAGCCCCACAACGTGTTTTGTTAGACTAATTAGTTTCGTACTGCATATTGAACTGATTTCTCTTTGGATACGACTATTCCATTACACGACAAATCGATAAAATAAAACACGCATAAGTTTGGCTTACTGTATGAGTCATAACTCGTATTCTTGATGGCGTAAGACTTTGCCATCAACTAAAAGGTTGATGTGAACGTAAGACAGTAGGAGGAGGAGGAAAGGAAGAAATGAAAGACAAAAAGGTCAACCAGACGCGCGTCTGGTTTGCTGCCCTCCACTGGGAGAAGCAGTGACCAATGCTGTTTGTTCATGACATTGACCCTTCAAGTTGACAACTGCATGATAGCAGACTATCGCCGAAATAAACCTTCGATAGGCTAATCCTTCTGAGCTTATATTATTAGACTCCTGGCCGGCAGCACTGCGCAACACAGGAATGTGGAGTTTGACAATTATCTCACGTGTTCTCTGCTGCAATAGCCTTCGTGTACTTGTCGTGAGAATGCCTGCACATATCTAAAAAAATAGTGAGCACCTGTCATTACCTGGGTGTTTCACTTGGTCTTTTTTATTTTTTTTCATTGCTATACTTAGGTCCACAGTGCACGGAAGAAGAGCTTCAGCAGCAGTTTCAGCTATGCCATAAACTTGTTGAAGCTTACGTCGTGCCGAACATTCAGAACGTTTCGGATGCTGGCCAGCTAAGGACCGCATGCACGTAAGCAGTATTTTATGAGCTTATTCCCTGACGTTCACTGTCGTAGTATACGGTAATGCACTTAACAATGCCAAGGTACGCCTCTTAGTGGACTTCTAAGAAATTACGTGTTCTAGCGAGATAACCAGTTTCGTCATTGGTGTCATGTTTGCAAGTCAAGTCAGTTAAGCTGTTACTTGGAAGTGACTATATAACGTATAAGCAAGCCAACGAACATTTTTTTTTGTCAGACAGCTGGTGATGTGAATGTAATCGTCCTGTAATTAAAAGAAAACACCTTATTATCCTGTAAGGAGCATTGTGGGCTTCACACCATGGGTTGGTACCGGTGTTCAGGTCCCTGTGGCCGCCGCGACCACCTATTCATGGCGACAACACAACTTCGTCAACAAGGCTCACTCGACCACAATTTAGGATTTGGCACTGAGACCCATGCTTGGCAGTACCGAAAACACAGCGGTGCGCTGCTCGGTATCATGGGTGAAGCCATATCATTGGTTGATGCGCAAGCATGTTTATTAAGTCAAATGCTGCTCATCAGCTCCGGGGAAACGTCATGCATACTGTACCCGCGCGTGCCTGACATATGCGTGCGACAGAGTAGGGCCACAGGATAACAAAATTAAAGAATACAGTAGTTCCTGGGAGTGGAACTTCTTTAAAAATGTCGAACATGAACTAGAGAAGTATGGCGATAGTGTGGGTGGGGAATCACTTGTTATTGAACCATTATCTACGCTTCGTTTGCTGTCGGTTCTGGAGCTGCATTTGTGATTCCGGCTACTAAAAATGTCACTGGTAGCAATAACGAAAAGGTGGGGAGGATGCCGTCAACTTCGTGTTAGGTGACGTGGCACGCCTCCTTTGATTGTTTGTTAAAATATCTGTGTTTTACGTGGTTGTCGTAAACACTTCTTTCCCTCACGCTTGGCTTATATCCGATGCTCGGTCCAGCGATCAATATAGGGTAAAAACCACGTGCAGCTAATTAAATGCGCCAGGCACCACCAAGTGTGTTACAGGCTCTTGTGTCCATCACCTTGTACTTGTACGATAAAACCATGAATATCCACCGGCAGTCTTAGTAAACAGGCTTGCAGTATACTTGTTGTTAGCCTCCCTTTAATTAACTGCCCGAGAGTAGTATTTCGTTTATTTTCCTGCCAATCGAATAGCAGAGTGTGAATGGTGTTACAGCTTCTACTGTGATTTTTTTTAAACACCCGTATGCTCATTTTTTCCTAGGTACACAAGAAAGTACCAAGACTGTTTGGGAAACACATTATCTAACCTGTGTAAGGACAACGAGTCCCTAACTGTAACGTCTCTGAACGAGCTGACCCAGAATAAGTATAGCATGTATAACTGGACATGCGAGATAAAAGGTGCGTGCCGCAGCATATATTTATTTTCCGCAATGCGCACACAAGAGTAAAAACTGGTCTGCTTTTTTATTTCAGCTGTTTCATGCATGGAAGATTTCATTTCGGCGCAGATCGTCAACTGCACAGCTTTACTGACCAATTTAGTTTTGCCGTACGCGAAGAAAGGAGCGACGTGGAGCCAGCTGAAGACGGCGTGCAAGGGACACCACGATTATCAGTCTTGTGTGCTGCAGCAAGGTTTCCGGTACTGCGAAGACGGCACCAATGACGCGAAACTCTTGCAGGCCGTAACAAACGGCTCCTTTTCGGCCTACTCTTGGACTTGCGAAACACAAGGTGGGGTATGCGCCATAATTCGGTGCTTTCAAAGCAGACCATTGATGGCGATTGTCTATTTTAGGGAAAGTTTGTCGAGAAGAGTACTTGGAGAACTGTTCGACTTTAATAACCACAATTGTGTCACCAAACATCAAGGAGCCATTGGAACTCAACAAACTTCGCCAAGCATGCAAGTACGGATGCTCATTATGCAAAAAACATTTGATTTCACTTTACTACGTGTAGGCCTACATTAACGTTTTATTTTTCCCGCGTTATGCATGTAAATGCACGTTACTAACACTAATATAGTCGTGTAACTGCAGCAACAATATTGTAGCAATAGTTTGTTTTTTTTTTGGCATTGCGCATGTTCAGTGTATGGTCCAGCAACTGAGTGAACAATGGGACCTGCTCGAACACCATGATAAAGTTCTATGCCGGGGTCCACCATGGCTCCGGGATATGACGTTGTAAAATTGATTTGCTATCAGATTGCAAAGAAAGAAAAAAATAGTTCCGCAGCGGGGCATCGAACCAGTGACCTCGCACTCCTCAGCGTGCGACGCTAACCACTACACCGCAAAGCGACCCTTATCTAACATGTTAACAGCGACTCATTTATATACACCATGTGACGCTGGGGGTCCTCAAAGCTCTAATACTACAGCGCGCTTCGGTAATCAGTAGCGAGATGGCGAGACGGGCGCGCCCTCTAAAGGGCCTAATTTACTCCGACGTAACGTCGACGCACGTGCACGCTGGGCGTAGCGACGCTACGCTAGCATAACTCGAGCCTTCTATAGTCGGCGACCGGCACGACTAGCGTCAGGCGGCGCGGCGCGGCGCGGCGGAAGCTGGCGCGAAATGTGACATGCTGCATTTCGGGCCGACGAAGTTACCGGATTTTCTATACCTTCGTCAAAAAATAGGCCAACCATAAGTGGACGTGGCGAAGTCCTAATGGTGAAACTAAAAAATGAAATAGACTTCATTCTGTGTGCACGCTGAAGCATTGTACAGGATGTAGAAATAGTTGGCAAGACTCGATGCAGTGATTATAGAATGGTAACAACTCATATTCACCGAGATTTTTAAAAATCAGACAAAAGCTAATACGCAAGAAGCCAATTAATGAACTAGCTGTGAAAGCGAAAGTACAGAAATTCAGAGTTTCGCTTCAGAATAGATTTGAGGCACTAAACGAGGTAACGAGAATAGATTTGAGGCACTAAACGAGCGTTGACACAATGAGCGATTATCTTACTAGTATCATAAATGAGTGTAAAAGGAAGTCGGAGGTAAAGAAACTTGACAGGACACTGGCAAGCTATCTCAGGAGACAAAAAAATCTCATTGAAAGACGACAAATCATGAAAACCTCAAATGCAACCGGCAAAGTAGAACTGGTGGAGCTTTCGAAGTTAATTAGTAGACGTAAGGTAGCCGACGTCAGACGGTATAGTATGGAGAGAATTTAGCAGGTTGGGAAAAGCGGCAGGAGCCTAAAAGTTGCAAATTTAAACTTGTGCATAGACAAAAATCAGATGTATGAATTAAGGAACAAGAAAGGCAATGTCATAACCAATATGGATAGGATAGTCAAGATGGCGGAGGAGTTCTACAGAAGCCGAAACAACCAGGACAATATAGTGAGAAGCAATATTAGTCCAGAGGAATTTGACATCCTACCAGTAAAGACAGAGTAACGGCAGAGGAAGTAAGGAAAGCCCTAAAATGAATGCTAAGAGGCAAAGCCGCTGGTGCGTATAAGGTAACAACGGACCTCTTGAAAGATGGCGAAGAAATTGTGTTAGAAAAACTGGTCATACGAAGTGTCTCTTGACGGGAAGAGTACCATAACTTTAGAAGAACACCAACATCATATTATTCTATAAGAAAGGAGACGTCCAGGACTAGAAAAGTTACAGGCCGATCAGGTTGCTGTCCGTTCTGTTCAAATTATTCACAAAAATACTAGCTAATGGAATTAAGGCGAACTAAGGCGAATTAAAGACCAAGCAGGATTTCGTACATGCTACTACACAATAGACCATATTCATACTATCAAACAGGTGATAGAGAAATGCGCGGAATACAACCAACTCCCATACATAGCCTTCATAGATTACGAGCAGGCGTTTGACTCGGTTGAGACATCAGCAGTAATACAGGCACTATGGAATCGTGGCATCGAAGCACCCTACCTAAACATGCTGGAAAAAATCTACAGTGAATCCACAGCCACCATAGTTCTCCATAAAGAAAACGACAGAATCCCAATAAAGAAGGGTGTAAGGCCGGGAGACACAACCTTTCCAATAGTATTCACCGTGTCTTTTTAGGAGGTTTTCAGGACCCTAGATGAGGAAAAGTTAGGGATAAGAGTTAATGGAGAGTATCTTAGCAACCTGCGATTCACTGATAACATTGCATGAGTAACTCAGGGGACAAATTACAGTGACAAATTACAGATGATTACAGGACTGGACACAGAAAGCAGAAAAGTAGGTCTAAAAATAAATGTGCACAAAACTAAATTTATGTGCAACAGTCTCGGCAAAAACACATTGCAATAGGTGGAGAGACGCTGGAAGTTCAAAGGAATATGTCTACTTATGAAAGGTAGTAACCACGGTGCCGAACCATGAGAGTGAAATAACTGGAAGAATAAAGATGGGGTGAATCACATTCGGCAAGCATTCTCAAACCATGAATGGTAATCTGCGACTAGCCCTCAAGAGGAGAGTATATACCAGCTTCATCTTGCCGGCACTTAGGAACGAAGCATAAACCTGGAGGCTTACAAAGAGGGTTCAGCTTAAATTGAAAACGACGCAGCGAGCGA
Source organism: Rhipicephalus microplus (assembly GCF_043290135.1). NCBI lineage: Eukaryota > Metazoa > Arthropoda > Arachnida > Ixodida > Ixodidae > Rhipicephalus > Rhipicephalus microplus. The sequence goes on from NC_134710.1 coordinate 121,088,753, forward strand.
TGGAAACCGAAATTATAGGTGTAACCTTAAGCAACAAGAAGAGAGCAGAGTTGGTCACGCAACAAACCAGGGTTAAGGATATATCATAGTCGAAATCAAGAAGAAGAAATGGACATGGGCTTGGCACGTAGCTCGTAGGCAGGATAATCGCTGGTCATTAAGGGTAACTGACTGAATTCCCAGCGAAAGCAAACGCACGAAGGGGAGACAAAAAGTTAGGTGGGCCGATGAGATTAAAAAGTTCACAGGTATAACGTGGGAACGGAAAGCACAAAATTTAGTTGATTGGGGGATCATGAGAAAGGCCTTTGCCCTGCAGTGGGTGCAGTCAGGCTGATGACGATTACGATGGCGGTGGTGGTGATGATGTTGATGATGACGTTGCTCAGACAGCACTGCGTCTGCCTCTCTTCGTGACAAAGGGACGCCGGGCGTGCTCAAACGCGCATGCATCAAGGAAACTTAGCGCGGTGCGCACCTGTGAGTATATGGCAGGCCAGGGCAGGCAGATCTGCGCCTGGCGGCATCGCCGCCGTGACGTGAAGAAACGAACGCCGGCACGCATGCGTGGTGGAAACGTCGGAGTATATATAATAGAGCTTTTAGATAGGTCGTCATCGTGCCCCCCCCCCCCCCCACGCGGCTCTGTGTGCGCGCCTTCCTATGGCGTGGACAAAGTGCGTATAGATGTTCTCTAGCGGGGTGGCTCACTCGCGCACGTGCACATATTTCGGTATTCGTTGGCTTTGTGCCTCTTGTGCGTCCACCGCAAGTTTGCTTTGAAGTTACAAATGTTAAAGAGAGTGCGAACGTCAAATTACCCGCTGCCGTGGCTGCGTTTACGAAAGGAGCCCGCTGCTCACACGCGAAGTAAAAATTGTGACAGCTGTTTGCCCGGGCTTGTTCTGTGTATGATCATTTCATGTGTGCTTTCTGCTTTAGGGGTGCGCTGCAAGATTCAAGCTGCTTGCCGTTCTTTGTGTGACATTTCAGTTTGTTAGTGCAGCATAGTTCACTCCGTCCTTGTGGCGAAACAATGTACTATGAATGTTCAAATACCTCTGCGAGGATACGTTTCACTTTCATGTTATACCAATTCCTAAAGAAAGGAATCAACCACGTTTGTTTTTTTAAAGGCCACTTTACACTTGCTAGGAATGGGAGGGACAACATAATTTCCTAGGTTACTGAGTATTAACAATCGCGCCTATATTAGCAGCGAATAATATCCGTGGTTTAAGCCCCAAATACAATAACAACTGGCCCACTCAAGCTATACTTTTGGGACCCTTCAGGTGTGCTCCTGGTCAAAAATTATGACAGCGTCCCGAAGTTGTTTGTAGAGTTGTAGCTCACTGCGAACGATGATGCAAATAACAAGACTGCTACAAAGTTGCAGAACATGTTTCATACACTTCGATTCACTCTCGGTAGATGTACTTGCTGATGTAAAGTGTGGACGAAATTAACTGACAGATAAAAATTGAAAGATTGTATTGCTATTTCAATAAATACCTTTCTTTTTATGTCACCCTTGTGGTTCTGCAGAACGCGTGTAGAGTAAAATCGGCCATTTAACATTTATTAACGCAATAGCGTTAAAAACGTTGTGCCACGGGGATTCCGGCGTTGACTTCGTGGGCTGTGGGCGAAAAATCAGCGTTGTCCGGGAGCGAAATTTTGAGATAGATGCAAATAAATAAATAAGAAAAGAAACTTTGGCTCATGCGGGGATCGAGGGCAGGCTTTTAAAGTGGAAAGTATTCTACCACAGAGCCATGACGTTGCTTAAAACTGCTCCCCCACCCCACCCCACCCCTTTATCAGAACCTTGTACAAATGTCATGTAACGCTAGGAGTCTCCCTAATGCGTGTAATCTTGCGCGGCAGAAGCGTAGAGACATCAGTTTAAGGGTCCACTCATTACAAAGCACTCGGACATATTTAATGGTGGTGCTCATCATCAAAAGCATCAATAAAGTGAGCAGCAAGTACGTTCACGCCTTGCCTTACCGACGCGTAGTGGGTACTTCGCTCACTCTCAAAATAAAAAAAAATTGTCATAATTGGTATTTCGCAAGTGTGTACTTGTAGTAGGTATTCTAGGACCGCTTTAAACGGTCAGTGTGACTGTTACATGTGTTCTTTTCTTCGCGTCATGGTTGAGGGGTCCACCGAGAAGCAAAGCTAGGCTACCGACTGCTAGCCGCTCATCTTTAAAAGCAAAACGTTATGTTCCTATTTTTTTCGTGAAAGGATGGTGAAAGATGCACTATTACAAATCAAGTAAAAACGCTACTCTGCAAGTGGGAGATCAACCCCCCTACTTCTTTCTGTTTCTGGGGAAAGAGGATGATAAGAATAACAATTGTGGTGGCGGTGTGCGTACAGAAAGAAGTTGTGCTACTACTGTTCTAGTGTTAAGTGCCGGCGTGACTTTTTAAAAACTTTTTTTATTCAAGTCACACCTAACTTAAAAATACAATGAAAATTCTCGTCACTGTCCAAAGGCACATAAAACGCTTTTAGTCAGCCTGTTTTCCATAGCGGCAATTTTCAATATCTCGATTTGGCATTTTCAGGGGCGTACATGCGTATCAAGCATGTGTCAATGAAATGAACACTGCGTGTCCGGTTGAAGGCATATACTCGGCAATAAACATGTCAGAACTCACGCAGGAGGTATTTAATTCTTACAACTGGACTTGTAGCTATGAAGGTGAGTGAGCATCATATCCATATCTCCACTAAATTGTTCGGTGTATATTTTTTCAGCCGAGTACGCCGAGTACGTTTACAGTGTCACTGAGCAGATTGAACTTTACAGGCTTTTGAGATAAAAACCTTTGCTTTAGAGAAGTGCAGCTAGCTTTTTTCTACGGGTCTTAATCAACATGGCTTTCTTTGAATTATACTCATGTTTTGACATTTGTAGATTTTTAATCAAAATAGCTACGGTTTATGCCATGCTAAAGCTTTTTTTTTTGTTATAGAAAAGGAGATTCTTGGAGTAGTTTTGTAGGGAAGTATTGTGATCCATCGAAATTTCAGGGTGTACAAACGAAACGCTCAAGTTTGCCTTGAAGAAATGCGACTCGCTACTTGAAACAGGAGTGAAACCTTACACAGTAAACGCTTCTGCCGACGTCAAGCTTGACAAAGCGTGCAAGTAAGTTCATTCAGTTGCTCGTTAAGTTTGGTAGTGTTCCTTAATTGTTCCAGCCCTGATTAATCTCCCTGCATTTATTTTATGCTTATTCTCTCTCTCTATTGAATAATTGTTTTGTCACATGCATTGTAGAGGCCTGCATCAATACGAAGACTGTGTTAAAGAGGTCCACAATGGCTTCTGTTCGGACAAAGCACTCACCGCGGTTAAACTACTTCAGGACGCCACAAGAGCAGTGGAGATGTACAACTGGACTTGCATAACTGGATGTAAGTACTGAAGTCACGCGCATATGCACATGCACGCACGAACGTAAACACACGCACAAAGGAAAAACTTCATTCATGAAACATCCCTCTCACTTCCAGCTGGCAACTGCACCAGTGCAAATTTGGAAAAGAACATTCACGAGTGCACGCAGGCTCTTGACGTTGATGTTATTCCTTATCTGGACCGACTAGCCAATGTTCAAGTGGCAGAAATATTGTGCAAGTAAGCTTGCGAGATATTTTATTAGTGTCATTTGTGCCGAGATTTTCTAGTGTATTGATGCTGTGGCTACGCCTCAGACTACTGCTGGTGTAGTTTTTCTGTTTTCGTCTTAAGCTCTTATTTCCTTATCTCACAATCTTAACGTTTTCAGGCATGTACGTGAATATCAGATATGTATTCTACAAGGCAGCAGATCTTTATGCCCCACTGTGAGCGCTCCCGACGTGGATAACTTGAATGAATTAACTTCTGGGATGTACACGAAGTACGAGTGGCTCTGCACGTTTTCTCGTAAGTATGCTGTGCCACATTTGATTGCACATCAATTTGAGGGTCTTTTTTTGGGCCTTCGTTGTCCCACGAATATTTTATAAATTGTTTTCAGCGAAAGCCTGCAACACCAGTGAATTTGAGAGCGTTTTGTCTCAGTGTGAAAAAATCATAACTGACACCATCATTCCGAACGTGGAAATGACGAAGGATTACGAGAAGCTAAAAGAAGCATGCAAGTACGAAAATTTGTTTTTACGTAAGGTTTTTAACAGACGCTATTTGAAGCCGTGCATACATGTAATGCTCTTGCGCCAACTTCGTCACAATTTTTAGTAAGCATGGCACGTAAACCTGCTTGTAGTTTTATTTAAAGTGAGTGCAAAAAGAGGTCGTGATGTTTAATAAAGCATGGCTTGTACACGTGTGGGGATTTCGATTTAAATGAGCGCTAAAATAAGCCAATGTTTTGTTTTTTCAGCTCTTAATGTACAATAGCTATCTCTTTGCCGACTCTTCACTCGAAGAAAGAATCTTTTATGACGTTCGCAGTGATGTTTATAAGATAAGCACCACTACGGGCTTTCGTTCCTCTTCAAGTCAAACTAAAATTTAAAAAATTTGGCACAGTCCTTTATGGTAGAGTATACCCTACCTATAAGGTGCATACACATGGCGAGTGAATGTTCTAGTGTACTTAGTTATTATGTACAATGAAACAGGTAAAGTAACTTCGTTGTAACAATCTGTCATTGATTATCATGTATTTAGCAAATAATTGGAATGCAAAGAAGGCATTGACAGACAAAAACACACTTTTTTAACACTCGTGAATACAGCCAATCACAATGGGTTTTACATAGATCCATACTCTTTGCAAGCGTATCGACGTCATGATGAACACTAAGTGAACCCGAAGGTGAAGCTAAAGTAACGGGATCGGTTTCTGTGAGTGTGGGAGATTTATGTTTCACTAATCAACAGGTAAGAGTTTCAGGAGAGTCAAACTTAGTGTAATAATTTTCACTGTTCAAATAATCGTGCATTGTCACTGCACGTGTGATTGTTTTTTTTTTATGTTGTGACCATGTGCTCATGCCATTATTCAAATTTTACTCTCGCATCTCTCAGCGGCCACAATAAGTTCCGAGCGTGTATTGTGGAACACGGTCCCGAAGTCTGCCCACACACGAACTTCAGAGATGAAGACGCTTCGCAAAACCTGACACGTGGTCTCTTCAACCGGTACAACTGGACTTGCGCAGAACAAGGTAGACTGAGCTTGAGTAGAACTTGCGAGACGCTCTGTCTCTCTCTCTCTCTCTCTCTCTCTCTCTCTCTATATATATATATATATATATATATATATATATATATATATATCCCTTACACAACCACACAAGAAACTACATGTGTGTTGAATCTTGTTTCGCAGGAAAAATTTGCACAAAAGAAGAATATAGGGAAGCTGTGGACAGTTGTTCAGACATTATTAGCACCAAAATACTGCAGAACATCAACCTACAAGACCGTCTGCAGCTGCGAAATTCCTGCCAGTGAGTCGCTTGTCTCGTTCTTACAGGAACAATAATAACGTGCTTCCACCTCCAAGTAACGTGCGGTGTTAGCCAAACATGTAATTTCTTTTTGCCTGTTTAGAAGAGAAATTTTAGTAAGTCTCTTTTGATGAACGCAGAGGTGTTCGAGAATACGTGCAATGCATCAGTTCTGCCCTGACAGCGAAATGTCCCACAGACCTGCGCCTTGGTAGAATTTCGCTGTCTAACATAACCAGGGAAGTGGAAACAAGATACAGCTGGACGTGTTCCGTAAAAAGTGAGTCCTCTTAAGCTTCGTACTGCCTGCGACGAAAGCGAGTTCCCGACCAACTTCACGATGCCCTTAGCAGTTCAACAATTTCGGGCTGCGTGAGTGTTTTATAATATTAAAACTTCAGCAGAGCTGTCATCCGAGGGGGCCCTTTCCACCGTCTGTATAAAACGTTGTTGGAACTGTGTTCGATTCTGAACAACGTTACTCCTTCTCAGGCTCCACCTGTGCTACGATCTGTGCTTCTGCAAATTTTATGACGAACATCCAGTTGTGAAACAATGCAGAATAAGATAAAAGTATAATCGTGTAAACAGCATCCTCAGAACATACGGTCCCTGTTATAGTCCAAAGTGTAGTCACTGGACGTGACATTCCAAAACTAATATAGAGGCGCATACTTCAGTTTTCTTTTTCGGCTTTAGTGTTTAAATTACTTACATAGATTTTGCACCTTGGCGTCTTTGCCGTTCTTGTTGACAAAAGCGTTTACTAAATAATGCAAATCTCAAGAAAAGCAAAAACACTTACGAGTTGATCTACACCAACAGCTTGTTTTGTGTCATACTTTTTGATAACGTCTCACTTCTGAAGCACTTCTAAGCGCGTTAACGTTCGTGTTATTTTACCTGAGTATGATGTGACATGCTTTCCAAATATTACAGCAAAGGGAACTTTTACACCTATTACAACTCACAGTAATGACTTTCTTATCAGTCACTCACGAATATTACCCGCACATGATATCCGATATATCACATATGCATGGGGTAACGTTGGCTATTTTATCAGCATTAGTGACATTATTTATTTTTGCTTTTTTTTTCAGCTATGAACTGCACTCCAGAAAATGCAAACATTGTAGTGGCAACTTGCGGTAACATATTGGAGGATACAGTCAAGCCTGCCACGCATGTTTCTGTGTTTGACATGAAGCTACCATTGGCTTGCAGTGAGTTCAAACGTTATCAAGACTGTGTAGTCACAAAAGGTAAAATGATCTGCCCTCATGACGACATGGAAGATGTCAATGTGTTAAATGACATCACGGCTGGCAACTTTAGCAACTACAACTGGACCTGTACAACGGACCGTGAGTTTTCTGTTGTTCTTTTTTCTTTACTATTCTATCGTATGCGCCTTTGGCATGTATGGATGCATGATACAATACGTTTTTCCAACAGTTTCAAACTGCACCGTAGCCAACTTCAACGATATTTTGAACAAATGTCAAAAGTATTTAGAACAGAAAGTCGTTCCGAACTTACGGCTCCCGACATCCAAAGAGACTATGGACGTAGCATGCGTGTAAGTTTCGTCAAGACTGTGCAGGTCTTGGATGCTCTTGTTTTGTTTTACTGCTTTTAAACTTTCACTTGCTTCATCTCTCAGGTACGTGACAAAGTATCAAGACTGCTTGGCGAGAAAGTCGTTTGAAGTTTGTCCCATTGAGAAGGTCATAACTCGGGAGTGGCTACAAAACGCAACAGCTGGCTCGTACAACAAGTATTTCTGGGTGTGCGAGCCCCAAAGTAAGAAAAATATAAGCATTATAGCCTCATGTACCATCACGTGAGCGCGCTTTGTTCTTTTTCACATTTTCAGAGGTCTCGTGCACTGTAGAGAAACTGAGCGAAGCTATAGAGAGCTGCGAAGATAACATTCAGTCCTACGTCATTCCCTACTCGTCAAACTACACCGACAAAAAGGCTTTGAAGTTTGCTTGCCAGTGAGTAAATACACTGTACTTAATACTGTCAGGCATTGCAGTACCTTCGGCAGTTTTTTTGTTGGTTTAGAGGCAGTGGCAGTTTTTGTTTTCTTTTTTAAATTATTGGCACCTGCCTCATAATTAGCCCTTCGTAAAATGTAAATCTTTTAAATTACCGTAATTATTTTCCTTTATATTGTCTACGTTATTTCAGTATATTTTCTTTTGGTTTTTTACCCGAAACTATAGTAGAATGCCACATGCCACAATATATATATATATATATATATATATATATATATATATATATATATATGTGTGTGTGTGTGTGTGTGTGTGTGTGTGTGTGTGTGTGTGTGTGTGTGTGTGTGTGTGTGTGTGTGTGTGTGTGTGTGTGTGTGTGTGTGTGTGTGTGTGTGTGTGTGTGTGTGTGTGTGTGTGTGAAGTAGCATATGGAAGCGGCAATGCAAGTTAACGCCATTATACGCGCATAATCTAGTGTGAGAATAGCCCTTGTATTTCTCCTGTGCAACATTCACTGATCTCGTACCATATGTTACAGGGGAAACAAAAAGTATCAAGACTGTGTGATATACCATGTGAATACTCTTTGCCCGGATGTTGTATTCGACGTTGACGTGCTAAACAAAATGACGAAACGCATGTTCACCAAGTACAACTGGACTTGCCTGGAGAATGGTAAGGTAGTTGCCGTCAATTTCAGGTGCCCTTACATTTCAAATATTCTTTTATTCCAGCCACCGCGTGTTCTTTGCAACTCATGTCTTCCGTCCTTGACCAATGTTCATCGATAGTTTCCTCGGATATAATCCCTCTGGTGGACGAATCTTCCGAGGAGATGCTGTCTGCTGCGTGCAGGTAAGTGTAAAGTCTTTCACTGTCTTGCTGTGTTATAATTCTAGTAGTTCGTGCAAGAAACATTGCTGTTTTTTTTTCGCAGGGGTGTGCGTCGTTACCAAGAATGTGCGGTTACAGCCGTCCGATCGGTATGCTTCCAAGAGTCCTTAGTGGCAGCGGTGAATCTAGACAACATCACAGAAGGACTTTTTAGCGAATACAACTGGACGTGCGAAGGCCGTAAGGCTTTTTTTTTTTTCATTCGCTTTCATAGTGTGTATTCACTATAAGGTAAAAACGCGTTTTAACGAGATGATTAGTAGCCTAGTGCACTCAACGTTTCGGTGCACCCGGTGTTGTTCATGATACTCCAAGTTTGCAGGGACGTGTTGAAGCAAAAAGTATAGGCGAAGGGTTCGCTTCACTACGCCTGCACGCGTCACCACGCCAACACTCTGACAGCGAGTGCTCTTGCCTGTTTACTGAGGTCACATTTTAGGATTTTAAAATGCCCAGCCTACAATTTCAAGAGGCAAGCTCTAGTGAGAGTCTCCAGTACGAGTTTTCATGTACACAATATATGCACTGAACACACACGTTTTTGCATCACGCCCTCAATAAAACGTTACCAGGATTTGACCCTGCACGCTTGTGCTTAGCTGCGCAAGCAGAAAGGGCGAATCCGAGTATACATGTTTTTCATTTACGAAGGCAACTATGCAATTACTGCTACTACATTTGTACTCCGACGTGAGCTTCTTTATATTGTAAGCAGTACGGACTCATTTAGGTTGCTGTTGTGGCTCCCTGATCAAATGGTGTGTTTCTCATCGACCCTATTGTTGGTCATACAATGAAAGATATTGGCGGCAAATTGACGACGGAAGTACCTGCATAGGTTAGTTCTGTCCATTTAGATTTCAGCGCTTTGTTAATATTGAATCTGCATTGCATTGCATCTTGACCTTCTATTCATTCTGTATAAAAGCGCACAATCAATGCGGTGACGACTGAACGACCACAGATTTTTTTACGTATTCTAAAATATTACGTTTTTTTTTCTTTTAGTGAAGCCTGTGATCGACTTGTCCCCTAAATGTGAGGCAAAATATCTCCATGAAAGAGCGAAGGAGTGCCTCGGTTTTATTAAAGTCAAAGTTCAGCCATTCGCGAAAGATAAAACACTCGTCGCCTTTCTAAAGACAGCCTGCAAGTAAGTCCGTCTTTTGTCTCTGTTAGCGCGTCGCAGTGCGAATATATGCTGTGGGGGTGTCTCTTGGCCAGGAATAACAACTTGTTCAAGCAGTGTGTCAACTCCAAGATACCATCGTCATGCCTGGAATACGACAAAATCATTCAAGCGGGAGAAATTAAACAGTTCGTTAACATGTACGAAGACTACAGATGGACATGCAAGCTGGGAATCACATCAGGTTAGTCCGCTCGGTTGTGAAGGTAGTGAACTCGCGGTTACAGCACTTTTGCCTTTTCTCTCATTCACTTCAGGATCAGCCTGCAATGCGAAAATAGAGAAAAGTCTGGTACAGTGTGCTGGCGTCATCGAAGTTTTAGTTCCAAAAGACGTGTCGGTCTTTCACCCGGCCGTGGATGTTGCGGAGACGTGTCGGTGAGTTCCCATTCACCATCGTTCATCCTTAACGGATTGCGGGAATGAATACATGCCTCGAATGTCATTTTTTTCGCAGGCACTTGAAAAGCTATGAAACATGCTTGATGCAGTCAATTAAGGGTACCTGTGGAGATGGAATTGTCTTAGCACAGAACTCAGAAGTTCTAAAGTATATGATACAGTACTACAACAAATATTCGTGGGCATGTGTGAAGACATCAGAAAACAGTAAGAGTACCTTGGACTATGATTCAATGTGAACTGTGTATCGTAAGGGGCTTTGTTATTTAAGTGAATGCCATTGTTTCTATTTTCCAGTGTGCACTGCAGAAATTCTCACGGATAAGCTTAAAGAATGTAGAGGTTTCATTGACTTCGTTGTCAAACCGAACGCTGCCTTATCATTTTCAATGCAAGATTCATGCCAGTAAGTGAAGGTTTGATTTAATTAGTCTTCTAGGATATTGCCTTTAAGGCAGAGATGACAGGTGTCTGGTTTGTGAAGCACACTGGGCAGCTTTTTATTTAATAATATTTTAATGATTTTCAACTTTGAAATAAACAGTTGGCAGTGTGGTGTTCTGGGTGTTTTTCTTGTTAATGTCTTGGTCGTTTCCCGCAGTTTCAGAACGTCTAACTGCCCTTTTTGAAATGTTTCAGTGTAACTGAACCGAAGCAATTACTTTAATCTATTTTGTGAATCTTTTAATTATTATTGCAAATGTCATTTGTCCAGAGCTGTTGCGTTTAATTGAGAACACCATAATACATATAAATGCATTCGCACAATGTGACCCATCACCTCCCTTTTTTTACTCATTCAGAGGTCTTCAGGACTACAAAACGTGTGTGTACACTGGCATCATGGAGTCGTGTGCTTCTAACACGGCGCAAATTGCCAATAGTTCAGCAGTAGACCAGTATCTCTACCAGGTCATGAAGAAACACGCCTCCGTGTGCCGTCCGGTCACACAGCCAGGTATGAACTGTTTCAATACCTCCAGGTCAAACAGGCAGGCTCATTATTTTACGGTGTGCAGTTTCAGAATGTAATGAAGAACTGCTCACGGGAAAACTAAGACGTTGCAAAGGAATCATTACCTGGCTGGTCCTGCCCAACATGGAAAAACCGGACGATGAAGAGCAGCAACAGAGCGCATGCCTGTGAGTAACTCAGTGAACTTTCGTCACTTTGTTGAACCGGGGCTCAAATTCCAAAAATTCGAGACTGAGGAGTTGAAGTGGGTGGGCCAGTTATACGCATGCTATGGTTTTAGGTTGCCTTGAGAACGTGAGGGTTGCGAAAAAAAAAAAACTACTGAGCCTTGATTCAGGAAGCTGCTGCTCATTGAAGATACGAATTCTTGTAAACGTGCTCCTATCATTTTTTTTTTACAATGAACAAAATGAACCCAAAGACGTCGCCCGATTGTCCCCCCAAATGAATTCTTTCGAAGATCTTCTTTTTTAAATCGAACTTTCTCTTTCTCTATAGCTTTCTCAACGGGCCACCGGGGCTGTGTGAAATGTTTTGGCCCTGCACTCGAGGATGATGCGTGAGAATTCGTTTTTGGCGTTAGTTGCAAGAATATCACATATCTTGTTTAATCCCATATTTCGAAACATTGTGAGATAACGACAATGTTTAAAATGTCATATCGTCACTATCCCTTTGTATGTTTATAACATGCTGCAGAAAGCAGTAACTGTTTTGTCTTATTTTCATGTGCCGCTGTCTTGTAAGTCGTGGCAGTAGTTCATGCCGTTCACACCAGAGGTTCTTGTCGTTAAACGCACTTATGCTTTTTTGTTTCTTTCCAGCGCCGTGGCCGATTACCAAGCCTGCGTGGCGAAATCGGCCCGCCAGTTATGCCCTAATACCAACGTCTACAGTGAGGACACTATGGACGATCTCACAGGGGGCCTGTACACAAAGTACAGCTCGACGTGTCGTCACAGTGAGTTCTCTTTTCTTAATTTTCCCCCATCGTCCTCACACATCCCGAAACGTGCTGTCAATAATATGCGCCGCATGTCTGCCAGGGAAAAAAAGCACCACAACGTTAGCACCACGAATTGAACCAACGACTGTGCACCCAAGAAAGCCACCGCACTGCTCCGAAAAATCTGCAACCAGAGCCCTCATGGAATGCATGGGATTCATGCACGTCAAAGTCATGCCAAACGCCCACGCACGGCAAGACCCAGAAAAGCTGAAAGTAGCTTGCACGTGAGCTACCTCCGTTCATCTTGGTTTTGCTTGTCGTTCTTCGCGCATAGGCGAGACTTGCCCGTCGTATCATTCTTGACGTACGTTGATCCGTATTATTTCAGGTCTATGAAACACTACCAGCAGTGCGTCAACGAAAAAGTTCGAATGTGTGCTAATAATAGTGAGGTAACTGAATCTCTGCTCATAAAGTACTACACCAATGAGCTATACCGAAAGTATGAGTGGACATGCGAACCTTCCCTTCCTAAAGGTAATCAATAGTATTTGGCTAAATTTGTTATGCTTTCAAGGCCTAAACTTACATATATATATTTTTTTAAATAGCCGTGTGTAACCCATTTTTGGTTCTTGGGCCTCTGGAAAACTGCTCCAAGCCACTCAACATGGCGGTCCATGGTTTAAATCCCGAGGAAGTCAATACGTGGAAGACCGAAGCAGCCTGCGGGTAAGATCATTCTTTATATTACGGGACATGTGAATGAAATTTTAGTAGATCAGAGGTGATGTTAAAGAGACTTTAATTATTCAGTATGCGTTATATATTGCAGCTGTGCACAGTCTCTATTTGAGCTTGAGATCGTTCAAGTTCACAGAAGGATGTATATGTTCTACATTACAACCTGTACTCGTTAATTTCTTTTTTGTTACGTTTTATGAGTTTAATTGACAAGGTTTTCAAAGCTTTCCTTGCCACTTTAGCGAAGTCAGGCGTAAAAAAACACGTGGTTTTCTTAAACAGGCCTTGAATCACTTCTTGAAAATATTCATATTTCATTTTGTAGAGTCCAACTGCCGGAACTAAGATATGATAGAGCACGCAGTAGAAGGGCGGGACGTGAATCTTTTATGGTTCCTAAAATAAACTGTTACTAAATTGCATGAAGTGGGCAAATTGCATTGCACTGAAAACAGTACGAAGGTCACTTGCTCTCTGCTATGCGTTATCGTCGGCTGCTAGGTTGTAAGCACGGCAAGACCTGTCGGTATTTGCTAAATTCGTAATCATATAATATTCTCAGTAGTACTATTCATCGGCAGCATTGAACGGACGAATGCAAAGAATAAATGAAATTGCCCCAGCAGGAATTAAACCCTGGGATTTTGCACGAGCATTTTACCACAGAACCATGCCAAGTCTCGGAAATACCTTTCAAATAGACCCTAATGCTCGTGAAACCCTAATTGTGATTTCAGTGCTGGCTATCCAATTTTGTGTGCATTGCATATGTGCACCTACGATACAGTTGTCACGTCGGGTTAATATTAATTGTAGTCAGTGTTTATGTTGCAGTGTTCAGAACTTCGATCCTCGCGAGCAGCATGCAGCGCTTTAAATCAGCTTACCGTTTCTGATGATGCTAATATCCATGTTGCTGTTGGCATCGTTACGCAAATGTAAACAACTGGCGATATAAAACATATGCGGCTGTTTAACGTATGCCTGTGCGTGCATTTGTGCATATGTTAAGCGGAACATTGTAACGTTTGGCTCAATAAAAAATACATCACGGTCACCTTCCATCCGCATGCTGCGCATAACATCGATTCCCAAGGTACGTGGGATGTACCGAATTTTCTGGTGGAGTTTCTAAACGCTGTCTAGCTGCAATAGGACAAAGCCAATTTGACCCCTGTGCTCGTGTAGCTCGGCCAAAAAACTCACAGAGGTGAGCTAGTACTCCATCCCTTTTTGTACAAATAACAAAATTTACGCTGTACATATGCGCAGCCTGTATTGCACGGCTGTAAATGATGCTTCTGTGATTTATCTTGTCAGCGAGGTGCTGTGGAAACAGCGTGCTCAATTTGAGACATTCCCGGGGTGCACAGTAGTGCGAGGTAGCCATAGTGCAAATGTTGCTTCTAGAGAGTTGCTGTAACGGAAGGAGCTCCATGTTAAAAAATAAAAAAATAAAAAAGCACATATGTACGTGGCCGTGACGATCGCGGCGAAATCGTTCGCATCTCGATGGCGGCAACATGCTAGAGGCTCGTGCATGTTCAATGACAGTGGTAATTGAAGAACTCCAGTCGGTCGTACTTTTCGGAAACCCATCACAACGGTGTGCCTAAATAACGATGTGGTTTTGGCGTGTAAAACACCAGGAATTATTAAAACCGCCTTGTCCGGCAGTATACTGATTGCGTTTGCTCGAGACGAGCACTACAACCACACTGCAGTTGGGACGGCGCTCCAGCAGTGCTGCAAGCGGACAAAAAAAAAGAAAAGAACAAAATGTTCATGCACCCATTTGTTTGTGTCAGTTTCAGTTTACTCAAGTTATCGTTGCCATAAAGCGCTATTACGTAGTTTTCATTTTCGTATTATTGTAACTGCCTTTCTTATATGAAGTTTGACCAAATTTAATCAGAGCGTTGCTTGCTTTGATTTTATTTTTTTTCTCCCATAAATATTCTCGAAATTTTCAGTTTCATAGACACGATAAATAGTCCTCCACCTGTGTCTCTGTTTTTTTTTTCTACGCAACTTCAAAGTCAGGAAAAAATTCAGTGGAGTTATCACGTTATCAATGATCAGTTAAAAGCACATACTGTTGTGGAGAATAATGATTTATAACTAACCAAAATTTACGTTAATAAATCAAGCCTACTTGATCTACTAGCGACCACTGCTCGACAAAGCTCTCTTTTGTAAGCGGAGTGTGGGCAGCAGCGGCCTGCCCTTTGTTGCTTGACTGCAAAAACTTCCCTTATAGCAAGCTCTCTTGGAGCCTCCTTCATAATGAACTGGGGCTTTCACTATTAGTTTCACAAACTACACAAGACAGAGTTCCCAGTGTGTTCAAAACTGTCCCGCTCTATGCGGTCTTAGTCTTCTCGCATGGATATACAACGTGAAGGTCCACACGAGAGAGGCATGCACAAAACACACGGTGAAGATTCAAAACCGAGTGAAGGCTGCCATTCCTCCTCTCGTATTTTGCCCTGCATCAATATTCTCCGCTCAATAGCCGGACCTTTGCTGCTGTGCATGACACTCGTGGGCTTGCTGGCCGCAGCTTTGCCCGCCTCGGCTTCCTTCGTTTAGTAATCTCGCATTCTGAGTGGCTTGCAACAAAGGACGATTTCCTCTCGGTGATAAAAATCAGTGTTGGACCGATCGACGCCACGTGGGCTTACTTGAATTATCAGATTTTTCGGGGCCAGCACTCGAAAATGAAGACGCCCATTCAAGGCGTCTTCCTGTCCGCCAACAATGAACGTCATCGATCTCGCGTGCCTTTCCTTGCTTTAACGCCGCGCGCCCGGTTATTTCAGGCCACAAACGGCTTGCGCGCTATCAGCGTGGCATATATATAGAAGCGCCAACTTATCAAGAGGCAACACAACGCATGGCAGATGTTGTTTTGAGATAAGGTCTCCCCAAAGGCTGCAAGCTGTTTCTAAAGTGAGGAGATTAGTGGCGTAACATTTTAATTGAGATATCATCCTATGATTTCTTGGGAAAGCTTTTTAGGGCACCTGAAACCGGTCGTTACAGTGAAGCCAAACACCAAACAGATTTATTTCGACTTCAAATTTAAATCTCAGGGGGCCCGCTGTCCTAAACAAAACTGACAGCGGAACGCGAGCCTATAATAAACCCATTGAAGCACCAATTTTACAATTTTCTTGTTGCATTGTCATAAGCGCACACAACCCGGATGACGTGTTGTCCACTCAGCATATGAGGGCACACAGAGCGCCATTTTAGTGTGACCGAGCGTGGCTTACTCACGTAAAGTTATTGTTGTCAACAGGGCTATATCTGCATACCAGGACTGCGTGAATTCAAAGCTGAGCTTGAAGTGTGGCCCCAAAGTATTGCCTCAGACGCCACATGTGCTGCACTACGTTCGAGACTTGTACAACCAATACAACTGGACATGCCGAGCAGGTCAGGCTGGTAAGTTTCCGGCTGGTAAGTCAGATGACCGGTAATATCGATTAGTTTAGACCTTGCTGCGTATAAAACAGATATCAGTACAGATATTTTACGTCGATTAAAAGACTAATTCTTCTGTGAATAAAATAGATTAGGGCATATTGGCCTTGTAGGCAAAATAAGAAAATTAGTCGAGGGAGGAGTAAAAGCTACGCATGCGCGTAATGGCATGTATTGGTGGGTTGTTATAGGGAAATAAAAGCGAACGCAAAACTAAATATTGTCAGTTGCCTCGTTTAAACTTTCAAATCACACAGATACCATCAGTAACAAAGATTTTGACTGGGCTAGATGGTGAAGGTGCCTAATAGCTTGCAGCGCACTCTGAGACACAGATGAAGAACAGACGCACGAATATAAGCACCGATGTTTCGTGTTTCCCTTCTTGTCCGTGTCTCTGAGTGCACTGTAAGCTATTATGTACCATATTATGACGGCCGATGTCATGTTTTACACGGAAAAGTACTCCATCACTTCGGAAGAATAACTAGCTGCGTCTGCAATGAACCTTCATAGTGACAATGCTCCGGGCAGCTCATCACTTGAAGTCAGAGGAAATTTTTTCCAGCGAAGTGCGATAGATTTTACCCTGCACCCCACACAAATAAGTTCTGTTTCTTCTCCTGGACGAAACGTGGCTTGACAGGGCATCGATTCGTGGCCATGATAACAGTCGAGGCAGCGGTGACTCTTCTTCTCATTGATATTTTGATTTCGCTTGAAAGGCGGCGTTCTAACCTCAGAAAAAAAAACGATGAAAATTGTGAAATTGTGACAAACTAGCTTCTTATGAAGAGTTCTAAGTTCTTATTGTGATCAAAGATTCTTCGCAAATGTGCTTACACTTTCCGCTCATGTCGTTTATATACGGTATTCGTACGATCTATAGCCTTCATAGTGCACTATATGCTGCAGTTGACCATGTTGACCTTCCTTTTTTCTTCAGATAACTGCGACGGCAACGAGGTGATAGACTCCTTGACTGAGTGCCTCGGTTTTTTGAATGTGTTGGTCCTTCCGTACATAACGAACTCAAGCAAGAATGCGTCACTTGAAACGGCGTGCACGTATGTTTGCCCCAGTCTTTCTTATGCTACCCGTAGCTCGGACAGTTCACAGTGCCTCGGACGTGCGTTTGAACACTCAATTTGTCGCTTTCAGGGGATACCAGGAATTCAAGTACTGCATATCGTCATCCATCAACGCAAAATGCCCACGCAGCCCGTACGTTCTGCGGCTGCCTCGGGTGCAGTACTTCACTCATGACCTAGTGCAAAACTACAAGTGGACGTGTGAGGCGGTTCATCAAAAAAGTAAGCTCATCATGTGACGACGTTAAACACTGCGCATGAATTATCCCAGCAAAACGTGGCCACCGATCTATTGAAGTGTCAAGGGTCACAAATGTACTTCGTCACACCACTGTCAATACAAAAGCAGCGAAGTTGGCGTTGGAGGTCGTACACGTAATTTCTGTATTTCAGAACCTTGTTCTGTCGGAGTGCATGGTTGCGCACATGAAAACGGGCCGGATATTCTGTGGATCATAACTATAAGCGTTGGTTTCAAAGTCCCAAACCCCGTTCCTGCTTTTATTAATTTACGCTTTATCTAGAGGCACCCTAAACAGGCTGGACATTGAGTGGACCATAACTAAAAGCGTTGCTCTCAAAGTTCCAAACCACGCTTTGTCTAGAGGCATCCTTAACATCGCAATTATTTATGTGAATATAATAAACGTAATAGATGTAATAGATAGACGTAACATATGCAATATGTAACAATAGATTTTGGAGTAACCTACGGTGTGGTGGTCTAGTGGCTAAGGTACTCGCCTGCTGAACTGCAGGTAGCGGGATCGAATCCCGGATGCGGTGTCTGCGTTTCTCAGATGGAGGCGAAAACGCTTTATACCCGTGTGCTCAGATTTAAGCGCATGTTAAAGAACCCCAGGTGATCAAAGTTTCCGGAGTCCTCCACTACGGCTCTCTCATAATATGTTGGTTTTGGGACGTTAAACCTCACATATCAATCAATCACCCATGTCACCCAGCAAAAATCTACTTCGTCCTATGCATAGCTGTCAGAGGCGAATAGAATTTGCGCGAGAAATCATGATGAATACTATAATAAGAAAGCAAACCTAATTAACTTTACCATAACAACTCCTGCTGATTTAGAATGGAGTCAGGCTATGACACGCCCACTTACACACACTCACTGACTGACTGACTCACTCACTCACTCACACTTACTTAACGTATATGGACGGAACGACATCCCACACAACATATATGAGATTTTGAATTCGCTCATACCTTTGGAGAAAAAAATAGAAAAGCATACCAGAAATGCAAGCCACCCCCAAGAAAGAAACATGGTAGTATCAACAACAAAAGGGATATTATTATCAATAGGTATAATGCTCGTGTTATCTGCCCATGATTATTTCCTGTATATGGTTAGGACATATTCTTTAATGTTAAACTGCGATTGGTACGGGACACCAGAGAATATGCAGACACGACGAAGGCAAAATAGCAACTGATTTATTGAAATGGCACAAATCAATTGCTATAGTCTGCGTTCGTCCTGTCTGCATCTACCCTTAACTTGGAATAATACTGTCTCTCTCTCTCTCTCACACACACACACACACACACACACACACACACACACACACACACACACACACACGCACACGCACACACACACACGCACACACACACACACACACACACGCACACACACACACACACACACACACACACATACATACATACATACATACATATATATATATATATATATATATATATATATATATATATATATATATATATATATATATATATATATATATATAATACGAAAAGAACACGAAAGCCATTCGCTACCACCATGTGGGCACATGCACAGCCCCTAACCTTCATCCCGCCGAGGCACACCCATCCCGCGCGCACAGTGGTCTGTTGTCGACTCTTCAGGCCGTGCCATGGCTGCTGCTTTTAAAGCCCGTGAGTGGTACATGCGCATCCCTGGTGCACAGCACGTCTCATGCCAGCCGCTCGATGGGCGTAATTCCCACAATAGATACATTGCAATGCTCAAGCTGGGGACAGCGATGTGTATATACCACCAAATATAACTGATTGCACCTGTGCATTTATTATTCGCGTGCCCCCAGATTCTTTTAGTGACGTGCCCAGTCTGGTAAAAGTATTTTTTTAGCCTCGACAAAACATGATTTATTGGACGCTTACGTCTACAATGAAAGAGCACACACAGGACACCGGCATCGCATCTGTGTTTACTCTTTGTTCTGTCGGTATAAGCACTATGTTTCATCAAGCCAGCAACCAACTAATTAATCTTCGTATCTTAACTACTTTGTTAGTCCCGCTACATTATAGTCTCACTACATTCTTAGTCTCGCTGTGTAGAAAGTATTGTTTGTGCCTTGTTAGGCAAACCTCCTTGTTGACGTTGTGATAGCTGGTCTTGCTCAAAGGATTTTACGTTTGGCACTGAGAGGAAAGTTACGATGCCGAGGTTGGTAAAGTTATTTGTTAAACAGTACAGCAATCTCCTGCAACAAGCTTACCGCCGGAGATACTCCACATGACCGCTCTTTTTGTGGCTTTAGGGGGCACACGTTTCCTCAGAACCTCGCAATGCATCCGATGGAGTGCGCCGACGGACGAGTTGGAGAATGGGCGAATGTAGAGAAGGGCGAATTGTGATGTGTTTTTCTTACTGGATGTGAGGCAGCCAATAAGAGGTTGAAAACAGATTGCAGCACCGGGAAGCAAGGTTGCCAAACAAAACATCAGAAATGGGCGTTTTATACACTGAGACGAGCGTTTATGCGCCTGTGTGGTCCGGCAGCAAATAGTATGCTACAGTCACAAGTCTGAATGCTGAGTGAAAAACATAACGTGGGAGTTGGCGAATTACTCATGAAATGGCGCCACAGAAAAGCTATGTGTGGCTGAGTATAAACACAATAATGTAAGTGTGCTGACCGCCCATCAATTAGGGAGGATGCTTAGAACATCTTAAGAATGTAAAGGCGAAAGCCTACTTGGACCGTCTTTTAATCTGCTGTTGAGCTTTCTGCAGACTGGTAACACTTAGTGCTCGTGCATGCGCAGTGGAATCTTTTGGAGGTGTCTCTGTCGAGCTTTGTATTCTGAGCCCGTACTGCGCTGTTGAAAGATCACCGAGCGCCGATGCTAAGAAGGATCTTACTCATACCAATTCACTTTCAAAGCACGTATAGAAAATTGAGCCTCCCGTTGAGTAGAAAAAAGGGTTTATTTGAATTAAACCACAGCCCGACTCACTGGGTTCCTGCTGTAGCACGTCATTCCAAGACCAGAATAGATCATCATCTTTTTCATCTATTGTTTTCCAACAAACTGCCCCGCGCACAAAATTTCGTAAAAAGTTTAATTGAAGTGTGTACAGAAAGTCGAATTCAGAGTAGCTGTACGCGGTAGTCTGGAGAACTCCACTACTCAAAGAATCCGTAGTTTCCGGGGCTTGGTCAACCAGTGTAAACGGGGCGTGAACTTTTCACTTTACGTTGTTCTGATTACCGAAAGGCATCCGTTGAATTGATGTTTCCACGAAGGCATGCTACGCCAGCTTTCATTTCTTTTGCATTGAACGCTCCCTTAAACGCACTCTTCGGCTTGCGCTTGGAGGCGTGTTGTAGTAGCCAAGCTGTAACGCTGATGGTAAAGTTGTGTGGACATTCAAAGTATTCGGGAGCAAGCTATTTGTGCCCTGCCTACTGGACAAGGAAGGACTCATGACAGCACACTTCTCTTGTCAAACCACAGGTTCTGCTTGCAGGGCTCACCTTCACTGTGAAAAAAATTCGACATGCCAAAAGTGTCGTTTAGGCCTGAGGTCGCTTGTGTCATGAAAGTTTGTTTCTGTTTATTTGCGGTTCTTTGTTTCACGAATTCCGCTGCATTTCTCCGACTTGAAGACAATACGTCAGTGTCGCGATGCCATATCATTGTGAAGGCTTTCAGTACTTGTTTCCGTTTTTCAAGATGCAACTCCGAAGGTTGCATAGACTGCATGCCGATAACGCGTGAATGGTTCGAAAGCAACTTCTCCATCTTCATGGAAGCACATGGTGTCTCGCAGCTTGGATGCGTCTTCGACTGAAATCGCTTCTGGGTGCTCGTTGTGGGTCCTTTTATGTCTCTTGCATTTTATTCTGATGACTTCTATGTTACTGTAGTTGTCTGTTGTGACCTTATGGTTGGACGCTGACGCTTCTAATAGAATGACCTTGTTGTAATGTGTGGCGTTAGCACAATAGGTTGCTGAGCTATGTAGCGTCCATCATAAGTTGGTCTCAATGCCTTTGAGTTGTTGTCCAAATTCTGCGTATTTAATGTGACAAGTGACCAGTAATAGTCACTGCCGATCAAGACATTGATCGCGTTGGGGCTTCCAGCCTGATCAACACCAGATAAGTAATAACCTTGTCATTAAAGCTTATCGATGAAGTCTTGATGCGGTCGTGGAACAGACATGCGACAGATGTTTGTCGTCACGAGAGCTTCGATCTATAGTGGCGTCTTACTACACTGAGAAGCTAAAGTAACGAGCACACGTTGGAAAGTCTTTTCATCATGTTGCCCTCCGAAATATCCCACTGTAAGCTTCTCGTTATCCAGTACGTGACAATTTAAATTTTGAGCCAATTTCTCGGTGATTAAACTGCGCTGGCTGCCTCCATCGAATGTAACTGGAACAAGGCATTTATTTCCTTGTCCGGTAGCCCAAGCTGTAGCTTTCTGAAGGAACACACACCGTTTAGAGTCGCCAGTTTCAATCATTTTCAGCTGCATTTGCACTGTTAATGTTTGTGGACTGTTAATAGATTGCAGCCACCGGAGGTCACACATTGTTTTGGCATGACGTGGATTGCACTTTGTAAATGTAACGTTTATTCTGCAATTTTTCGCCGAACAATGCTGCAATGTATAGCGGAAACAACAATCTGCACTGATTAGTCGTTTTTTTTTCCGCGAGAGGAATCTGACAGTCGCACTTCTCTGTGTTGTGGGGTTCAGTAACACCGAAAGTTGGGCGAGTTGGTGATTGTTCATGATTACAAATAAGCAGCGCACGACGTTTTACACAAAGAGAGACGATAGGGACACCGCTGCACTCTCAACTAGTTTATTTCGTAAACGACCTTGGTTATTATACAACAAGACGGTGTACCACGTGCTACAATGACAACGTATTTTCTAAAAAGCCAACTTCGCAATCGCTCAAAGTAATCGATGCTTGGCTTATACAGTAATCTTTTCTTTTTGCGATGTGGAAGGCCTCGATCACTTCCCTTGTCATCTTATCTCTGTGGCTGGAAAGAATTTTAGTCTCAGAGAACAGCGGGGAACAGCCACATTCTAAGCAATGCCGTCTTAAGTGCGAGTAAGCATTATTAGCTAATGCTCTCTTGTGCTCCGTTAACCTTGTATTTATGCACCGGCCTGTTTGACCGATGTACATTTTCCAACATGACATGAGCAAACAGTAAACCACCGCGGTTCTGCACTCAACAAACAAAACACTGTGCTTAACAGAGCACCGACACCTATCCTTTTTTGTCAATCGCTTCCTATCTAGCCTAGCGCATATCTTTCCTAGTTTGTTAGGTGCAGAAAAAACAACTTGTAAGCCATACCGGCTGCCTACATTCTTTAGATTATGTGATATACTGTGCGCATAGGGTATGGAGACACATTTCTTTTTCCTTTCTTCATAATTCCTCTCAATTTGAGGCTGCTCCGAAGATATATTCTTGCGCACACGATGAACCAACTTCTGTGCGGTTCTGCGCAGAACATGCTCTTCGTAACCCGCACTAGCCAATCTATCTACTTGTCTGATGAAGCTATCATTAACTTTGTGGGGACAAGATTTGGCCAAGGCAGCGCGGAGACAAGAGAATGCTATGCCATTCTTAACTGTCTTTGAATGCCCGGAAGAATACCTAAGCAGGGGCTTCTCAGATCGTGGGCTATATAACCAGCAAACATGGTCTGGCTTACGTGTTAACAACAAGTCCAAAAACTGAAGCTGACTTTCCCGTGGCACTTCCCACGTAAACTCGAGGCCCTCGCTGCAGTCCCTGAAAACATTTAAGATATCTACTATAGCCCTGTCAAGTACAGTGTGTTCTACAAAAATTAGGTAATCGTCAACATATCTAAATATGGTCTTTGCAAGGCCCTTTATGTTGGCTTCAATTTTTTTGTTCACGTAACCCAAGAAAATGTTGCTAAGTATCGGGGCCACCTTCGAACCAATGCATATTCCCGATCTTTGTAGGTACAACTCATCATGCCATTTGATGAAAGTAGACCTTAAGTAAAAAGACAATAATTCGAGGAAAGCTCCCACTGAAATGCCGCATTTGTTAACAAATTCGATTTCATCATTATCATCTGTAATGCACTTTCTAACAACTGTCAATAAAGGACCATGTGGAATGTTGTAGTACAAATCCTGAACATCAACACTAAAAAAATTGCAAGTACCAGGGTTTGAGGTTGTCAAGAAGGCAACCAACGCCTCCGAGTTCGGTACACAGAAGGGATCTGATACCTTAAGGCTAACTAGCTGCTCTTGAAGAAAGGTAGAAAGATTAAGTTGCCATGAGTCCCTTTCCGATACAATACACCTAAACGGAACGTCAGGCTTGTGAGTTTTTGCTGCAAAAAACAACTCCAGGTGCAAATTTGTCGCACGTTTCACAGTAGAAGCAAGCTTTTCCAGATTGTGGTTCAAAAGTAGCGCGACAGCTTCCTCCTTGACTTTGCTAGCTTTCTTGTTAACAGGAACAAAATTCTTTTTAACTGCCGATAACGCCTTTGTTTGGAAAAGCCCATCAGGTAAAATAACAAAGCAACCCTCCTTGTCAGAGGTCAGAAAACGCAAATTGTTGCTAATGCCAAAGTCCACCAAAGTTCTTACGTGCTGTTGCTTCCCTCTTGTGGTTGACGTCCTCTTTAGAACATCCACGCATTCCGTGATGAAGCGTGGGCGCTCTTCTTCTAACACACGACGAGCAAGGTTCTTGGTGAGCGCCACTTTCTCCGGTGGGGTAAAGGACGGTTCAAAGCAGAACTTTGGTCCTAATCCGAGAATCTTCTTGTAGTCTTTAGGAATGGCACAGTCTCCCAAGGTGATGACTTTCCCATCCGTTGGCTTGGGTTTTTTTGGCCTAGGTAAGTGTGGCCGGCTGTTGTCCCATAACCAGTCCGCTACTTTGTCAGACGTCTTACACCAATCCCTGAAGAACTTGTTGTGCGATCCTCCCTGTTGTGTGGCGCACACTACTCTGAGACAATCCTTGAAATGCCTCGCTTGCCGCCACCATTCCTCATTCAAAATCCTGCATATACGTTTGGCGTGCTTAGACGAAGGTTGTAAGAAACCACACATGCCCTGCAGTTCCTTGGGGCACAAATTATACCTTATATGCCAGGATGCCTCTCTTGCCTTGCACACGCAAATCGCCATCATTGAAGCCAGGGTACACGGGTCATGCTGATTGAAGAAGCCAGAACATATAAAAGAGCCCGATGTAAAGGAAATGAAGTTCAGTAACACCGAAAGTTGGGCGAGTTGGTGATTGTTCATGATTACAAATAAGCAGCGCACGACGTTTTACACAAAGAGAGACGATAGGGACACCGCTGCACTCTCAACTAGTTTATTTCGTAAACGACCTTGGTTATTATACAACAAGACGGTGTACCACGTGCTACAATGACAACGTATTTTCTAAAAAGCCAACTTCGCAATCGCTCAAAGTAATCGATGCTTGGCTTATACAGTAATCTTTTCTTTTTGCGATGTGGAAGGCCTCGATCACTTCCCTTGTCATCTTATCTCTGTGGCTGGAAAGAATTTTAGTCTCAGAGAACAGCGGGGAACAGCCACATTCTAAGCAATGCCGTCTTAAGTGCGAGTAAGCATTATTAGCTAATGCTCTCTTGTGCTCCGTTAACCTTGTATTTATGCACCGGCCTGTTTGACCGATGTACATTTTCCCACATGACATGAGCAAACAGTAAACCACCGCGGTTCTGCACTCAACAAACAAAACACTGTGCTTAACAGAGCACCGACACCTATCCTTTTTTGTCAATCGCTTCCTATCTAGCCTAGCGCATATCTTTCCTAGTTTGTTAGGTGCAGAAAAAACAACTTGTAAGCCATACCGGCTGCCTACATTCTTTAGATTATGTGATATACTGTGCGCATAGGGTATGGAGACACATTTCTTTTTCCTTTCTTCATAATTCCTCTCAATTTGAGGCTGCTCCGAAGATATATTCTTGCGCACACGATGAACCAACTTCTGTGCGGTTCTGCGCAGAACATGCTCTTCGTAACCCGCACTAGCCAATCTATCTACTTGTCTGATGAAGCTATCATTAACTTTGTGGGGACAAGATTTGGCCAAGGCAGCGCGGAGACAAGAGAATGCTATGCCATTCTTAACTGTCTTTGAATGCCCGGAAGAATAGCTAAGCAGGGGCTTCTCAGATCGTGGGCTATATAACCAGCAAACATGGTCTGGCTTACGTGTTAACAACAAGTCCAAAAACTGAAGCTGACTTTCCCGTGGCACTTCCCACGTAAACTCGAGGCCCTCGCTGCAGTCCCTGAAAACATTTAAGATATCTACTATAGCCCTGTCAAGTACAGTGTGTTCTACAAAAAGTGTGTTCTGTATAAGCCAAGCATCGATTACTTTGAGCGATTGCGAAGTTGGCTTTTTAGAAAATACGTTGTCATTGTAGCACGTGGTACACCGTCTTGTTGTATAATAACCAAGGTCGTTTACGAAATAAACTAGTTGAGAGTGCAGCGGTGTCCCTATCGTCTCTCTTTGTGTAAAACGTCGTGCGCTGCTTATTTGTAATCATGTGTTGTGGGGATTTACCTGACAAAAAAGCATGCTTTCATGGAGCTGGTTTTACGGATGAGGTCAAACACTCTGTGGTTGATCGGTGTCGCGAAGAGCATGTCGCGCTAGTGCGAGAATCTCTAATTTGGCTTTTCGACGCATCCACTCTTACAGAAACATGCATGGATGTTTGCTTTCGAGCCTCTGTTTCGATTGATTGATTTATATGTTGAATTTAACATCCCGAAACCACCATATGATTATGAGAGACGCCGTAGTGGAGGGCTCCGGAAATGTCGACCACCTGGGGTTCTTTAACGTGCACCCAAATCTGAGCACATGGGCCTCAGTATTTTCGCCTCCATCGAAAATGCAGCCACCGCAGCCAGGATTCGATCCCGCGGCCTGCGGGTCAGCAGCCTAGTACCTTAGCCACTGAACCACCACGGCGGGGCGAGCCTTTGTTTTCTTTTGAACAAAAAGTAGTAAATACTTGATGCTCGCCTTACGGTGCTGCTGGCTGTGCTATCCTTGCTGGCTTATGTGCTCAGTAAGTTTGCGTGCGATGGTTTTGTTGAAGTCAATGACAATGTCGTGAGGAAGCGGCTTCAGCAGAATGTGGTAGAACATCGCGGAGTAATTGTCCTCCGATACTCCGAGAGTCTCCATGTCATAAAGGCATCGAAGTACTCTAAGATTATTGGAGGACTGCACGGGTCACATGTCAATGAGTCGGTGCATGTGAGCCTGAGTTAATGACGCCGGTCTTGGCGAAGTGTTGTTTTAAAATGCCCAGGACTTCAGAATAGCAGCTTAACGTTGCTTGAAGTCCAGCGATCACTGATGCCGGGTCACCGGTCAGAACCGAACGTAGGTAGGCGAACTGGTCTACGTCGACGAGCCCACCCTTGTTGTGAAGTAGCTGATTAAAGTGCTCCTTAAAAGATGTTAACGATGACGGTAGACCATCGAAGTTCATGAGGTCGATTTTCGAAAGTTGGATGGCGGCCTGAGGTGTGCGTGGCATGGCTTCAGTTGGGGCTGCCAGTGGTAGTGCACGGTTCTGAGACTGTCGAAGTTGACGTATAGTCTATACTTGAGTTTTGCTGACGTAATTATGGCTCAATCGTTATATATCACGACCTGTTCAAACACAGCCTCTGCTTCCGTGGTTGATAGCAAAGGTACGATGTCGGAATCGGTGGCCTTCAAGTCAGTGTAAAGCTAGTTGAAGCGTTCGTTGAGAATACAAAGCTCCTCTTTTTCCGGGACACTATCTTGAGTGGGCGTTGCTTCTGCCTCTTTTATAACGCGTGTTAATTGAGCTCTCTCATATGTACGCTTCAGTTTGAGAGCATCCATGGTGCGTTTCTGCGTTGAGCACCTGGCTGTAAGTCGGTATCTTCATTCCGCAAGCGGGAAGGCGATTACCCTGGGGCCATCGATGTGGTTCGCTGTTTCGATGGGTTTCGGCACCGTTTGTAGAAAACGGAGTTTCCCATTTAGTAGAAAAAGGGCTTTATTTACAATAGTCCGCAGCCCGACTCTGTGGATTCCCGCTGCAGCACATGATTTCAAGGCCAGAACTGATCACCATCTTCTTCATTGATCTTTTCCCAACAGCACGTACGCCTTTGTCTACTTACTCCTAATGAAGCATTTTAAATCTTTACTTCTATCAGTGTCAGTTGTGCTGTGAAATTACGCTGCACTCGTGTGCTCCCTGATGAACAAGTCAATTTGTCGCATGCAAGATAGACGCTAGGGGCATGTATATTGATTATGTATTGGTCATTGTTTAAAATATACCTGAACAAATTACAAATACCTGTTTTTTTAAACAGCGTGTTACGGCTAATAAATTTGTCGCGCATGGCAGCTCACCTGCTTTTCACTATATACAGTGGTCTTATGGATTCTAATCAAGCACGCAGCATTTGACGAAACCTACTTTTCAAAATCTTTGCAATTTCTGTTGGCGTGAAAGTAACGTCAGCTATTTTCTGGGTAACTGCTTTTCAGAACGACAGGCATGCCGAAGCGATGAGCTTTTGGCGCAGCTGGAAAAGTGTTATGGTGACCACGTAAAATCCAAAGTGATTCCCAACGCCGTCCCTGGCAACGAGCTGGACCAGCTTCGGTATGCCTGCAGGTAAGTCGATATTATTTCCTATATTCATTCCCAAGCGTGCTATTTTCGGCCGGTGCTGCTTATTAAGGAATGTCGCTCTCGTTTCCCAAATCCTCAGTGCACTGAACACATACCAAGAATGTGTGAACGAGGAAATAACGGGTAACTGTGCTGGAAACCAAGGCCAGGTGCTTCTACTAGATGCGGTGAAGAACTACACTTACTCTGTGTACGAACAATACCAATGGGCTTGCGACAATCGTGAGTAAAATCCATATTTCATCACATACTTTTAACAGACAAAAAGTAGAGGCCTTTTGTCTTTGCCAACTACTAAACAGGTCTACAGTTCTATTTTAATACGTAAATTTTTGCCTGATCATCGTCAGTCTTTGTCGTTTAAATATAACACGTGATTTTTTTTTCCTTTCTTAGACCCCGACTGCAACAAAAACAGTCTCCTGAATGAGCTCATCAGTTGTAAAGGAATAATGACGACTAAAGTGATGCCGAATGCCGCTAACATATCCGACATGTCAAAACTGAGTGAAGCATGCCGGTAAGTTTTCGCTGATAACGCTAATAATGTAATAACGCAAAGAAATGTACGCTAGCAGCTTTTGAATATACACCCTTTATTGAGAACATGGCTACACTTATTTCTTTTTAATTATTTTTTCAGGCTTTTTTGTTAGGTGTATTTTACATTACATTTCTTCCTCCTCTGTGAACCTTTGTTTTCATTTTCCTCTTGTTAATTTTTGCATTATTCGCGATACCTTCCTTTTATGCTCTATGTTTTTATAAATATGTTCTTGCTAAACGACTAAAGCCACCGCATTAATTAGATATGATTTTCGCTGTGCCCGAATGCAAGTTAAGGAAGCCTTCAAGCATAAATACGCAACTTTCGTGTGACTCGCAGTGCAGCTGTTTATAGCCGAATGAAAACGAGAAGTGCAGTAGCGGAGAAGAACTGCACGCTCGACGAAGGAGCGCCATTAATAGCACTAATTTAGAGGCCGATTACTTGCTTTGTGCTTGAACGCAATGAAAAGTACAAGAACTATGGCACCTAACGCTAGCTGTATCAGTAGTTTTGGTGGCCTTAGATCGCTTAGGAATGCGTGAGACATGTGTCAACACTTCGACCAGCATCTAGTAGTATTACGAAACTATCCTATACTTTTATACGAGGAATGAAAAAAAGGAGACATCAAAAAAGGTGTAACATAAAGAGATAGCTACTTCTTCATTGTGGTTAATTGCAAGCCGGGTATTCAAACTACTAAATGGGGAAGAAACAGATATAAATAGTAATGAAGAATACCTCAGTAACTTTAGGTTTGCAGATGACCTCATATTCTCCAGCGATATGACATCATGTTGTTCAGCAATGACCACGAGTAACTGCAAAAAAATGCTAAGCACTGCAACTGAGAAAGGGTTAAAGTAGTGTTATACGTGACTATGTATAAGGCAAAGGTCATGTCAGGTGGCCCAGTGAAGGAACGAGAGATCACGATTAGCAACCGATCCCTAGAGTCTGTACAAGCGTTAACCAAATACCAACAGGAGAACCACCTCATGCAAAGGAACTTTACCGAATAAGGTCAAAATTAATTACTTATGGCATACTTTCCCAAATCATGACCGGCAACTTGCCACCGTGCTTAACGCAGGAAGTGCTCAATCATTTCATTATCACCCGCAACAGCGTTACAACATTAAGGGCAGAAACCTGGAGGATACCAAACTCGATAAGAAGCTAGAAGCCACGCAGCGTGCGATTTAATGAAAAATGATAAGCAAAGCGTTATTGGATAAAAAGGGACCAGATTATAGCAAAAATAAAGACAAAGAAAGGCACAAGAAGAAGAGAGCACAGTGCATAGGAATACAAACAAGGTATATCTTTGTTGCCATGAAGACAAAATAACGGAATGCATGGTTCACATAACGTGGAGGACAGCTAAACGATAGTCTGTGAGTGCGATGAAATCGATGCGCACCAATGGATGGAGACGCATCCAAGGGCAGCCGAGAGTTAGCTGGGATGAATAAATGAAGAACTTCGCGTCCATAAAATGTAATTGGCTCGCGCAAGACAGGGTTAATCAGAGGTCACTAGGAAATACCTTATCCGGAAGTGGACATTGAATAGGCTGTCGTTATTGTAGTTAATGACAATATGCAAGGTCCTACAAGCGGTAATACACAAGCCATCGTTTAGCGCTGTTCAGTGAAGCAAGTTCATTCACTTTCCCATGGGGTGCAAGAACGCCCGTGTACTGAACTATGGATGCACATTACACTACAAATCACTAGTGATCGAAGCTACACAGCTTAACCCACGGCCCATGTGTTGCTTTGTAGCTGAGTGGCGTTGAAAATTGGCCGACAACTTCACGTGCACTTCGTGCTGTGTTTTCTGTTACGTAAATGTCTGTTGTGTAGTGCCCCGCCGGCTTGCCTTTCTTGCCGTAGTGCAAAAACAGTGCTTTCCTGTAAGAAAGGGGCGCCGTGGGACTCGACGCTATATAGTCGCTCGAACAGCAGGATGGGACCTGTGCGGCTTGAAGCGGATGGCAACAAAGTAGGCAAACAATGCGCGGTGTCGTTAGCCTCTGCTGATAACCCCAGTTTCTCGTCAACCGCACTGACAAGACGTATCGAATGGCACACACTCTTAACTATAGCCACGCGAGCACCGAGTGGGGCGTGTTCTGCGCTTCCTGCATTTCTACCGCGCTCCTTTTATGACTTCCTTGTATGACCGTGTAATCTGATCTCACTTATCTCTGTTTGCGCAGGGGCACTCTCCTTTACCAGGACTGTGTTCGTGAGAAAATGAACGCTAAGTGCGCCGCGGAATCGCCCGTGTTCCTTCTTCCCGAGGTGGCCTATTTCTCATTTGCGACGTACAACAAGTACAACTGGACTTGCTTCCGCAAACAAGAAGGTATATACAGCTCGTTAAGCCGAGCTTAAATAGCGAGAATTTTGTATATGCCGAAATATTGATCATGCTGAATATTTGCTGCCTCATCCCCAAAATAGGGATCGGGCAGCAAATATAGTCAAGCGTGAATCCAGCGAAATTTTGTTCACACGATGCGCTCATAACATTGACTCCTGAAACTTCTCGGGCTCGTGTTAGCAGGTCTGCATTTCTTTTCATCGTGGTTATTAATTTATCATTTTCTTTGTCTCTACCAGGACGAGTCAGCGATACCGCAAACAAGGCTGGATTAGTGAAACAGTTAAAAGAATGCTATGGGTTCATACTTTTCGGTGTCAAACGTCCTCTTCGAAACAACTTCAAGGACAAAGCGTTGCGTGAAGCCTGCGTGTGAGTTATTAGTTTTTCACTAGGTGGACTATTAGGTTCAGGAGCGAATCGATAATCTACCTTCATTCTCAGGAGTGTGAAGGACTATCAGAAATGCGTTCGAGCGAAGCTCGATCTCTTCACCAAACAACATACGTCATTGCCGGACAGTCAAGATGTGAAGTACTACTCTACACGCCTGTATAGCAAGTACAGTTGGACGTGTGAAAACTTGAACGCTGGGCTAAAGAGTAAGTCTCACGATATCTGCCTGAGATCGCATATGTTGTACACTGACGACGACGATGACTTGTATGTTTCAGGCTACCATTGCAACGTAGATAGGCTTGAGACTGGGCTGAAGCAATGCAAAGGTCTTGCAGATTATGCAGTAGCTCATAATAAGAACAATACAGACCCGAGCAACATTTGCGAGTAAGTACTGACTGCCGGCGTTGCTTTTCATTCAAAAGTAAAACCGCGACAAATGAGTCATAAGCCATCATGTCGCTGAAAAGTTTGCCACTAAAGGGGCCGTTGACTGTGCAAGCCACGATTACGCCGACGGCACGCGAATGAAACTACGTACCTTAATTAGCCCTAATGGGATACATTTGAATGCGATAGCACTGTACAGACAAGCACAATTTTCCGGGTTTGCATCCGAACCACTTGAAACAAGATTTTTTTTCTCATTTATACAATGTCCACTGTTATCGGATAGCGTTTAAGTAGATTCAGAATATGCATTCTATCAGACATGCCTCTAGCCAAGCAGTCCTGACAGTCTCATGTATACGAAGTGCGCTTCAATTCTTCTTTACAACTTAATTTTTTCAATGAATGAATGAATGAATGAATAATTTTTATATCGGTTACTTCTGACATGTTTACAGTACGTTACTGAAAAGTCACCTTCTCTTTAACGAATTTACGCTCACTGAAGTAGCGACGCTTTCCTTCTCACTGAGTACATCATGTAGTTATTATTGACACAGCTGGTATGCACTTACTAATACGCTTGACCTCACACAGTAAATACGAAATATTGTCATACTTTAGAAGCATCCACTCACACATGTTGTCACATCATCCTTTAAAGCGCGATAAAAGACAAGGTGAAAGCGAAATATATAGATCACGCTCTTTTTGGCACTCAGCTTACGCGTTTTTCGGCATTATAAGCACTTCTGCAAGTGCTGCGAGCTTTAATTATTGCCAGTAAATATAACCGTGCTAGTTCTATAATTTACTGTATCTGAAGCTTCTGTGCATGACCACCGCATGATTGGCGTTAACCAAGAATCGTAAATTTATTGAATGTACTAAAGGGCTCACTAGGTTAATGCGTGATATTGCATGCTAGTAGTAGTTGGTGGCAATGCTTCTACCACTGCCATGTATACAAGCGTCACTTTTTTTTCTCTGTCGCTTGCTTCTGCACCCAACTGCCTTGAGATTTCAGTAAGACAACGAACACAGTACAAACTGAATAGTGATAAAAAATCTATAGTCAGACAGAATGGTTGTCAGGTTTTTATGATTTATATTTTAGTTTTACATGTTCAGTCTAAGACAAGCATTACCCGTGAAACATTTCTGAACTAACCCCTGCGGTTTCAGAATTGCACATGAGCAAGCACTGAGTAAATTTTGTTTGTGTAATTGTTATTATTAGCCGTTGGCGTGCGTCTCCAGCGTCCAACACATGTAAGCAATAATGCGAGTGGTGCCGTGAACCCCCTGATTGATTCTTTTTTTTTTCAGGTATTACCTCGATCACCAAACATGCGTTGAAGACCAACTTCAAGAATGCCGGTTTTTTCCTTCGGTGCTCAAGCTTTCGCGCATTCTAAAACATACAAGCCTTCTCAACGACAGCTACAGGAGCTACTGTTCTTTTCTACAGCCAGGTTGGCACTTTGTTTTACCACGTTCACCAATGTCATTTGAACCAGATCGTTAACTTCAATTTCTCGTTAATTCTGTTTTTTTCGTGATCAGATAAGCCGAAGTGTTCTTCTGATACACTGTCTGAGATGTACGAGCAATGTCTGGGATTCATCAGTTATGGAGTCGTTCCAAACTTGGGCTCTGACACTACCGAATTAGACTTGCCTGCAGTCCAGAGGTAGAGCACAATGAAAACTATTGTGGTTTAGTTTATTCTACAGAACGCAAGTTTCGTCATAATTTTAATATTCTTTAAGGTATCTTGACAACTACAAGGGCTGCATACAAGAAGTAACCAAGCTGACCTGCGGGAGCACAGAGATATCGCAAGAGATGCAGATTTCTCTGACGAAGCCCGTACAGATTGTCAAAAAGTATTCTCATTTCATCAGTGCGAGTGAGTTGTCATTTATCATCATCTTCTATTGTATCAAAGCCATGTTTATTTCATGATGTCTTAGTATTCATTTTGCGTATTGCCGTTTCACAGACAACTGTTCTGAAAGCAGCCTCAGCTCCGCATTGCGCGAATGTGATGGTATTTGGGACATTGACGTGGAGCCTTTGTTAAAATACACTGAAAACAGTGATCTCATTCAAGTCTGCAGGTACGTCTGCCTTGCTAATAGAACTTGTCGGCTCGTTCGTGCTTTGTATGCAATTAAAAAAATGAACTTTTTTTGTGTTTTTCAGCTCAATCGAGATATTCGGAAACTGTGTGAAGCAGAAGGTCATTCCTTTATGCGAAAAAATGGAGGTCGCGTCTAGCCACCAAAGTGTCCATGCGTACCTTTCAAATGCTCTTGACGTGTACAAGACGGTATGCTCGAAGGACCTGAATGCAGGTACGCTACTGGGCTTGTGAAGTAACTGATATGTGACCCGTAACAGTGGCTTAAGTGATGTTATTGCTGTTTCAGTGAATGAGGCCATGTGCAGCAAAACGGAACTCGTGTCAGCATTCAGCCAATGTGGAGGCATAATAGAGTACAGGGTTGCTCCTTTCGCCGATGACCCGCACGATAAAGTGAAGCTCGGCGTTGCCTGCACGTAAGAATGAATGTTTACCCGCGCCTAGAATGCCCCCGCCTGCTTGCCTTCTTTGCCGCAGTTCAAGGACAGTGCTTTGCTGTAAGAAAGGGGTGCCGCGGGATAAGTTATATATATATATATATATATATATATATATATATATATATATATATATATATATATATGTTTGTTTGTTTGTTTGTGTGTGTGTGTGTGTGTGTATTGAGATCTAACAGACAATAATGCCAAGGAATGTATAGGGGAAGTTATTAGAACTAATGGAATGTAAATAAGAAGAAAGAAAAGAGGGTCGAACCCGTTATTCGAAGTTCAAAGGTTCGATTCCTGCTCATGGCTGGTTATTTTTTCACCCTCTTTTCTTCCTTCTTATTTACATTCCATTTGTTGTAATAATTTCCCCTATACATTCCTTGGCATTATTGTCTGTTAGATCTCATTATTATTGTGTCAAAACACGGAAAAAAGAGCCCGTAGGTACACACTCCTTTCCCTTTTATATATATATATATATATATATATTTGGTAATAGATGTTATAAGCTGCAGCGCTTGTAACCCATATTTTGTGCATTTTTTGATGTTGTGTTCTTAAAGAACACGCGCTTTCTATTTTTATTGCTTACGTTTGGAAAAAGGGGGCCAAATTGAGTGTAGTTTACGCTGTACGTTGTGTTGTGTTGTTAGGCGTTAACAGAGATCATTAAACGTGATGCCGATTATTTTATCTATTGCTTTAAATGATCAGTGACGATACCAATATATAAGCAGGAGACGCGGCTGAAAATGTTCATGAAAATGAAGGTATGCACAATGGCGTTAAGCAGAAAAAGCAGTAAGTACAGCAGTTCATTGCGACTTTGTGATTGTGCTCATTATTTCAGTGGAGTGCGGGAATACAAAAGGTGCATATTTTCACGGCTTTCTCCTGTGTGTGAAGACAAGATTGTTCCCATGACTAGCGACGTCACAAAATACTTGAGAAATTACTACAATATGTACGACTGGACGTGCAATGTGACCCAGCCTCGTGAGTGTGCTGCCTAGTCTGTCATTACCTAACGCTAATTAATAAAGTAAGCATTAGGTGGTGAACTTAGAAGTTTGCCTTCTTTCCTTAGAAAGCCGCTGTGACAAAGAGGAACTGAGGAAAAGCTTGTCAAAATGTGTTGGACTCTTAAATAAGGAGTTTGACGTCTCCGTCATGGGGCTCAACACCGAGTACTTATGCACGTAAGTTGCGAGCTAGCCGAATGTGCCAGCACGATAAAGCGACCTTCAGGTGTCTAACCCGATTGATGCTCAATTCACACGCAGCTTTCTGGAGGACTACAAGCTGTGCCTTAATATGCGAACCAGTCCTGAATGTCGAAGAGATGATGTTGTGATGCGGTCGCCGGATATCATCTACTATACCACAGAAATAATATCCAAATTTATGGGGCTATGCAATATGATTGATGTCAAAGGTGAGTGCACATGAACTTAAGATATATATGTGTGCGTTTTTTTTCAATTAATAATGCTATATAATGCCCGATTTTATGCAGAATGCAGCAGAAGCACAATTCTGGAAAGTGTTTATAGATGTAAAGGACTCATCGACTACGGGCTGATTGACAGCGTTCAAGACAGCGGGGACGTTGATGCTATGAAGCAAGCATGCGGGTAAGTTCATACTTTTACACGAGATCAAAATCAGAAGAGGACGTAAAAACGCGACGTTCGTGTCTCTGCAGCGGGCTCTTCCGCTACCGCCACTGCGTGCATTCCGAGATATTCAAGGTTTGTGACGCGTCTAGCCCTGTCCTCCGAGACAATACCGTTCAACAGTACGCCGTAGGTGTTCCGAGAAACCTATCTTGGGTCTGCGACGTGAACACCAGACCAGGTGGGTTGTTTCTTTCTTTTTCTCTTACGGTTCGTCACTGACGATTCCCTTCGCTTGTCAGATTACCAACGCGAAGCTTGAGGGAAAAAACAGTCTATTAACTATCGTCTAACATTTCGTCCATGCATGGTTTTGTTTTTGCTACGGACCAAGTTAAAGAAGCTAAAAAAAAATACGCTTTAACGCGACAGCGTTAACGAGCTCGTCTAACAGAAATTCTAGCGTCGGCGTAGTTGACTTTGAGCGAAAAATCATCTTGTCCGTGACTGAAAAAATGAGAAAGATTCAAATGAAATAAAATTTTCCGGGTCCGAGTGAGGGTCGAATCCAGGCCGTTCGCGTGGAAAGCTTGTGTTCTACAACTCAGTCTCGCGTCTGCTTAAAAATACAGTGAAAATGTTTCGCCTGCTTGGAAATGCGACAAAAATAACCTTCATGCTTTACAAACGCAAGCTTCTTGTATTCAGTCTTCACAACAGAACATGTAATATCACCGTAATATTGCGTGGTACAAGTGTAGGTCACCCCCGGGTGTTAGCACAGGTGATTATAACTACCTCATTGTTTAAAGCCGGCCGCCCACTGCAAAAGGCATACATGTTAAGGCGCGTATATCCTCTTCAGACCACGTAGAGGGTGCATAGCAAGTTCAAAAAAAATTTCACGCACATAATTACTCGTGGTTTAAAGCATGCTACCTGTTACACAGAATGCACTAGGGACAGGATATCACTATCGCATTCAACTCCTAAAGGTGTGGTTTCAGGGTCTTCAAATGTTTTATTGAAGACCCTTTAGGGAAATATTGGGAGAAATTCTAGATTTTCATCACTGCACTAGTAGAACTCGCAGTTTGGCTAGATTGTGTACGTCTGAATTCAATAGTCAACTTCGCGCCAAAATCATGACCACACAAACAAAGAAAACACATAGACAGGGCAGGCGCTCGGTTGGAACGTATCGGTAATAAATTACTGATACGTTCTCCTATGTGTTTTTTTTTGTTTGTGTGCTCATGAATTTGGTGCGAAATTGACTATTGAATTCATCATTGTAGTTGTCCAGTTTATATACCAGAATACGAGGTACTATGCTGCCGACCCATGGTAATAGGGGCGGTGCGTGGAAAGTGTTCAAATTTGCTATTCGGCATCTGTAACAATCAATCTCTTATATCCTATTCTATTTTAAAAATAATAGGGTATTTGTAATACTAATTATTATCAAGCGAATATATTTTTGTTCTGCCGAGCTTTCAAGAACAAGTTGAACGCCAGTGTCGTGATCGTCACAGCAAAATGGTAGGCAGGCACTGCGAGGGCTCTGACGTACTGATTTTTTTTATAATTATTTAGTTAATGACATGCGATTGATGTATTGGGCACTTAGTGACCGGGACATAACAGCGAATGTTCGGAAGACGCACCATGAAAGTACTAAATGTGAAGGTCGACATTGCGCGTGTCTTCTTGTAATTAAAAATAACAAAAGTAATCAGTACACACTTGTGAAGACAGCTACCATTATGTGCTCTCAGAAAGCACGCATATACTACCCGGTAACCATTTTTATTTTTTGTGTGGATATGACATAATACTGTAATCGCGAGATAAAAAAAAAAGCCGCTTTTTCTCACAGAGGACTGCACCGTCAAGAACATACTGCCTTCGATCTCGGAATGCCAGGGCTTCATCGAAGGCATCGGAGATCCTCACAGCCTCCGTAAATCTGATTCATTCGCCCTGAGCGTAGCTTGCAGGTAAGCCCTGAGTTGGTGGCACTGTGAGAACAAAATACGAAGTACGGCTTGCTTGATTTCAGCTTTGTTCAGCAGTACAGAGAGTGCATCGACCTGAACATTCGCTCTGTTTGCAAAGAGCCGAAAGTTTTATCCGAAATATCGGAAATCAGCTTCTACACTCAAGACTTATACCACAAGTACTTGTGGACGTGCGAGAGAAAGAGAAGTCGTAAGTTGATGCTTTGAAATTATAGGGCCTCAATTACAACATGCGTTACCCTGAACCTGGCAGGCACACTTTGCAACATGGACGATCTCGTCGTTCATCTGAAGCAATGTGAGGTGTTCCTGATACCCGGAGTCGTTCCCTATGTCGACAACACGTTCGAGACGCTAAAGTACAGCTACGTTTGCGAGTAAGTTGATCTCACCTATAGGTTCCGTAAATTTCTAATTCTATTCAAATTATTGTTCGTTCAGGAGCTTCGCTGTGTACTCGAAATGCATTCAGAAGGTAAAGTCAACGATCTGCGGAAATAAAGACATCACTGCGTCACCCGAAGTTAAGATGCTACTGTACAACAAAATTAACGAGTACAAGTGGTACTGCAGCTACAGGAAAATTGGCAGTGGTAAGTAACATTTTCGGCTTACAATACAATAAAATTTACTGGGTGTGCTCTCTTCGAACATCTGCAACAAATGATGACATATACGTATTCTGCTGTTGTTGCAAGGTGACTGCAATGAAGAACACCTTGAAGATGAGTTGAAGCACTGCTTGGGCTTTGTGAAAACTGTCGTGAGACTTAAAGTACTGGGAACGTACAATGCTTCTGACATGCGAACGGCATGCTCGTAAGTTGAATGCGGCAACGATGTCGTTTCAGCTACATATGTTTGTAAACGATCCTCAGGCGATTGACGATTCTAACTATGTTGCAGTGCACTTGAGGACTACAAGTATTGCGTGGTGTCGAAAATAAGCAAACACTGCGGTTACGAAACCGCAGTCGTGCAAAAGCCAGCCGTGAGAAAGTACCTCTTTGATTTGTACGACAAGCACAAGTGGATATGCCAAGAAAACGTCATTACTGGTACGATCAGAATCTGCCACACTGAACTTGGGAAGCTCTCAGAATTTTGTTTTTAACTTCTACTTTTGAATTTCAGATTGCAGTGCAAGGCACGTTATGGCGCATGCAAAAAGTTGTGAACTGCATTTAAATTTCACCTCACAGTCTCCACTTGCCGCGAGAGATCCCGGAAGCAGTACAGTGGTCTGCAGGTGAGTGGCTTGAATAACCGAAAATGGCGCTACCATGGGACAATCTTTCGGAGACTATTGTTACGTCGATCATCTAGAAATAATAGAAGTACATATCTTTAAGGCACACGTGATCAGGTAAAAAAAAATTTTTTTTTTGCAAACGTTGCACTAACTCAACCTCAACGGATACGTTTTAATGTTAATTCAAAGGCGTCTGAGAGGCTGCGTAAATGTGCCAGCATGCAGCGATGAAAAATACCTGAACACGCGGTGTCACTGAAGCCAAGGTTTCGACAAGTGATCTGCGTTCGTGGACGTACCTGCCCCATTGAATTTAGTGCCGTTAGCAGGTATAGCCGCTTCCTATTCAATCTGCAGCAACCTTTGACACCTCTCTAAAAGCAATCTTTTGTGGAGATGCTGAGTATGCATATGATATATCGAAAACTGTCACCAATAATAAATATATGTAACTATGCTGGTTTTTGAACCTGCTTCTGCTGCGAGACTTTTTTACGCATATTTGAAGATCCAAATCAGCGCCATCTAAGATAATTTTGTCGTAGCAATTAGAAGCAATATTTTACTACAATCTCTGATCCGATCATTTTGTTTTTGTTGATTTTCTAATCACGGAAGCTCCAAACAGACACTATCCTATTTGCCTTCTACCGCACTTAAGTTGGCGTACAAAACACTTGAAGCATGTCTTCACTTCTGGAAGCTTTTGAACATATAAAATTCTTTAAAATACTGGCAGTGCCTATGAGAGGAATTCCGTTAGAGACTGCTCAAATGGACAGAATTTTATTTCATCAGCATAACAGCTTAATATATAGCTGCAGAAAAGTGAGGATTAAATTTCACTAAGCTGTAATTTCTACTGCACTGTGGCTTCTCTGTCTCATACGAATTATGCAAGCATTCGGTGGTTGAACTGCTATGCCAGGAACCGGGTAAAATTTTCGCCAGTCTACAAAAAGTGATTTCTCTTTCGAAACAGTCAGTTGATCTAATTTAAGCCTTTCCTCGTTCTCACTGACATTGAAGTATTTTACCTTAGTTTTTACGTAGTATGTACGATGTTTCTTATTCACTGTCCTTTTACAGAGGTCTACACCAGTACCATTCCTGTTTTGAGAAAACTTACTTGTCACATTGTGGCCGTACAAAATCCCTGCATCTCTGGAATAACATAAAAGCTATGGCCTCAAAGCGGGCAAAACATGCACAGGAAACCTGCTTGAAACACAAAGACCCTATAAGTTTAGGTAAATGAAACTTGATTGTTTACGTTTCGAATAGCGTACTTACGCAACATGATTTCAGATTCATGCAATGCAAAAGTGCTCGCCGAAAGATCGCGAAGGTGTCAAGGGATCATTGACACAAACTTAATTCCAAACATCCGTAAAAAGAACAACATCCCTAAGATCAATGAGGCATGCAGGTAAGTTGCATGTATTCGGTTGCCACTAGGTTAAATTTACCCTTTTATTCCCACGGGCTTCAGCAATTGTTCCTTCTTTAACAATAACATGTATGCATTGCAGTGCATACAAGCAGTTTCAGGAGTGTCTCTACCAAAACCTTGGTCACTGCAATATCTCCATCGCTCCCAACAGAGAAATCCTCGACAAATACAAGTGGGTCTGTTCCGAGGCACTCAATCACAGTAAGGCTTACTTCCTTTTCGTATAGGGAAAATGTATTTTAACGAGCCCAATGGCTGCAATAATTGGGCTTAAATAAGTGCTAACGATGAAAATTATATTATATTGGCATGCGTTGGCACCGCTTAGCTTGCTATAATTGCATGGAGGCTCAAACCTTTGCAGTAAACATCAGCCGACTAAAGTATTGACCTTTCAAAGAGTTACTTTGTATAGCTTTCATTAGTGTCCCCGTTAAAACAGCCATATTCAAGCGTTAAAATGTAGTCAATGAGAGTAGCCATATAGTGAGAGCACCGTCACTAGTGTCATCTTAAGCTGGCCCTACTTATGTTTGACGTCACGAACGCGCCTTAAAATCAAGTATTATTGAAAACTTTATTCTTCATGAAATAGTAAATGCAAAAATCAGGGACGAAAAACTGTTGCCGTGAGTTGAGAAGCAAGAAACTTATTTGAAGAATACATGTAGCAAATATTTTTCAAGTGAAACATGCTGATCTTGTTTACAGGAATGTACAGAGAATTTTTCTCACACCCAACACTGACATACATCAATATTTATTTTCTCGGACCTTGTTCCCGGCTTCACCACGCTATCTTCATGGTATTGTTTAAAAGAAAGAAACACTATAATAAAAAGCAGCCACCATCAACTATTTCCATTGAAATATAAAACAACTTTTTATAACTCTTTTGAGACAGTCTTATCTACCCGATTTCTCCTGTTTCTTTGAGTGCAATCTTTGTTTTCACAGGTGCGACCGCTTCGTGCAACGCAACCGAACTTCTGAGCGAGATGCAAGGCTGCCTTGGCATCATGTACTTTATGGTTATCCCTAATGCCGGGCAGAAAAACAACAAGCCTGCGCTTGCAAAAGCCTGCGAGTAAGCTTTCAAAACCTCATAATTTTTTGTCATTAACAAATGAATATGGCATATCAGAGATCAATGACTTGAGACTTACAGAGATTACCGTAATGTAGAGCTAGTACAGAGCTGCAATGATCCCACACCGCACTGTAGTGCAAAGAAGATTCTAGGGAACAAGAATAGCCATACAGAATTTTAGACACTTTTATCCTGAGCCTCTTCCACTTAATTTCTCTAGTTGCACATGATGGTGAGAGTAGTGTTTGATCAAATTCGAATAGAGAACAAATATTTGGCCGAGTTCGTAGTCGAATGTCGTATTCACTATCAACTGGACTTGTACACGTTGCAGAAAATTAGCGAGCGAATTTAACTGCAGTTAGATGTAATTTATTACTAGTGTTAATTGAAGCCACAAAAATTATCTGCGTGATTACAAAAATGCAATGAATTACTTTTGCGTTACTTTTCTTCAAATGCTTATTTCCGTGACACAATAACACATATTTACTAAAACTACAACGAACTTTGTGACTGACATGGTGCATAGAAAGCTTGATAAAAAGCTTAGGAGGCTTACCCTGGCTCCTGTGATAAAGTGTTACCCATTCACTTTCAACAGGATTTGTTCTTAAATGCTGCCGTCGCTGGTTCTTTTACGTTTTCTCGTTAAGAGGTCAGCTGCTGCACTGCACGCTCTGCCAATGCATGCGCTGGAGGGATAGGGGTAGTATTACGCAGGAAAACCTTGCACAGCAGCTCGTAGTTACACAGTGCTTCAATGCTATTGTCGATATCCTTATGAAGCGTCGCGCTTCGCTGTTGCTGGCATTCGGGTGAGGCATTGCAGGTAGGACCAATTAATTGATTGATTGATTGATTGATTGATTGAGTAATTGTGGTTGTATTTGAGCAAGGGCCATGCTATGGGCAAAGAGCGCCAGTAGCAGGTATGGCCAAGAAAACGGTGAAAAAAGAAAATAATGAACTTTGTTGAAACCCCCTGTCTGTCAGTATGGGGGTCCCTACATAGCCGTCGCATATTTTTCGCAACGAGAACTGCCCTAGAAGACTGGTTACAACTTTATTTTGAAAAAAAAACGAACTTATTACCAGTAATAAATTACAAGAAATTGAAACTGAATTGTTCAGAACGTTACAGTTTCTAAGAGGTAATCGATTATATCACAGGAAAATGTTATTGTTGTAAGCAACCCATTATTTGTAGCGCGTTACGTACAGTTCTGCTATCAACACTAGTTAATGACAGCCACCTATTGGCTAACCATTGTTGTAAAAGCAATATTGTTTTAATACGATCTCAATTTAATGTTTGGGTTGCCTACCAATTTCTCCGAAAAACTTGCTAACTGTCGTGGTAAAAGCTAGGGCTTTTGTAGAACTACCGGCGATGTAGACTGTGAAGTGTGTTTCTCTATGCGTGGTTTTTAGATGACTGCGGAAATTGTAATTGCATTTCGAAGTAATTTATCATGAGTAAGCGAAAGTATACTCGAAAATGGGACAAATAAAAAGAAGACGAAAGGAAAATGCTCCGTGTGTTCGTCAGTCTCGCAAGCTTTCTTTTTAGTCAACTTGTACGAGTTCGCCAAATACACGCTGCCTACTACGCTGTGGCCCGTCCCTTAGGCAGATACCCTGTGAATACGGACACCTAGATAC
The DNA here is from genome assembly GCF_043290135.1 of Rhipicephalus microplus. NCBI lineage: Eukaryota > Metazoa > Arthropoda > Arachnida > Ixodida > Ixodidae > Rhipicephalus > Rhipicephalus microplus. The sequence goes on from NC_134710.1 coordinate 121,132,445, forward strand.
AGTGGGCGATACATAGTTTGTAATTTAAAGCTGTATTTCTTGTCGTCAGTAGTTCGTCCTTGCCACTGAGATGCTCTGCGTTACGTATAAGGCTTGCCGCTTTGTGGTGCACCTTCAGCGCTCTCAACATTTTGCCAGAGTCACTATTGCCAGAAATTAGGCTCATCATTGACGGACGTGCTACAGCCGCTGTTCTGCACTACGCGACGAAAAATAAAGTAGGTTTAAAAATTATTTGTAGCTTCGTCAACTGCTGATGTTGCCCCATAACAGTTGCTAAAATAACCTCACCGTCAACGATAACAGCTTCAGCAGTTAATGTTTCAGTGTGTATCTGTATTACCTTCTAGGGGTCTCAAGCATTATCAGAACTGCGTCCTGGGCAAAACGACGCGTGTATGTGCTTCTAAAGTCCTCGTAAGATCAACCAAGGTGAGACGGCTGACGCGCCACATCACAAAAAAGTTCAGCTGGACGTGCTCTCTGAGCGGCCAAGGTAAGAAAATGTAAAGATCTTGCAATTAGAACTGGGCGCTACCCTCTGACTAATTTTATAGATCAGAACTGCAAAACGCACAGCATTGTGGATCACCTGAAAACTTGCCTCGGGTTTATTGACTTGGCTGTCGCGCCAAACATATTTCATACCGAGGACAAGGCTAAAATGCAAATCGCTTGCAGGTGAGTTTGTTTAAATATGGTTACTTGGGCATCTACCTGAACGCAAATTAAACTTCGCTTGCGCAGTGGCCTCGAGGACTACCAAGACTGTGTAGACAGTAAGATTTACGAGATGTGTCCACCGCTGAATAAATACCTAAAACGAAAGGATGTCAAACTTTTCACGGAGTTTCTTCCAAGCAAGTACAGCTGGGTCTGTCACACAAGCTACTGTAAGTGGCAGAACGTTGTTTTTCTTAAGCTACATTTCTTCTTGAAGTGTGAATAGAAGAAAGTCACAACCCTTTCTTCGCAGCTCATCAGTGCACTCTTCAGAACATCATGGAAAACTTGAAGATTTGCCGTGGACTTGTAACAAGTGTGTTGTTCGCGAAATTGGACAGCGGAAAGCTCGTGGGTAACAGCCGTCCAATGGCGTGCAGGTATCTTCCTTTTTTACTAAATCATTATTTTTTTGGAAAGTAATACATCGCCTACTCTAATCACACCCACTGCCACTGCTGTAGCTGTGTTGCAGAATTGTATCGCCACCCTACAGTGAATTTTTTTATGCAATGACGTACATACGTTCGTACAGCAAAACAAAGCGGGAAGAAGCAGTTGATGGTTAGCGTGTTGTGCCACAAAAAAATAAAGTTACTTTGTAAGCAATAGTAGCTATCACATATTGGTAGCGCTGCTTTCATTGTGGTGTTAATTTTGATTTCAGCTAAGCTTTCAATGCTAAAATCCATGGCTGGAGCCACGGATCTTCGCTAACTCGCACCGCGTAGCAATTATCTTGTCAGTGCCCAAGTTTTTTTTTTTTTGAAACTTCTTTGAACCACTTGGAGAATACGATGATGGTGAGGTGTTTTTTGTGTGGTGCCAGCGAGGATTACCAAATAAACCTCTCCTTCAAGGTTATTTCGCGCTTTAGTGCTCGATAACAGTAACAGCTCAGGTACTAACAACATTACCTTTATATTAAGTAATGGGGTCTCAGTTATAGATAAGGTTTGGTTTTTTGGACAAAACGATAAAATGCATTTTTTGCCCTCATCAGTGCCTTGCAGTCATTCGAGCTTTGTGTCATGGTGCAAACGGGAAGGATATGCAGTCCGGACGACCTGGTTTTGCACCACCATGACGTAAGGGCAGCCACGACCGAAATTCTCGACGCATACGGCTGGGTGTGCAATGACACAGGTTCCGTGGACTCCACATTCGTGGACACTGCTCTTGCATTCCGTATGTTCTATTTGCATTCCTAGTCACTTTGTTGTTCACTATGTAACAATAATTACATAATGCAAACGAAACTCGTGTGAACTTGTACCGTATTCTCTGTTCTGCTGACTCAGTAGGTAATGTGGACGTTCAGGCTCGATGTCGGACACTGAATTGGAAAGGCATACCTTTTTTTTTTCAATCTAGCAATAGTTACGCTTTGGTATGATTGTTTTCGCCGAAGTTAAGCACATAATAAGAACGAAGGTAAAGGGCATCACTCATGCCCCTGGGGCAATGTTAACTGCCCCAGGCATACTTGCCGGGCATACTTGCCACTCAATCATCGCATAACTTGTATGCAGAATTCGTGCTCGTTAATTGTGTTTACTTTTGTGAGCCACGCAAATTAAGTACAGTGATGTTTTATTGCATTTCACCTGAGCGTAAGCGCGGCCACTATTGCCGGGAACCTGACCGGCACCTTGGACCTCAACAGAGACACATCTTCGTTGCTGAGCTGACATATATATGTAAACGAAACAAAAAATTCTTATCTTTTTCTGGGCGCAGGGAAAAGTGGCTGCGAGGACGATCTGTTGAGGGACAGGCTCATACATTGCCGAGAACTGTTCAACAGAACGTTACCACCTGAACTTGCCTCCGAAAAATTTCATTCCGGGGATATCGAACTGACCTGCAAGTACGAGGCACTTTATTTATATATATACCAGTTGCTATTTTGATAGATATCGTGCCTACTCATTTGTTAATCATTTCTGTATTATACTGCAGGGCCGTGATGTCTTACGAAGAGTGTACACGTGCTGCTCAGCTTGAGCTCTGCTCTAAGAAGGGAGAAAATGCCATTGTTTGGGAATATTCCAGAGATCTTTACAGGGAGTACAACTGGACATGTAATCTGGCTTCAGGTAAGTCACTCGTTGTTTTGAAACGCAAGTGTAGCTCTTCGTTCGAACTTTGTAGCCAGTTGTCACGCACTGTAGACACCTCTAGTTTGCCAGCTTATTTGTCAACGAAATGCATGAATCGTAAACGGAACGAACCGCAACATGACTGTCAAGTCCATACAGGTCGAACAGCGCTTAGTTTCAAGGTTATCACGTGTCCTATATGATGATGTTTCGAGCATGGCCGAAAGAGAAAGGCAAAGCGAAGCACATGAAGGGTCATACTTAGCACAGCATGACTCCAAAGTCAATATAGCAAGCCTCTGTACATTTTCGGTGCAATAACAGTATTGCTTCATGTGGAAGTGTGCCGGCTAGGACAGCGTAATTAATTAATGGAGCACAGCTTTAAAGAGTAGACTGGAATTGTTCTCGTGAAGGCCACACTCACCGGTGCTTGCTTTCTAGATGCCCTATGTGATGATTCCTTCCTGCTGAAGTCTATACCAGCATGTCTTGCCATCCTCAAGAATGAAGTGATTGAACACGTTGGTGGCATATCAAACGTCGAGACACAGAAAGTAGCATGCGAGTAAGTTTCTGTCGACTGCATTGAACAATTCAACGAAGTTTTTCATCTTTCCTAAGTACTACTTTTTTTCATTACCTCAGGGGATACAAGCGGTATCAACGCTGTGTCAAGTACATAGTTGACTCTAGCTGTCAAAACATCGATATCGACAACACGGCAAGCCACGTAGGAATCATGGCATTCCTGACGAGGAAGCTTTCTTCGAGCTTTCAGTGGACCTGCAATGGTTCGTTTTCTTAAGCTTCTCGTCAGCGTTTGAACTGTGCGTAACTGCGTACCTGGTTCACGCTTTTCAGGGTTTCATTGCAGCAGTGCTGCGGTAACAACAAGCATTCGAGAATGTGTGCGCAGCCTAGAAGAGCTTTCGAATTCCTTCACCAGAAACGAGAGAGTTGAACCATGCGCGTACGTACGATTTATGAATACAGTATTTTCTGACATGCCTCGTAACTTCCCCGTTCTTCTTTCAACACTTACATTGCAGGAAGGTGACGGAATATCGAGAGTGCATCCTCAAAAAAATGAAACTGACCTGCACACTGAATCATCACCTTTTGCAGTCCAAAGAACTGGAGCACTACACGGACGCTTTGTACAATGCTTTTGACGGATTCTGCAGTGGTGTTATGCCAGGTATTACTGCTATTATTTGATCTTATCGTTTATTCATCTTATTATCTTATCGTTCAAGTACAATTCACTTAACAGCTACAGTTTACGTAATTATTTTTTACAGAATGCAACAAAGAAGAAATGTTACAGTCCCTGTACAAATGCGAAGAAATTATTCTCAAGCAAGTTCAACCGCACACAACTGACAGAGGCAACGCCTATGAAAGCCGGTTGGCATGCAGGTAAGTGCCCTTTGCATGCAATGCGCCACTAACTTGTGCCTCGAGCCACTAACGATTGGATATCGTCGCCTGCTTCGAACACTGCAGAGGTCTTCACGAGTACAAGTGGTGTGTATCGAACGTCAAAACCGTGTTTCACTGCAAGAGCGACGACGCATTCGACAGTGAAGGGGACATCGACAAATTAGTACTCGCCATCCAAGACAAATACAACTGGACATGCGAGCAAGACGCAAGTAAGAACAGCCAATCAAACTGTGGTTCCGACCATGGATCTTCATAAATTTACGCTGGCATCCGCACTTCGCGTGTTTCGTCTTCATTGTGGCTGCGATAGGGCAAAGTAATTTAAATACAGCGTAAACGCACGTTAATACCAAAATTAGACAGTATTTGTAGCTAACACATGTGTACTTAAACACTTGCAAGCGCAACCAAAGTATGTCCCAGAATACGAATAATACCACGGCAATGTCTTCCATTTCAGTGCTATTTTTTTCTGTTTTGGTTTGCACAATCGAAGACTTGAAATTCTATGAACAATTTGTGCTATCCTTCGTGGCCGCATTTATCAGCGCATGGGCTTCTCTGTTTTTTTTGGTTTTTTTTGTTTGAAATGCGAAGTACTTCTTTGCGTACTGCATGCACTTTTAGTGATTTAGTGATTTTAGGATGCTTTTGTGATCAGTCCTTTAAAGGGACACTAAAAAGCAGAACGCTTTTTTCGCGTATTAGTGGAGTAAATTTTCACAATCCCAGAAACACCACTCTTACCGCGACACGACACTTGGTATGCGAGAAAACGCACGAAAAGACACTGCGGGTCGAGACGCCATTTTGAGATTCCCGCACCAAACAGTGTGACGTAATCAATTTTTTGAAGGCGTCTGCTGGGTTCTATACGTAGCTTGTAATCGATAAAGTTGAAGTACCTTGTAATCTGTCGTTGTCATATACTTAACATACAAGGTGTCAGAAAATTTCATCTAGCCAATGCCACAAAACTACGAAAAATACTTTGCAGAATTTCATACGTCACTCGCGGAGATTGTGGCGCGAAACTTAGAAATGAAACTTCAACCTTGGTTTTTTTTCCCGCTAAAAGTAAAACCTATGACAGTCAAACGTATGAGCAATATTGGAGTTATCAGAGTGGAGTGTATCAATCTACAACAAACAACTCATTGTTTCTCTTTGGTCTCCCTTTAACTTGGGGTAAATCAAAATTTGTGCAGGAGAGTAACATGCTTTGATGAATGACTAGCTGCGTATGACATCAATAACATGATCATCTCATCACGTACATGCCCGCCTGTATACCACAGGCGGGTATGTGCCATGTATTCGGGTATGTGCCACAGGTAATAGAGAGTTTATACTTGCTAAGTAACGGCGAGAACAAACATTGATGATTTCGACGTGATAGCATTAAGAAAAAGCTGACATTGACATCGTCGACACGACGAATTCAACGAATAAATGTCAGGGTATCAGCAGGAATCAAACCCAAGCTTTCGGCGTGGCAACCAAGTATTCTAGCACACAGCCGCGCCAGCTCTCGGAATTGCTTTTCAAGTAAGCCCTAAATAAACCCTAACCCCGAGCACACGCGCTACGTATCAGCTTCTCACTTCTGATGTTAATAATACCCATGTTGCTGTTAACATCATTACGCAGCTGCAAACAACACATAAAAATGTTCAACATACACATCTGTGCGTATAACATTTGTACATATATTTAGCATCACATTGTAACGTATCGCTCAATTAAAAAATTGCTGCACAGACGCCTTCCCTCCGCATGCTTCGCATAGCATCAGTTCCTAAGGTACATGCGATCCGCCGAATCTTCCGCCAAGCTCACGCATTGTGTGAGGCGCAATACTTAATGCGTATTTTGGTGAGCGTGTACCATTTACGAAAGGCATTTGATTTTACAATGTTTCAGAAACATGCAGTGCTCCCAAATTCAAGTCCTACCTGAAACCATGCTTCTCTATTTTGGGGACGGAAGTACTTCCGCACATTTTAGACTACGACAATGCAAGCGGTATGGACATAGCTTGTCGGTAAGCAAAACTCGCTGTTATCTGTGCGTCCCTTCTAAAAAAAAAGATAGTGGAGCCACTTCTTGAATTCTCCGGAATTTTTATTTCTTTTTGCCTCTCAACTGAGTGCTCCTCGTTTTCCACATGCAGCAGCTTTCAGTTAAAGGGTCGCCTCTTCATTCGAGCTGACGTAAAACAGGATTCACACGCGAAATTGGTGGCAATGCGTGTCCCACACGCTACCACGTAATCTGTCTAATAGACCGGGACTGATATCTCAACTCTTGCCCGCCATGGTGGATCAGTGGCTAAGGTGCTCAGCTGCTGACACAAAGGTCGCGGCTTCGGTTGCGGCGGTCGCATTTATGATGAGTTGAAATCGTGAAGGTCCATGTACTGTGCGATGGTAGTGTGCGTTAAAAACATCAGACGGTCAAATTTCCATGGCCCTTCGCTACAGCGTCTCTCATAATGATATCGTGACTTTGTGACGTAATACACTACATATTATCACCCTCCATGTCTCAAATCTTACATTTTTTCTAACCCAGCAGTATATATATATATAAAATTATTGTCACCTTTTAGTTTTTTAAACTCATCACTTTACGTTTACGGGGCATGTTGCACTGTACGTACAGTTGCACTCAATATAAGTCTCAACAGTTTACCTCAAAATGCATCTCTTTTACTGCAACAAGCGCTGATGTACCAGAAGTAGATGGCGGTAATGTGTTTTTTTTTTTTTGTTGCTAGAACACGCAGTGTTATTTGCCGTGCAAATTAGAATTACACATATCCAACAGAAAGAGGGAGACAGGGCAACCGCTAGCCCTCTTTCTGATTAGCCCTCTTCCTGTGTTGTGTCGTCCCTTGTGCATGTGACTTTAGCTGCAAAAACGACTGTGAGTACCAGAAGTCCCCGATAAGTGGCTCTAAATATGGCACCACTCAAGGACATGCCGCTGAAATCATGCCATATTTTGTCTAAAAAGAAAACAGACATAGTGATTCCAGTAGGCAAGTGCACTCGAACTCAGACCCACTCGTATTCACACAATTTTAGTGAAAAGGAAGCTCATGAGCCAGTCTACCGACGCTATTCGCTGATTACTTGAATTCCTGTGACGTTAACGTGAGCGAGCACTCTTATTTTGTTCAGTAAACTACGTATACTCGTACATTCAAAAAAATGTGTTTTGAGTGGAGTAACAGACACCGTAAGAGATCCGATTCGTCCAGTGTGTGTCAGGGCGTAGTGTAAAATTGAAGACCGTAAAAGCAGGGACCATCATCATTTTGTGTTACTTGTAAAAAATATCTTCCAGTTAGCAATAGACGCAAATAAAACGGCTTTAGTAATTCGTTACCAAAATTTTAACGTGCAAAAGCGTCAATAAATAACATAGAATAATGCAAGAGTATTATTTATTAGTCAAGACATACATATGCCGGTGTCCGAGTGTGATGTCTGATCGAACCACTTTTATTCACTTGTTATTTTACAGAGGGGTGCACCATTACCAAATATGTGTGAGCAAGAAGTTGTACAACGTTTGCAAACAAGACAAGCCCATATACTCGAATGAGATGCTGTACTTTAGAGACAAAGTAACGGGGCTGTTGTCCTGGACGTGCAGCTGGACATCTCCTAGTAAGTGGGTGCCTCGCACGGCGTACGTTGTATGAGATGGTGTGGTGTGCAGGCCCTTGTTATATCAGAGGCAAATGAGCACTCAAGCGGGCTGCTTAGTCGGGGGGTCAAGTGCATTTAGTGCGAGAAATATAAGATAACGTATAGGGATCCACTCGGTGATATTCCTGTTTCGCCTAAATCTGTTTTTACGGTTGTATTATGTTGCTACTTGGATAACTGTGGAAGGAAGCGGTTCATCAGGCTGAGATTCTTGTCCCCATATTAAAATTAACACAATTAGAAGAAGAAAGCACAGACTTACGCCTTGAGAAAGTAGCGGTGTATCAAAAATCTTGTTTTTATTCGGTCGACAACCTTGTGTTTAAAGGCACATGCTGTGGTAGATGGAAATGCGAAAAAGAGAAAAATTTCATTGTTTAAACCCACTCGCTGAAATTACTTTTTATTTTCAGAGAAGCTTCATTCAACAATATTCCATGTGGATAGTTGATGCACCGTGTGAAAATGCGAAAGCCGTAAAATTAGCTTTTAACCTGCGTTCATTCGGTAGAACATAAGCTTCTCTCGCACCTGTCCTGCAGTACTGTTTTAAAGCATTTGCTTTCGTAAGCGTCTGTTAATGAATAACACAGCATTGTCAAACACTGGGATGTAAAGCTAAACCTTATTCCAGCTGCCAGCAAGGGTCAAGCTTGTCTTTCCACATGTTATTGCGTGGCCGCTTTGGGCACCGACGTCGTGCGAGATAATTGTTATCTTTATATTGTGTGTGAATCCACTGTGTACAAGGTAAACATAGCTAATTAGGATATTCTAACACGCGGAAACTGATTGCCGTCATACTAGAGTGGCTTTCCACTTGTTATACTATGCACGTGCCGTGAGCGAAGATCAGGCTCGTTTTACGATGGTGATCTTGGAAATAGGACAGCATTCGTATTCCATACCCAGTGAGCGTAATCTTTATCTTTGATCAAAACTTTTATCTGAATACACTTTGATCATCAGCGCTATTCAACGCATTCAATTCACGTGTCGGAAGAGATCGAGCACGAGAATCTCCGGCTTGTAGGAGTAACGGCTGTGTTCAAGTCTAATATGCTCAGCAAGAGAATTTTGCTACCACATACGCCAGAGAATTTCACATAGAATACTGCAATATGCCTTCATTAATAAAAAAGGCTGCCGAAATTGCTCTTCGGGTTGCTATTAGAATTACGCTAAAATTATTCACCTATGTGGCAGATACTCATATTTAGAAATGTGTTGTGCTAGTTAGTGGACTGCCTTGCGGCTAGCTGTAATATTGCTTGGTTGATTTCTGCTTCTGCTACGTGGTGCACAATGTTGTGGTGGAGCTATATTTGCTGTATATTCAAAAACACCTCACCGATCTATAGCAGAAAAAAATATACCGCCTGCATGATTGGAGACTTCGATAGTCTCCAATCATTGATGATTTCGACGTGATAGCATTAAGAAAAAGCTCACACTGGCATCGTCAACACGACGAATGCCAGTGTCATAAGTGGCATACTTCATAAGTGGCATTTTTTTTAAGGAGGACGCTGCGATGTCCACGGCATGCTTCAGAAGATGGCGCTTTGCGCGTCTGAACTCGAACAAGCGGGCGTTTCCACCAGTCCGGCTAACAACAGTGTCGCTGAAAAAATGGCGGGCTGCAGGTATGCTTCCTTAACGGACTGTCTTTGTGCGTGTGTGTGTATGTGTGGGTGTGTGTGCGGGGGGGGGGGGGGGGATGCGTGCATGCGTGTTAAACAAAAATTTGATTCCGTCTGATTTTCAGAGCTTTAACAACGTACAAGACGTGCCTTTCCGGAACGATCCCTGAAATGTGCAGCAAAGAGACGAGTCTAATGGGAAGCAAGGCCGTTCACCACTTTACCGTCGACATTCCCAACCAATATGCGCGTTATTGCGACTACAAAGGTGACTGAAGCTCGTACACTTGAGTTCATGTATCAGTTTGTTGGAATGTTTATCTTGTTTTTGTTGTTATTTTTTAGGTGGCAACGTAGAAATCTCTAGACAGCTGTCTCGGTGTGACGAGGAGTCTTTGAGAATGCGCTATATTGAGTGCAGTCAAATTATTTCTACGGAAGTGATACCGTACACTGATGAACCAAGTGATTCACCATTGCTCAACGATGCATGCAAGTATGTCGCACCAACGAGAAGAAGAAACGTCCCCGTGTAATGCAAGAACGGTAATACCTTTTCTCTGAACATCCCTGTGCAGGGCTATGAGGAAGTACCAGAATTGCATCGCAAAAATTCCTACTCAAGAATGTTCGAACGGCTTGAAGATCCCCTTTTCAGAAGAATCTCGGTACTATGTGTCAGTGCTCAAGAAAAAGTACGAGTGGGTTTGCAATGGAAATGGCGGTATGCATTCTATTTCGTCTCTGTAGAGATACTGTGCCAGTTCATTTAGGCCAGAGTGATCATCAGTTGTTTTTTTTTTTTTAACAGATTACATGTGCAACCCGGAACTATTGCTCCTCTATCTGTCCAAGTGTGAAGCTACGTTTATGAAATCAAATGTCAATGACTACGTCGACGTTGACATACTTGGCATCACGGACTGCAGGTAGGCGGGCCGTTGCATTCATTGGTATCGGGGACAATAAGCAGTGCGTCATATCACTTCCAATGTGTTTTCCGTCATAGGGACGTCGAGAACTACCAGTGGTGCTTGCGAAATTCGATATTCGAGTCTGACTGCGAGTATTACCAGAACATACTGACATCACCCGAAGTTCTCTACTTCACAGACAAACTTCTCAGACCATATCTCCGGACCTGCCAAGTGAACCTAAGTATTACACTAAAGCGAGGTGCCGTAGCTAAGAAATTAACTAATACGTGGTTTTAAATTTTCAGATTGTCAGATTGGCACCTTGTACAGTCAGTTGTCAGAATGCTCACCAATTATAAAAGTTAAGGTACTGCCGTTCGTCCAGCGAGGCTGGGTGCAGAACCCCATCACTGCGTGCGGGTAAGAAAAATGTTTGCTGATCTTGGTACTAGCCTGCTGTACTCTTATGTATATAAGTTATTGAACTCGTAGGCCAGATTCTTCGACAGAGTCGCCGTTGTGTCATCATTTGCGGAACTTAATTTTGATTTGTTTTCTCGTCGATACGTACGCACAGAAGTAACCTGCCAGCAACATTTGATTATGATTAGGATGTAGTATATTTTCATGCTGCAAGAGCAACTGTGGTCAAAGAGCCCCATGGTTACTGATTAATTGAGTTTAAATGTGTTGCTCAAGGTTAGGAATAAAATGAAAGCATGATATATAGGGCATAAAATTAAAAGTAATCACTATGTACCATGAGCTAAAAGCCGGCAAGACTCTTGAGATTTACAGTCACGCAGCCTCAGCAGCAGTTCCTACCAGAACAAGGAGCTGAAAATATGAGAATATAAAGTTTAACGCAGGAAGCCTACACTGGCTAAGAGTATTAAAACTCTTTTTGAAGAGTACATGTCTTGGTTACAGAGAAAAAAACTTGGTGTGGTGCTACGAGGGATTTGTACAGCTGTGGGAAATGCAAATGCAAGAAACCGTTGTTCGTGGGTATATGTTACCGTTAGCAAAAACAATAATACTAACCGAAGTAGTGTATGCAACCAACGTGGCCTAACATTATCAATCAATATGGCCTATACTTCAATAATCGAGCAGCATGATATAATACTAACTAACACGTGACCAGTAATAAAGCTCAAGTTTATAGGCGTGGTACAGAAAAGTTTTGCAAGGAAGGCTGCAAATTTGTGTTGCTGAAACTCCACATGAAGATCTATAGCAAGAGAAGTTAAACGAGTCACGCTAATGTGTTATATATAAATGTTATTGTTTCATATTACCAGAAATATACATGTGAAGAAAATGGCAGTCAAAGATGTGAGAGAGGACTTTGTTACGTGGTGAGGTTCATAAATGAACTTAGATGAAAATAGGCTGATCCAAGAAGTTTGTAATTAGAGATCGCAAGACAAGTATTTGTACTGCAGTAGACTTATCATTTAATATTTGGACGTTGGTGTAGAGGCATTTCGGCTTATATGCATAATTTACCTCGGTATTTTTCACACTTGAATAACCATGGTAAAACGGTAACGTTCGTTCACTTGCCTTGGTGCACAACTTGTTATTACAGACTTGCTATTTTTACACTCGCAGAGGCACCAGGGAATATCAGAAGTGCTTCAGGCTTGCTATGCAGAAGACAACCTGTGACAGAAGTACTGCGTTGTTTAAACTGGCAGAAGTACAGTACTACAGGAATTATCTCTTCAACGCCTACAATTGGACCTGCTTCGAACATGCGGCTCCAGTTGGTAAGTAACGAATTCTGTCAATGTCTTAAAGATGTCAGACCCAACTTCGAATTACTTCTAGAAAACAGCATGGGCGGTGTTTTTTCAGGCAAGTTACGCATGTGAACTCTACAAGTTGAAATGAGGATGCGTGACTTGACTACATTTCGGGTAATTTCCATTTTTTACAGGATCATGCGAGAAAAATTTAGTGCTGCGAGATCTGCAGAAATGTGAAGGATCGGTATTCCAAAACACTACTTCTAGAAAGCCGCTTTCTTGCAGGCAAGTAGGCGCTTGGTGTGAGAGATAGTGCAGTATCTGACGTCTTTCTTGTCTTCTTTCAGCTCTCTCTCCATGGCCAACTTTTTGAACTGCGTGGATAAAACGAACGTGAAGCTTGCCTGTAACGCGGATCCAGCGAAAGTGTCAAACATTGCGGATCACGCTCGGAAAATCCTGCTCGACTACCGCGCAGCCTGTGACTTCGACTGTAAGCCGATTTCGCCTAGTCATCCCTACGGCTGCCCTCCTTCCCCTGGCAATAACTATTTAGTGTTTATTGCTTTGCAAGTGCAATCATGTAGCAAAGGCTGAGGAACACAGACGTATGGAGATATCCATACGCACACCCGCAATAATAACGGGCCAATAACGTGTCTCTCTCTCCTTGGTTTCTGGTTTGCGGGAGGAAGTGTTGGTGTTTACGTACATTATGTTTTACGCTTTTTCTGTAACTGGAACAAAAAAAATCTTCGCTATGTTCATATAACGTTGTCTAAACGTTCGTAATTTTTCATGCAAGTTAAATTTTATTGTAGACATCCAGAAGTGTCTGTAGCCTTCAGAGGTGTCTGTGCAGTATTTAGTATCATATCTTAGCAATACTACCGATTCTGTATGTGCACGAAGTGATTGCATGCTTGCAGCCGTTCTCCTACGCCCCTTTTGAGTGGCGCAAATTTGTACGCACTCTGCGTAGCAAGCCCATTGTGAGTGAATGTCACGGCCGACTCGCAAACGACGCTGGCCTGGCAGCATATCCATCCTTAACTACATTAGCATTCTGACCATTGTGTGCTGTAAATGGTGTTTGCTACAAAATGATGTCGGTAAACAAGTCATTTAGCGCTGTTATATTCCTTGCGCCAACGCTTCTTTTCACACATTACGTTTCTATGCGTACCGCCAATGAACTAAACGGCATTTAAACTTTTGGTTTGGATGTTTTTGTTTTTTCTGTGCAGATACTGTGAGTGCCCTTGGACGCAAATTCCTCTTGAATGAGTACCAAAAGTGTCAACTCATGTTGAAGAAATTTGATCGCCTGCTCAAGTCGGCTCAAGTTCGTGAAACGAAAGTACTTGATGCATGCCGGTAAGTAGAAGTGGTGGCCTTTGAAAACAAACGCCTAATTCCTATAGTTACTTTCTGACGAAACTAAGAGTAGTGATATCCCCTAAAGCTTGTGGTATTTTACGGAAGTTTTCTTTGTTTTTGTTTGTATTGTTTTGTTTTCGTGTCGGTCACTTTCGTGCATACTTGCTTAGCACCGTCGCCCTAACCTTGAGCCATGACACGTTTCCTCTATTTCTTGCAAAAAGAAATAATAGCCGCTCACTCTCACGTACCTTTTCAAGGTTGCATAGGCGCTTTGGTGTTCCGAAACATCTTTTTCTGATTGCTGATAGAAATGTGGGTGAAAGGAATGGCTGCAAATTTTGAAACTATTCAAAGTTGAAATTGAACTTCTCAAAGAGAAGTGTGTGTAGAGAATAGTAAGTCAACAAACTCCGGATAGAATGTCGTAAAACGGGCAGTAAGTATTAGGATTGCTATTTCTTCCAACTTTCACGACTTTTGATTACTCAAACAAATGAAGGTTTGTCGGTTATGTGCGGCTCACTTCTAATTTATGCAGTATTATACAGTATGTACGTATACCAGTATTTCTAGAACTTAAATTTGAATGAAACTGTTTCACTCACTTTGTAGTAGTTATTATGAACATCAAAGCATTATTGACGAACGTTTTCGTCTCTGCCATCTTTTAGATGGGTCACGACAGCCACTTTTCGATAGCAATCTATGTTATGTGGAGAAAAAATCCGGTGTGTTTAATTTGGTACATCGCGTCATTCATGACATAACATTGTAAGCGCACGAGTGGCCTGAGACCAAAGGAGCACTGATGCACTCGCGAGCCGTGACGTAACAAGCCGTTTACCGTGCGAAAATTTGCCTTCAAGAGAATGATTTTGTTTTGTGGTCAGGTGCGCGTGCAGTAGAACTATTTCAAATTTCTTCAGCTTTACATTTAAATTGAAGATTTGCAGCGGCTGAAAATGTTTAGAAGATGACTCCTCCGCGTCGTGCAGTGCATGACGTCATATACGCCACGGCAAAATGATGGTTGTCGGCGGCAGGCGGGGTTTATAGCCGATGATATCTAAGGCATGTTTCCCCTGGAATTTCATTTCACAGACCATTTCTCTTGTATGTGTCGGCAAAATAAACCCCATACTACTATTTTGCTAAAATATGCATATTGATAGGTAACAGTGTCATAGACCCTTCAAATATGCTGCACCTTTTATCTGCCAACACTGCTTCCCTGCCATCCAAAAGCGATCAATTAGCTAGGAAACTCCTCAATACTAAGGCAACTGAAGTATTTAGCGAAGCATCATCGTTAAGATTTTACTGCTGCTAATAATTATGCCTCACAGCAGAGAAATACCACGTGGGTGAGTTTAGCTAAACTGGACGCAATCATATTGCAGGTCTCTGCAGCTGTTTTCTTTGTGCACTGAGGCTGCCATCATACTCCACAAGAACGTTGACAGCCCACACGCAACAGAAGTACGCAACTCGTCGGAAGCGTTGGCTAGGAGCTATGAGTTAAAGTGTGAGTACTCGATGATTGGCGTAGATTTTAGACGAGCTCTCTTATATTGCATTATTGCAGCAAATATTTGCGTTTATTGCCATAAATATCTGTAACTTTATTTAATCTTATCATTAAAAAAAATGCTGAACGTCGTGTTTCGCCAATGCAGGCGCTCCAAACGAGTGCAACAGACACCAAATTGTGGACGACTTGCTACGTTGCTTTCATTCAAGCCCAGTTTTTTCTAACTGCAGGTGAGAAAACAGTATTGTGAATAATATTGCCCCGCCGCGGTGGTCTAGTGGCTAAGGTACTCGGCTGATGACCCGCAGGTCGCGGGTTCGAATCCCGGCTGCGGCAGCTGCATTTCCGATGGAGGCGGAAATGTTGCAGGCCCGTGTGCTCAGATTTGGGTGCACGGTAAAGAACCCCAGGTGGTCGAAATTTCCGGAGCCCTCCGCTACGGCGTCTTTCACAATCATATGGTGGTTCTGGGACGTTAAACCCCACGTATCAATCAAATCATCAATCAATAATATTGCAACAGGTGTAGAAACGTCGCTGACAGTCTTTTTTCTACAACTTCCTTATTTTCCTGAAGGCAGCTGCTTAATTCGCAACTTTTTTTTTTTTACGCCCGACAGAAATTATCGCGTGATAGCACCAGAAGAAGTGCATATGTACGCAAAGGATCTATTGCCCCTAGCTTGCTCGTGAAAGAAGACTCCAACGCTGAAAAAACTACAGTAAATGCGACTGCTGCCCGTGCGTCGAAGCATCAGGGCCGGCGGGCAAGAGTGGGTAACGAGGTGGTGTTTCCGCGTAGTCAAACCCAACTGAAACACGCATAACGTGTTTTTGTGCGGCGGCATGGAGCAATGCACTTGCAATCGTAAACTTAGCGTTATGTTTCGCATAATTTGCTACATCGCCAGATGCTGAGATTCTTACACGAAGTGCCCTCCCGGGACTAGAATATACTGTTTTTCAACACGGCCGTGCTGTTGAAACCAGCGATATAGTGTTGAACGTTTTCGTCATACGTACATGTATACGTTGCAATAGGAGGCGGGCTTCTGTACGCCCCTTACCTAGTGCACCTGCGCGCGCAACAAAAACGTAATCGTAGCTGTGTGCAGCGATGGCGGAACAAAAGTGTACACTATTGAAGCGGCAAATATGAAATGTTTAGCTCCTTCATTCTGAATGCCACCCCTGAAAACGTTTTCCACTCCCCTGCCCCCTAATATTCCAAATCCTGGGGACACCTCTGGCTTTTGATAAACCATGGCTACAATTCCATGTTAAAAGGCACCAGCCTCAAAATTTCGCATCGCAGAAGTTTAGAAAAAAATGTGCTTTTCATTTATCTGATATGCTTACTTCTCTGTGTTATAAAACACGTTGAAGTGAACGTTCAGTGGTTCGGGCTTTCTGTGTGTGCTACATCTATTTACCGTTACGTATAAACCGAAATACCCAAATCTTGAGTCAAATGAGCACAACATCTTGCATCCACTCAGATAACCGATGCAGAGAACGAACGTGCAGCTGATGGTTTCACACTTCGTTTACGTCGTCTTTGGTTTATCGAAATTTGACGTCGTTTCCCGTCCTTCGTGAATTTAGAAGTACTGCACCAATGAAGGCAAGATTACATTACTCGGAATGGGGGCGACGCTGCAGCAAATTTCTTTGTATGCACGCTGAAGAATTTTGTTTGACCGCTGATTCGCGTGCCTGGCCAGTAGGCCTTAGGAGTAGTAATGCTGTTAGAAGTTCGCTTGTTGATGCGCTAAATTGTAGAATAACTGTTTATTACCGTGCTTCTCCGACTACTGGAGAGGATAGAAAACACGCCGGATCGTTCTACAGCGGCGTTCAGCTTGGGTTTTATTTTATTTTTTTAGCTGCTGATGTAATATACGAAGCAAGTAAGCTCACGCCACAAAAGCCGAATATTACACAGTTCCAGGAAGGCATCCGCAGCAGATCTGCAGACGACCAACTAAAATTGTTGATTAAAACGTTTACTGCTACGTAACTACCTGATTCCTGGTTCGCGTAAGGACCACTGTTCTCATTACATCGTCAAATGTCGTGCTACCATTGCAGTGTGGCACTCAAAAGCAACGTCACCACACTTTCCGAACCATGCCTGACGGAGGTCTTCAAGGGTCACGCCTGCAGCAGAAAAGTTGACGTGGTCTACGTCGCACGAGAGCTGTTCATGACCAAAGTGGAAGCGCACAAACGGGACTGCAACATGCTTAGATGTAAGCATATACTAACCTCGCTGCAATTTTGCAAAGGTGCAGACAAGGAAGTGTGCTTATCATTCATGTGATGTTTTCGCTCACAGCCCAGTACCGACAATGCAGCCAAGAAGAGTTCGCAAGCTTCCTACAGAAGTGCTACGAAACCTTTTTGAGGGAAATTACCGGAAAGTCTATAGCCACGCCCAAGTTCTGCAGGTAAAAACAAACAAAATTTCTTCGGGTAGAGTCTGTATGGTGCTTTCAAAAGTGTAGGAGTCAATGAATATTTGTTAATCTTTTCAGCCATTCATTTTACTGCTTTATTCGAATCTCTACTGTACGCGCGTGCGTAAACGTACGTGTATTTAAACCAGAGACAAGTTATACCTCAGCGTTCAATTTCGACATAACAATACCATGAGAGCCACTGTATTTTTGTGCCATAGGAATAGACCTAGTGCAAAATTGTTGCAATCTGTCGGCCGTCGTGTGCATACCGCCATGTTAGAGGCTCGAGCACTGTGCAGTACGCACAGTCAGTGTTTGTTTACCTATGCGTACACGTAAGGTGTATCGACATGAGGTGTGTATCGGCTGATAATCGCAATGCCAACTCATTGCTGCATTCTTTGCTGCACACGAAGAGGAATTCGAAATGCTGAAGAGAATAAGGTAAGCCGTAAACTTTTTCCTGTTATTTTTTCAAGCTGATGATGTTTTCAGCATAAACTCTGACTACTGTTCCCAAAACACGGGTTTGAGTTCTCCTTTCTAAGCAAGTAAGACGTGCGATAGCATGTGTAGTCTTGTTCCCTCAAATTGCTGCACGCCGAAGCAAGACAGTTTTTGGAACGTTTTCACTAGCAGCCGTTTAACAAGTGAAGGTGACTCGAACGCTTCACGCAGAAGCCACGTTCACGCAACAAACTCTATTGCGGCTAATTACACCTGCCTGCGATTCGTTGAGTGTGCCGAGCACATCGAATCCTTGAAAAACGTTCGCAGTCATGCACAACTCATTTCGCGAAACTGCAGCTTGTCACACTTCCGAACAGAAAACGAAACAACATGAAACAAGAATGCCTTAACACCATGGCTCCCTTCTCAGAATGAACTGATGACGCACACTTGCTCCTAATTCAGCGTGTGCCGTTACCGAAGCGCAATAAAACAACACATTAAACGGAATGTGGACGCGCGCAATCACCTGCGATAAAACTCGTTGCATGAACGCGGCATGCGCGTGAAGCGTATACGAGTCGCCTTCACTTGTTAAACGGCTGCCAGTGAAAACGTTGCAAAACCTGTCTTGCTTCGGTGTGCACCAATTCGAGGGAACACGAGTACATAAGCTATTGCATGTCGTACTTGCTTTGAATGGGGAACGCAAACACGTATTTCGGGAGCAGTAGCCGGAGCGCATGCTTCAAAGGTCATCCGCTTGAAAAAAAAATAACAAGGAGAAAATTTTATGGCTTATCTTTCTTCGTTCAGCATTTCGAGTTCCTCTCTTTGTGCAGCAAAGGACGCCGCTATACATCTGCATTGCGATTATCAGCCAATACGTGCCTCACGTCGCTATGGTTTACGTGTACGCATACATAAACAAACGCGGACTGTGCGTACTGCACCACGCTAGAGCCTCTCACATGGTGGTATGCACACGACAGCCGACAAATGACAGCAATTTTGCATAAGGTCCAGAGGGTTTGATTTGGTGCTTTCACTAATGCTGTATCACTATACAATTGAGCTTTCACTAAAAGAAAGTATACACCGCCTGGAGCGGTCAAACTGTTTTTGAAAACGGAACAATAATATATGTCGATAGTCGTCTAGGAGTAACCTCGTATTGTCGTCGTTCTGGCAAAAAGCTAACACACTCGTTATATGACATACATCGTTATAGTTCCGGCTCTGAATCAAGAAATACGTTATTCGATAGTGTCCCGTGAATACCCCCGATGTTTTCTTAAGCAGTTAGTTGTCAAGGGCAGTACGTGCGTTCTTCGGAATGCCCCCACTCTACTGAGGGTGCCCGCGTGGCAAGTGTTCATTTCTCTCTAGCGGCCAATTATGTTGTCAATTCAATAGCCCTTCCTGTCGTTCTCTGTCTTTCAGGCGTAGTTTATGTTTTGTTTCCTTCACGTTTCTTGGCATTTTACCAGGTGAGCTGAAAGCTATAGATATGAGGCTTGTTTATTTTTTTTGATACATCTAATGACAATTATGCCCCCGGGATGCCCCCGTCATTCGAGGAGCTTCCCTGTTTGTAGAAGAAAAAATATATACTTCTACTGCGCAGCTCTAACGGTAAACTTCAAGGTATAAGCATGCTGAAGGGTTTCGAACGGTCTCATTTTGCGCACTTCGGCATGTGTTTTATACGCGTAGCATTCAAAATTTGTTTCTTACATTGCCAAAAAATAAATTAAATTACATAAAAACACGTTTCATTTTACTTAGATTGTCTAATTGCTTATAAGTAAAAGAAAGTTAGTGAGCTTTTCAAATCCGACATCCCTGTAGTTTATGGCTGAAGATTATCGAGCATAAGTAAGACTACCTATTCTCTTCTCCTAGTAACTGTTGCATCTGTGCATCAAGCGGGGCTCTAGTGCAACAGAGTCTTAGCAAATTCGAATAGCTATTGCATTTCATTCAACTTTGATTCATTCTAGAACGTACCACAAGTACGGAACCTGCGTTGACGAAGCGAGTGCTGAGACATCCTGCTTTAATGTGACCATGATGCAAGCCCCTTATGAACTCAGCCTACGCAATTTCACTTCGAAGTACGGACAGGTGTGCACGCAGTACATTCGCAGCATGAAAAGCAACGGCTCATTTTCTTTCTGGCACCGCAAGAACAGCCGAAACAAGCACACCTCTTCCGATGGAGAAGCTTTCATCTCTGGCAAGTCACCGTCGACTGTGCTCCTGTTCAGCCTTGTGGCCGTGGCCGTGACCCCTCTTTTTTTTTCCTCATTCACCTCCTGAAACTTACTGTGAAACTTGTGTTACGTGTCTGTGTGTTTGTGTGTGTACAATAAAACCTTTGTACATATACCGAAGTTTATTCAGTTTGCGTTGAGCATGTTTGTGCATGCAGTTCAAGGAGCAGTGGCGACTTCTGAGAGATGATCACTCTAAGCCTTCTTTAGAAAAAAATCGCGAGTTCAACTCAAGAGACACACGCGTCAGTAGCGAAATTGAAACACGCCAGAAGTCTCAACGTGAGCGAGCTTGCTCCACTTGTTGGCACATGCATCTGTGGAATATATAGTATTTGCCTGCTCAATAATTGCATCGATTTTGTTTTTAGAACGGCGGGATTTTAAGTGGGAGGCTAGCCCGAGAACAGCTTATGGTGAAGCTCAAGCCGTTGTGCGTAACCACACCTACTGCACATGCGCAACAGCTCTGATGTTTGGGCAGCTTTTTGCTGGGTGTGACGGTGCGAAAAATGTCATTGTCAAATCATCGGTAAATAGGATAAATGGCTTAATATTACATAGGAGGAGTAGCAAAGATTAAACGGAAGGACAGGGAGGTTAGCCATTTCTTATGTGATTCGGCGCCAGCGACTTTGAGAAGCGCTATTGATCTTAACTTCACCGCCAATGATGGCGCAGGTCTTGCAATTAGATGGTGTGTGCATAAGATTGGAGCGGTGATGACCTGTCAGCGGTGCGAAAACACTCAGGCTTCACGAGGAAAATTCTTGAAGATATCTGCGTTGTGTAAAATTTGCTTGCGTCGCGCCGAACATTTTTAAAGGCATTCTATGTGGCACAGTGGTAAGTGCATCAGGCTTCGGTTCTATGAGCCCAGAGTTCAAATCCAGTGGTCAGAATGTTTTTACCTATGTTTACTTATTTACTTACGAACGGATGCTGCCGTTTCTGTGACATGTGCTGCCCGCATTCGCTGCTGCGCTCATGCCACAGGCTTCAAGTCCGCCTCAAGGGACCATAACATGCCTACCCACTAAATTAAAGTTTCCAGAAAAAAATAAAAGTGCAGGGTCTCACGCTTCTGTACATATATAAAAAATAGACTGTAAAAGAATATTTCAATGCAAAATGGGCCCTAGGAGTCATCGACTTTATACCCAAACCACCGACAAGTGCCGTTTTGTCATGGCGTGTGTGACGTCATGCACTTCACAAGGGGTCAGCGTCTCCTACTTAAATATTGGCTGCTCCAAATCACGGTGAGTCAGTGGCTAATGTGCGCGACTGCTGACCGAAGGTCGCGGGTTTGATCCCATCTGCCGCAGTCGGGGGAGGTGAAATGGTAGAGGTCCGTGTTCTGTGCCATATCGGCGTACGTTAACGAACACTAGATGGTCAGTTCCCGGCACCCTCCACTATGGCACCTCTCATAATCGTATTGTGGTTTTGGGACGTAAACTCACACACAATATTGTTATATCCGAATCTCTAAAAATTTAATGCCAAGCCGACCCCAATACAATACCACTGGCCGGAATACATATAGACGCTCGCAAACAAGTAGCTCATTACGTCTCCCGAGTGTGCCAGTGTCGTCAGACTCTCGGGCTGCTTCTTTGTTTAAAAAAATATTCATTACAAATTTTACCAAGTGCACTAAAATTTCACCAGATTGTTTGTGAACAACAAAGAATTGTCCTACGTAAGAAAGATTATGAGCGTATACAGTATACCGGCAGTCAAAACATGCTTCGTTTTCGTTTGACACCCGCGCCTGTTCTTAACGGTAGTAGGGCCTGCGCAATCTCCTTTATGGCTTGTCCAGCTCATGCGGCACATACTTAGTTCTAGTTTGAAACTCGTATCTGTTTTTAACACGTTAGCCACGATTGGTGCTATGTCACAGTGGGGCAAGCAGAACTTTATTACGATGTGCGTGTGTCCTCAGTATGCAGTGGGGAATGCCTAGGCAAGTATGATCAAATATCAATTTGGGCTTTGTGTCTCGGGGCAGAAGGAAATTTCAGAGAGACCGCATGTCCAGAGTCACCCCCCCCCCCTCCCCGGGCTGCGCCTCTGATGTCAGCTGGAAAATAATGACGCCCAATTGCTGTGGGTGGTACAAACTTTCTTCAACTATTTTGATTTGATGAAATGCAATACCTACCATAAGGTAGGCATTCCGTGTGATGGGCCATATTGCGTTGATGAAATAAACGCGTCGCGAAGACGAAGTAAGCTCAGATGCAGTTTATGAAATATGTTGAAACGCATTTCTAGAGATAAATAGGCGTGTTTTATAGTGCTTGGGGTGCCACGCATAGCCTTCCGTTTTTCATAATGAGTATCATGTACTATATATATTTCGCACCAGTTAGACACAGCAACTACGTCTGGGTTGATAAGGAACAGAGTAATTCTGAAACATTTCTGCCAACAAGTCATTACAATCGTTAAACGCTGGCACAGCTTTAACGCGATAGCATTGAAGAGCTCGTTTCTTATAAATCTCGGTGCAGGTGTCGATGACTGCGTTGTTGGTTTTGAGTGAGGCTCTTGTCCATAAACTAAAAATTGAGAAAGATGGAAATAAAATGAATAAAAAAAAAACTTTGGTTCGAATGAGACTCCAACCCAGGTCGTCTGCATGGAAAGCAGGTGTTCTACCACAGAGTGATGATATTGCTTCAAAATGTTTCAGAAACAAACAGTATGGATATCATGTAGTGGAAGGAGTCTCCTCTATCCATCCAATATTGCGTTGCAGAAGCGTAGAATCGCACCATGAGTCAAAACATGTGAACTGCGCGACTAGCTAGTTGTTTTAAATACACACCCATTACAAATTGCTCAGGCATATTTATTCATCATCAACGGCGAAACATTAAAAAAACGTGAGCAGCTGCGAAAGTTGGTGCGTTGCCTTACAGACGCGTAGTGGGATTCGCAAAAGGGGGCATTAATGGCGTAGTGGGTGCTCGAAAGTAGTTGAAGTAAGCATTCTAGCATAGTTGAAAGCAGCCAATACAACGCGCACAGTCATTCGCTTCGTTAAAGGGACACTTACCAGGCTCCCCAAATGCAAAAAAAAAAAGAGTGCAATATTCTGTTTTGATATTTCTCGTCCTTCTTGGCCTATTACTGTGACGTAGACAGTTCTCGTGACGTCTACAGCGTGCATGTTCTCGATTCGTTGATATACGGGAAATATCACGTGATTTGTCTCCTGCACTGCTTTGCCGTGCAGCCACCCATCCGTCCTTTTTTGCCTCGCATGAATATTGTGCACAATCAACAGATCAACTTCATTTTTTGTGTTCACTAGCCCCGCCGCGGTGGTCTAGTGGCTAAGGTACTCCACTGCTGACACGCAGATCGCGGTATCAAATCCCGGCAGCTGCATTTCCGATGGAGGCGTAAATGTTGTAGGCCCGTGTGCTCAGACTTGGGTGCACGTTTAAGAACCCCAGGTGGTCGAAATTTACGGAGCCCTTCACTATAGCGTCTCTCATAATTATATGGTGGTTTTCGGACGTTAAACTCCCAAATATCAATCAATCAATGTGTTTACTACAACCAAGCAAGCGGCGATAACAGCGTGCAGCCGAGAAGCGCGCAATCTTTATAGGCTCTAGCGCTTAGTGCTGACATTGTTCACATGCATTCAAGAACTAAGGGGCGAGGAGGATGCATAGTGTGTATCAAGGAGAAAAAAAATCACCCCCTCGTCTTTAAACGCGCGGTGGTAAGTGGCGCTTTAAGGCCCGGTTGAGGCATGTACGAAGAGCAGAAACTAGGACAGCAAATAACAAGGCGATGTGCACTGGGCCCGATTACGCTGCCGCGTTCTACTCCTGAAGGCAAAGCTTCAGCGTCCTTCAACTTTTTTTTCTTTAAAGCCGCATACCGGAATTCATTAGCAGAGTTACCATAACGCCACTCTAGCTTCAGGCGGTGAAATCTGGAAAAGAGCAGCCAAGCTTTATTTTATTTTCCTGTTTTTGTTGTTGCCAAGTTTACGACAGAACCCGTGCCGTGCATCAGCATTAGAAACTTACGCGTAGCATCAACATAGGTGGTGGGCAACGTGAGCAGCGTGTTAACCACGCGTTCGCCAGTGGGTGCGCACAACTAGTCTTTGCCTGCGCGCTGCGCGTTTTGTTGCAGTGCCTGCGCCCACATCAGTCTGCTGGCAGGTGAGAAGGCGTGAGCGCATCGGCTGACACGCATCTGCAAATAACAAAAAAAAAACTGAGACCTTCTCACTGAAGGGGACCCTGATTTATTTATTTATTTATTTATTTATTTATTTATTTGTCAAATATCCCAGCTTGGGGTTTTACATGAGGGATGGGCAGTTATGTAGTGACAATGACTCGATGTACCTCTTGAAGGCTCGCGGGTTGGATTGGAGCACAGCATTTCTAGGTAGACGGTTCCAGTCTCTTGATGTGTTGACAAAGAAGGAGCATAGATGCGCAGTGGTCTGTGCCGGTGTTGGGTAAACCGCTTTGGTGTGATTCGTGCGTCAGGATGGACGACGAGCAGGCAAGATTAATGAAGTGCTAGGAGAGGAATGATAAAATCTGTGAAAAAGGCACAATCTAGACCTAAGGCGTCTGAGCTCCAAGTTGTCAAAATGTGCTTTGGATTTCAGTTTTGTTATACTACTGTGGAAAGAATAATCTGAATAGATGTAGCGAACTGCGCGGTTTTGTACTGCTTCGAGCGCTTTAAAAACGTTAGTTTGATGTGGGTTCCAAGCGGAGCATGCGTATTCTAACTTGGGCTGTACGCATGTTTGATAAGCTAACAATTAGACCGATGGGGGAGTAAGACGCAAGTTCCTTTGAAAGTATCCCAATGTGCGGTTAGTTTCGTTAATGATGCTTGTGATGTGAGAGGACCAGGAAAGATCGCTGGAGATAGTGACGCCGAGGTACTTGCATGAGTTGACAGGAGAAATCACAGCGTTGCAGAGGACGTACTGTGGTGAAGGGAGATTCCTTCAGCGGGAGATGGAAACTAGTACTGTTTTAGTAGTGTTTAGCGGCATGAGCCATTCACTACACATGAGCTATTCCCTACATTGGATGTGAAGCAGCAGCGTTGCGCGCATGTGGCGTCATGGTTTGAGCGGCGCCAATGCGGGTGCTGCGCTAAGTACTGGAAGATTCGTTTGAAGCGACGGCTGGCGTAGGTCTTGTAGGTGGCACGTACAGACATGTTTCAACGCGTACGTCAGGCGCGTGTCAGGTTTATTGCGCGTGAACTGCCGAGTCGCAGGTGTAGCGAGAGGTGGTCACTGCATGCAGGTGTTGCGGGCGAACGGACGACGTGGCAGCGGCGGGTGCCGCAGCGGGCGCGTGGCAGCAGTTTTAGTACTGGGTATCCAAGCGCCTTGCGTACGCAGGACATTGGGGCGGTGGTATTGCGCATGCGTGAAACCCCAAACAGATGCGTCGCAAGATCGCTGGGGCAATGGGGCCACGCGTTCGCGTGGTCCACCTTCGCAAGAACTCACGGTATCCGCATTGCGGATACTCTAGCCGTCGAGTTAAAATAAGCCAAAGTGCGAGCACTTATAGCGATTACACGGTTTCAGCCAGATTTCCAAAGCTAGAATGGCCTGGAACGTAGAAACTAAAAGGCATATGCCAGCCCCCGACCAGCTGAATAGGCGGCGCCATCTAGCGCGGCCATAGTGAAACAGACAACCACAACTTTGTTATTGCAGAAACATTGTGCATTGTACATCTGGTGCAAAAACTGCGCAGCGACAATATTACAAATGAGTAACCTTTCTATTCATTTTCACCTCAAAAACGTTACGCGTAAGCTAACATGTTCATGACTGCGGTTTCACGAAGTGTCACAAGATGTCGACACTGTCGTTACAGTAACCTGGTATTTTTCACTTTTTTGCGTATACCAGATTACTGTACACAATAAAAAAGTGTCCTGATTACTATGTATGTTTAATTTAACATTTCAAATCATAAAAAGACTTAAACAATACTTTCGCGACAAGACGCTATGGCGCTGCGAGTGCGTGTGAACTTCGTGCGGCTTGCATTTGCGTGCGTGCCACCGTGGCGCCAACTAAAAGGCATTCCGGTTGGGTATGGGTTGAGCACGCAACGCCACACGCTCTCACGCCCGCAACGCCCCGAGAGAATGCGTACCCAGCACTAAAGCTCCCTAATGACGCCAGCGCGCACTGCGAAGGAAGCGTGACGTCAACTCGCAGCAGCGGCATGACCTACTTGGCACCGCGTCAACACCTGCGGTGGGCAGCGCGTTGTACGGCGGGGGTCAGCACTTTCCAGGCTAGTCAAAGAAATGCTTCGTATCTAGTAAAAGTGCCTACTATATGCACGGAATATGCGTATAGATAGACGGGAAACAACCATGCACAAACCTGAATTTTTTTGTCGAGAGATGAGGTGGAGCCGATTTAACCAAAAATCGACACCCACCGCGAACCCTGTTCTAGACAAAACACTTCAACTATATGTTGGTGCGATCCGTGAAAATGTCTTACAGCCTTTGGCAGCCGCGACATTTGTAGCTGGGAATGTGATGCTAGGAATGTGGTTAGCAACTCTGTGCAAAAGAAGTCCATGGTATGTTCTCTCTGCAAGAAGGAATGTGAGTCCCGTTTGGTCACTTGCGCAGCCTCTTGGACCAGCATCATTGACAGCAATTTTTTTGAGACGTAAATGGACAAGAAGCAGCGCAAAATATGGGCACCCGTGTTCATGGTTTGTGTTTATTTGCCTGTTTGAACAAGAGTGCAGCTGAAAAAATATGAAGGAAATATCAATTAATGCGCCAATAGATTTATTACCAAATTATGTTCTCGTGATGAACGTATTCCAGCTCACTAGCCAACAGAAAAAAAAAGTTTAGTTCGTACTAATCGATTCTGGGCCTCTCCCCTGAGCGTGCACTAACTGACAAGATCCGCATCTACCTTAACTACACTCTCCACGCCGCAATTTACCACCGTGTATCCGTCGTGGCAGAAAAAGCCCATCATGGTTTGCCGTGAAAATTATAAAAGAAGTATGACAACTTGAACGCATTTATTTGACATCTACATTAGTTCAAAACTTTGTTAAAATGTTTCACTTCATTGGTATATATAGAAACACACTGCTTCTGCAATTTTATTTCTCCAACTTCGGCGCTGTTGTCGCACTTGCGAGAGACAGTTGTATCTGAATGTGCTTCACGCTTCTCAGTTTTAATGACGTTTGAAAACAGACACGCATTCTGTGAGTCAGTGGACATGTGCCCATTGAATGAATAATGGCACGCTGCAAGCACTTTATTTATAACGAATACGGCAATAAATATACGCTGCAGCACACGCACGAAGAGGCACGATGAATGAAAAGTAAACGATGACGATGAAGATCACACAATTCCTAAAAATGAAGCCAGGGACAACGTCCGTTTCACTTGTGCGTTGAGCCACTTAAGACTGTGCAGTGACGGCCATTTGCAAGGACACGTCGTTGAACATGTTCAGCTGTTCCTCCTGCAAAATTTTAATGGAAAAAAGTAAAGCACGTGCAGTGAGCTTTTGTATTGTTGGCATCTGCACCACATATTGGCGCAGTGCAGGAACCCTCCATGGAAGCTAACCTTTCATTTTTCAAATTAACCGCTATTTATTTTTAGTATCTATACAAAAAGAAAACTGAGTCAAAAGTAATTCATATTTATGCACACATCACAGTCTGCTGTTGTCAAAACAGCCATTTTTTTTTTTACCGTTAGAGGGAAGGTGCCTCGACACTATATATATGGAGATCACAGACAAAAACCTAGTTCGATGTGCTCTCCGGATAACTAAACAGGTCGAATATTCTGTTGCAGTAGGTCATTAGGAGAGTTATCTTTGCTCTCTGAAGCATGCAAACATCTCGCTTGGCGCTGCACGATTACGCCATGCTGTATAACTGGTGGCCCGATATGGGTTTCTTAGTCACATCTAATTGTGACGCGCAAAGCATCGCGTACTTTTCGTGGCATTTCCTTCTTAGCGCTCATACATACTTCATCAACGCCCTAAGACACGGTGCAGTATTGACTAAGATTATTTTGTTCTGTCTATTTGTTTCCCCTTACAACACCAGCACATGTATTCATTTACAGCTTCGAGGGGAGGGGGGAGGTGCATCTCTGGAAGGTAGCGCGGCTCAGCATCTCTGTGTAATTGTGACAATCAGAGTTCTCCAGGCCATTTACATCTGCGACACCACACGAGTTCGGCTGCAATGTGAAAGCTATCACTGTGTAATATGCAACAAATATAACTGCTTTGCGTGCACTTCAATAGCGGAAACGAATCAAATGAGATAGCATAAACGTTATTTCACTTTTAGCTATCCGCGATATCTATGTATATTGTGTCGCGCCAGTCATTATGTTATAGCATACTTTCCTAAAATATAGCTTTAAAAATACCTATACCAAAGCTTCAGGTCTTTATTATGTATTGATATAACATTGATAAGGCACATATACATCAGGCTGAGGTGTATTGCCTATCAACAATGCCCATAGGTGACAGATATATTAATAATATTAAGCGCTGGAGTTTTACGTCCCAAAACGATGATATGATTATGACATATGCCGTAGGGCTCCGGCAATTTCAACCACCTCGAGTTTTTTATCGTGCACCTTTATCTAATTAGAGAGGGCTCAAGCGCTTTCGCTTTCATCGAAAATAGAGGTGACAGTGAGTGCAAAGAAAGGTAAGCTGGTCACATGAAGTAAAGTGTTCGATAATAACAGTCACATAAGACCATTTCAAAAGGCCGTCAGCAAGAGGCGCATAAAAGAAAACTCCAGACGTGGGGGTTTCATATCAGACTGCTCCGGAGCTAATAGAAAATAATTATGTAAATTTATAATCCTTTTTTAACTATCAAAGGCTTACTGAGAGATTTGTAGACAGCTTTAAGAAACGCTGAACAGTGGTACTTCAAGTAGTGTGGTAAGAGTGCGCCTAATGATTACAACTGATAATTAGTGCATGAGGTTATTTAACTGTGATTTAGGATAAATTTTAGGCATGAGGTTTTCAGGGCCCTAGATTGGGAATAGTTTTAGATATGGGTTAGGTGAGAGTATCACTTAGTAATTCGCTGATGAAATTGCAATAATGAGTAACTCCGGGTCAAGTTAAAGCTCAAGATTACTGAACTGGACACAGAAAGCAGAGTAGTAGGTCTGAAAATAATATGCATAAAACTTATAAAATAATGTGCACCAGTATCGGCAGAGAACAGGGCTTTGCGATAGGTAAAGAGACACTGGAAGTAGTTGTAAAAAAATATGTCTACTTAAGACATGTAGTAACCGCTGAGCCGAACCATAAGAGCGAAATAGCTAGAAGAATACGGATAGGGCGGAGCACAGTCGGCAAGCGTTCTCTAATCATTATTGGTAGTCTACCACTATCCCCTAAGAGGAAGATATATAACCGTAAACTGGATTTATTCTAGTTAAACTTCCTACCTTTCTGATATTTTCTCTCTCTCTCTCTCTCTCTCATATATATATATATATATATATATATATATATATATATATATATATATATATATATATAAAAACAGCTGCGGCTTACTGGTACTTATACATACGAAGCAGAAACCTGGAGGTTTCTCCAAGAGAAGGCAAATTCCAAGAGAAAGCAAATGCGTGGGAGGGAGACAGAAAATTAGGTAGGCAGATGAGATTAATAAATTTGTTCATGTAACGTGGCAGCAGAAAGCACAGGGCCGGGTTGACTGGCAGAATATGGGAGAGGCCTTTGTCCTGCACTGGGCGTTGTTAGGCTGATGATGAGGAATGATGATGAGGATTATCATGGAGGTGAATCCCACACGGATAAATATTTTAAATGTGAATTAAACGTGAGTTAGCGATGAATAAAATATAAAAGAGAGCTAAGCTGAATGAAAGAGTAAGTGAAATAAAGTTCATTAAAGGTGTATTAAATGTGAATTAACTCATCGGTGACAAGTCTCGGCACACTTATTAGGCTTGTCGAACTATACTGCTGTTGGTTATTAGGCACGCACACTACGGCTTGCCTTATAATGATATCGGGGCTTTGGAATGTAAAACCTAAGTAAGTGTTGTTAACATTAACAAATATCCGAAGTCCAAGGGGCCGGAACAGAACAAGTAATAGAAATCAACAATGCAATCAACGGAGGACATCAAAGGGATTTATTGAGTGTCTTGTGAGAGCATAAACTTTCGCCTGTACTCTCATCTGCGTTAAATAGAGTAACTGAGCGTACTCCGAATTATAATGACTACGGCGTCCGTGAAAATGACGCGAACGTCTTTGGTGTTTCTAGAAAAGAAATACTTCAACACTACATCACTCATTTCTACATTACGTTCGAAATTACATAACGCAAGTGCTTCAAAATCCTCGCACATACAAGACACCGCATGAGTACTGCGCGTATAAAAGGCAGAATGACTCTAAGATTTGAAAGCAACGAATGTCATCACGGGCGCCATTTTTTTCATAAAAAAAGCATTTCTCAAAAGCAGCGTATAAACTATTGTATTTATATAATTGTACCACCCGCGGCAATTAAGCGTGATGCCGTGCTTTCGTATTTACTAAAACAACAACAAAAAAGGCTCAATCGCTTTAATCGCGCAGAAATATTGCTGTGGCGTTACCCGGATAAGCTTTGAAATATCGGCAATTTTCTTAGTGAGTTGCGAAATTTTTCTGTTGCCTTCTATTTTTTTGTTACTCTATTGCGCAAACGACCTGTTCAAGAATTACAGCCAAATTCTGGCCGTAGTTGTGTTTTTTTCGCTTGATGCTCATCTACGCAGCTAATTAAAAATGCTTAGTTGCACGTTTCTTCCTCTTACACGACTTTATAGCTCCGGTATTCTGTGGTGTTGTGGACGACCATATCTCTGAAGCATCTCGGCTTACAAGGCAGCGAAGGACACGATATATATGCGTTACCTCATAATCTGTTAATTACTTTATCTGTCTTATTTACCTGCAACCATAAAGTGCGCGCAAGCACAGAAGGAAACTTCTTCTCCGCATCATCCGCACTCCTGAAATTAGATATCCGTTCGATGAGGTAGACTTCTTCGCTAGTTCTTTGAACATGCTCCAACAGGAAACAGTATACTAAAAACGACGACGAAGCATGTCAGTGCTTCATTGGGTCTGTTGCTCGTTCCTTGCTTCATCTTCGTTCTTGCCGCGCTTCATTGGACTGGTGCTTGAATGCTCAGCTTTTGATGCCAAGTTTCGCGAATGCGTCTGTAGAACTTTCACTGAAGTTACAATCACGATAGCAAGTTTGCAACGTGGTGATACTACGGCGCCTCTGGACAGGACTCGTTTTGATGCCCGTTTTGCGTCGGAATGCCTTACACGGCACTCACGCGGCCCTGAAGAGCCCATTAAAGTGTGAACATGTCTTGCGGCATCCGCTTCAGATGGTACTAAAACAAGGGTACTCGAGACCCAGTTTGGAATACCAAGATTTCTGGAGCACGGCCATGTGCCTGGATTGTGCAGAAGGGAGCGAAAGCGTTGGTATAGCGTACTTAAAAGCCGACAGGTCTCAGCGACCAGCTGTAGACATGGCACGCGTCTTTAAGTGTGCGTGCTATTTGTGTTATTTATATATGTTTCTATTCCTGCCCATATCGATTTCTATTTGTGTGTTATTAATAGCTATATATTTCTATGCTATCTCTCTCTCTCTTCTTTTCTGTATTTCTTTCTTCCAGTGCAGAGGAGCAAATTGGTCGTGTAGCCAACCTACCTCCATGTCTTTCCTTGTTTGTCGCTATCTCTCCGACTAACAATCACTCTCCAAAATTTAGAAAGTAGTCATCAATCCATCATGTTCTTACGCGTTTTCCGAGAATCTAGGGAAACTTACACCATCTCCAACTAAATGTAAACATGTGTAGATGCGAAGCAGCGGGCGCCGAAGCTTACACTGGCGGTAGCGTTGACGCTGGCGTTCATCGCGGCGTTGCGCAGGAGAGAAACCTCGGGAGACGGCGAAAAGCATGCAGTAATAGACTGCTGTTTTCTACTAGAACATGCCAATCACTGCTAATAGGCAATGGGAGACAGAAGGCTGTGATTGGACGCAAAAACCCGCAGTCCACTTTTAGTTGGTGGGCACGCTTCGAATATTCATTGTTCAAGAGTGCACAGGAGAAATCTCTCACCGGCACTACTACCTAGAAGGTAAAGATCCAGTGCCTATAGACCTTTTCACTCAAGGCTTCCTGTGCGCCACCATAGTCCTCTCTGGGCTGCTGTTAGCGCGTGACCCCCCCCCCCCTACCCCCAAAAAATACACTGCCTAGACTGTGACGTCGGCTTTTGTACTCTCGTGCAACAGCCCAGAAAGGAGCAAATCCTCCTCTTCGTAAAAAAAAGTCGTTTATACGGGGTGGCCAGTGAACGGTTGCACACCGCGAGCAGTCAGTTTTCTCAATCAAAAAACCAGCTACCAGACGTTGCCTGCGTCAACGTTGCGAGGCGAGAGAGGGAGCGTGCGTAGAAGCGGGGGAGGGGACGCATATGCGCAGTGGAGCACGGGTGCCGCCGGATCAAGCTCGCTCATAAGATGCTTCGCATCTAATAGAGAGCAAATGAATTATAACAACAGCCTTAGCGTTTCACACGCTGTGCATGTGTACTTCCGAATGATTCTGATCATCTGTTTTTTTTCTTAACCTTTTTTCAAGTGCCTTACCCCCGTACTCATGAATGCTTCTCGACTCAAATTTCATCCTTCACTTGATAGATTTGATCGCTGCTCCACCGCTCTACTTAAAATGGCGCAGCACTTCTCAAGAATAGCTGCAAATTATCATTGATATGCAGTCATTTTTTCTGCCCAGAGACGGCGCTCCCATCTACTTTCTCAAGTCAAGGTGAAGCGTTGAGTGAAGGGATGTTCTAGAATACGTGCTGAGCGACGTGCTGAGTGCGATCAACTTGATGCGCTTATTCGCATCATGTTAAAGGTGGTAAAACGAGCCCTTGGCCTCCCTATCACCACTCCAACGCACAAACTCCTCGAGCTTGGCGTACTTAACACGCTAGAAGAGATCGCCGAAGCTCAGGAACGAGTGCAATTGACCCGACTGACCACCACCAAGGCGGGCCACCATATTCTGCGCGAGCGCGGCTTTTTCTCCTCGACGGCCAATGATCCCCCAGAGTTGATTCTGAGTCTCCGTGAAATCTGCGACCTTATCACGATCGCTCCCATACCACGAAATGTACACCCCAAATACAACAGAGGCAGGCGCCTCGTGCGGGTGACCGCCATTCCCAAACGCATAGACATGGAAGCGGACAACGTCTCGTTCGTGGACGCCACTGCCTATCAAAACAACCGAGCCTTCACCTCGGTCGCCGTATCATCTGCGCAGCAGATTCTTAACTCTGCCACAATTCTCACCCGCTACCTCGAAGTAGCGGAGCAAGTAGCTATAGCTATAGATATGCTCGACAGCAAACGGCAACTCATCTACACCGACTCCAGACCGGCCATCAAGGCTTTCGAACATGGAGTCATCTTCGACCAGGTGTTACGTATCATGCGCAGAGCGGACCCGAGTGCCCTGAAGCACCACACTGCCATCTGGTTCCCCACCCATTTCGCCCAGGTGCCCCATCCAACCTCAACGAGATCGCCCATGACGCAGCGCGCGCACTTACCGACCACACCGCCAAAGGGCAACACCATCTTGCTGAGTTAGAGACCAATCGGGATGCACCAATAACGTACAATGAAATTACAAAGCACTTTTACTTGGAACGCCGCATTTTCCACCCCCACATCTGAAACTTAACAGACAACGGGCATTAACCATACGCCTGTTACATTCACACACGTACCCAAACCTTGCCACGCTTCACGTTTATTATCCCGATGCATACCCCAGCGACACATGCCCCTCGTGTGGACACACGGCGACACTCGCACACATGCTTTGGGAGTCACTCCTTCCGACTCTACCTCAAACAAGTGGTCCCTCAGGAGCTCACTTCTCGCCGACCAGCAATGAATGGGCCATTCAGCAGGCCCATGAAACGGCCGCCAGGTACTCCCTGTCGGTCCCTACGCGGGAGACGCCCACTACGTGCTAAGCGTATCCTACAGGACTAAAGTTTTTTCATTCCATTTTCTGTGTGCTAGAGCAAGTGGCTAAACTTGGGCGACCTGGTAACGGTTTTTTTGCAGAGAAAGCTGTTATGAGATCACTTTTCGGGTTACGAGCAGTTCCATGTTGTCCGCCGCTGGTGTCCTTGCACCAATGACACAGTGGGGTTTGAACCCGTGTCCGCTGGGTACAAGCCCAATATTCTACTACTGAGTTACGCCAGTGCTTGTAACTTGTCAAACTTGCCTTAGGCAAGCATGACCTGGCAACAATGGCACAGTGGGGCTCTAACCCGGGTCCACTGGGTGCCAGCCCAGTATTCTATCACTGAGCTACACCGGTGCTTGTGAGTTCTTGTCAAACTTGCCTTAGGCAGGCTTGATATCAGGAAAGCAATCGCGTTTATACGACTAGACAACAGCGAACGAACAACCAGTCATTGCACAATGCGAATAGCGTAACGAGGGGCCGTCCAATGCTCCAACTCATTACAAAATCTTCTTGTTTCCCTATTAACTGTGGCGCATACCCTCTTCAGACATCATTTCTCATCGTCGTCCGACACTGCATGGGCAATTCTCACAAAATTTCTTGCAAGTTTTTAGCGGATACCACGCTTCTCAGAAGAATGACGAAAAATAGCACAGCGAATGCCGGCCTACTACCCAAAAGCTAATTATTAATGCCCTTGTGGGCACCAAGCAAGTGTACTTGCAGTAGTTACCCAAGGAGTGTTTTGAAAAGGCTCTGAAAGGCCGCTCTTCTAGCTTTAGCTGTGACTGTGCTGCGCCTACCGCGCAGGCCTGGCGTTTTTTCGATTGTGCTCACAGCCACTGAAAACCTATCCCCTCACCAGGTTTTGACGTTGCAAACAGCGAAGAGCGGCTCGTACATCACGCCGTGGTAATCGGGTGCCAAATATCAAATGGCTGCATGGCGATGAACAGCTGAAGCTTAAAATACAACCGAAGCCTCACATGGGACTTTTCTCTCAATTTTCCAGAAAGAAAGTCTGTACGCAAAAATTCCTTGCTATATCATAAGCACTGACAATTATAATCAGCGACGTTGTATACAACGTCACTGATTGTCTTACGTGACCTACAGATAAACAAAAACGCCAGGAAGTTCAAGATGGAAGCTATAGAGATGAGCAAAAAAGTCGTTAACAGGGATTGTGAGCTGGAGCCGACATCGCACGGACTTGTCTTCCGCAAGACTAGAACTAAAATAATTTCTAGCCTTGAAGAAGACAAGTCCACTTGTCGAAGTTCTACAATACACAACGCTTAATAGCGCCGCTGGGAATGCGTCACGCAGTATATAATAAAACAGAATAAAAGTCCAAAAAAAAGGTGTGGCTTGAAACCTGGACAAAACATCGTTGCTCAGCTCTGATATAGAAGTAGGTAGCAAAAAAAAAAAAAAACGTCGCTTGCGAACTCTTGTCGAGGCTTAACAAGGCGGTTTTTATGCACTAGCAGTGAAGCTTGGTTCATGCCAGCATGGCAACACGGCATTTTTATTTGTCCTGTGTGTAAAATTTTGACTTTTGTGCTAAGGAGCTTCGTAGCTGGTGCCATACTTATAGTGCATATAGACAAAGTTCTTAAATGGGCCTGGCAAAGTGATTTTAGGAACAGTTAAGAATACACACCGTAATTCTCTCCTAAGAGCGTTACCTGCGTAAACTTATCATTGTCACATTAACACCATCGAAATGAGCTGTACATGAGTGAAATTGCGCATTTCGCTCTACTGCTCGAAACGAAAATTGACATCTGATCTCTAGCAGGTACCAGATTTGTGACGGAGCCCGCGCGGCTTGATAGAGAAAACAGAGGATATTGTTACCTCGGCTAGAATGCCGATGCAGTATTGCTGCAGCAGGGCGACCGCTTCCCGGGTGTGGCCGGTGCCCATGAATGCAAGGGTAGCGTCTCTGCCGGCATGCTCCCACAGAATCTCCTCACCACCGGGATGCTGCGAAAATCGACACTCTTTGCTTTTGGGTTGCCCGCACAATACCGTCACGAGCCGTGACAACTGAAAAAGCATAATCGAAAGGATCTGTTGCTGAGCTGCAGCGACACGCTGCAACAACACATGTCCCTTTGCAGCCAAGACGATGACACCTAAGTTAGCGTATAAAGTTCAATAATTTGTTTATTGCGCTACTTATGAAATCTCACGTGCTTTTTTTGGCAGCCACTCATATCCAGCTGAAAAATAACGATGTCACTATGTAGCTGCAAGAAAGAGACGTGAAAGCGCCGAAACAGCTTTTGTGTTTTATTCCCGTACTTATATGTTCTCTAGTTGTGCTTATTTAAGATAGAGATTTTATTTCGAGATTTTATTTCGTTTGTATTGGTCTTTTTTATTCTATGTCTATGGTTTATTTATTGCAACTTCTAACAAGTCGAAATACTACTAGTAACAGCCAAACTAACTGGTTTTTAACATGT
Organism: Rhipicephalus microplus; assembly: GCF_043290135.1. Taxonomy (NCBI): domain Eukaryota; kingdom Metazoa; phylum Arthropoda; class Arachnida; order Ixodida; family Ixodidae; genus Rhipicephalus; species Rhipicephalus microplus. Next base: position 121,169,545 of record NC_134710.1, read on the forward strand.
AATGGTCTGCGGGACACCCACCCATTTGAATTGAAATTTACCTACATGAATAACGCTCAGAGCGAGGTGCTATAATATTTAGTCTGCTACCAGAAGCTCTTTTCTTCCTCTCTATTTTTTTTTGTCAGAGAACGCCCTATACTATGTTTCGTTGTATATGGCATCTCGTTCCAAATACCTGTTCTATATCTGTGTGAGTGCTGAGACATGTTCCCTTAAATAGCCTCCGTATAAATAGTGTCTGATTTATTTACCTTTTCTTCGATATACACAACGCCAGTAGTTATATACATGCGAGATATGTATATATGAGTGTGCCAGACGTGTCATTACTGCACGGCCTAAGGTGGACCTTCACTTTGGAATTGCCGAGCCCGACTAGCAATCTCTGACGTTGTTCGAGCGACCCTGAATGCAGACGACGTGGCCTTCCCGAATTCACGTGTCACCTGCTTCGGCTGCTACTGTCCGCAGTAAAAGAAATATAATTCGATCAGATATGCCAAGCGAGAGAGCCAAGGCCGTTTGTGGCAGCACGCTGAAACCGCTCCGACGGATCCTCCTTTTCCCGACATCGTGTGCGCCTTACTTTCTGTTTTGTTTGTTTGTTTGTTTGTTTGTTTGTTTGTTTTGACAGCCACCGTATCATTCCACAGAAGTGGCCGGAACTGTAAAACGTCTCTTTCACACGCATTGCGATCTCGAATAGTGGTGCAAATCAAAGTAAAAAAAAAAGGCGCGCTGTGCTGGGAAAGCTGACATAAGCAAAGCGAGCGAATATTAAGGTGGCCAGCTTTCTACCCGTCCACCTTCCGCACTTGTCCGCTTTTCTTTATTATATTTTCCCTTTTAAAGCACCGTTATCGCGTAGATGGCATCGACGCATAGTGAGCTGTGCATAGCGAGGAGACTAGAATTCAAACACGTGAATTACATAAACAACGTCTCTTTCCTTCAGAAACTACATTGCGATAGAAATAGAAAACTTGCAACCGACGTGCGTGTTTGTATGAGCGGCATTAGCTTGAATAAAGCAGTGATTGAAAATTAACTATACGGTTATCTTTTGGCAAGAAGAAAGCTGCCACGACATGCAGGTGTTTGGAGGAGCACTGGTTGGTAATGTTGCAAGCCAGCTACGTCGGAGAGAACAAAAAAAAAATCCTAGTGAATACTACAGCCGGTTCTGCCTTGAGTGTATTTGTGTTGCGCTTGCAGTTTCGGTCACGAGGCTAGAGAAGCAGCAGATTACTAACACACTGGCATATAGAAGTTGTAAAATATGTTAATGTGACCGAAGTTCGATGCTACCGTACGCCCTTCTTTCATGTGTACTACGTTTACACGTTAAGTTTCGATATCTTGCACAGTTGCTCCGCAGACGTTCTTTGTAAATAACTCGAAGACAACATGCACCCCAGGTTATAAATGTTTGAGAAACTCATGCATTTTACACAAACTACGGCTTCACTATTGGCGGTTCGACAGCGATGAACGGTAGCAGGGACCATGTTCCGATAGACGCATGATCACGTCCTCCTTGCCTCTCCCGTCATCCCGGAGTCGTATGTGCGTCTCGAGTGAACAACATACCTTGTTTAGAAAGCTGGTGACGTCGTACACCCTGTTGTGAATGACGATCCACAGGTCATTTTGGTGGCAGTGCTGGTACACGTCCTGCAGCGTGTACCGAGGTAGCTTGCGGTTTCCGTCCCCGTTGACCGTGGCCGGCGCCGTGTCGGGCGGGGGTGTCACGATTGACGCCGCCGCGTTGCCCAGCTGCTGGAGGCCCGTGCTGGCGACGGCCACAAGAGAGCTCAGAGCATCCAACATGCTGAATCGGCTGCACACGAGAGCAAAGGCGAACGCTTGCAGTTTCCGGCGCACCGGCTCAATCCCACTCGGGAGATGGGCTCGCGTAGGAGAGGCACGCGCAGGAGAGGGAAACACTGCGGATGAGAGAGCGACTGCTGAAAGCGAGCGTCGAATAATGGGCGTTCTCCCGTTAGCGCTGACGCAATCGCGCCCACAGACGAGTTTCGCGGTCGAAGAGAGTGAGAAAAAGTTTATTGAAAAAAAAAAAAAAAGAACGCCCGATGAAGGTGATGTGGTGAGAGAGCATGCACCGGAAAGACGGCCTTAGGTAACGCTCGACGAGTACGTCGGCGTCGGTGGAATGAATACAATTAGCGTGAAACGTCAATTTATCGCCGTAAAATAAAAAGATCACGGCCGATCGGACTTCGGGCAAACTAGCAAGGAATCTGTTAAGGGAACGCTATTACGTATGCTGCCGAATGGCAGAACGTGCAAGCACAAGATGAGTAGTATCGATCGAGTTTTGCGTGAATGCGTGTTCGGAACGATCATGTGATAATCCTTTGTCACCTCAATTGATATAGCTCAATGTAGTTGTCACTCACACCTACGCATCAGGGCGGTATGACCCCTTACAGCTTCTTACACCTGTATTTATTTATTTATTTATTTAGTTAGTTAGTTAGTTATTTATTTAGTTATTTATACTTAATTCTACCCTTATGATAAAATCTTGTGTCGTAATATATTTTGTGATACTTAGAGACAGGGTTCCCTGCGACTGGCCACTGGTTGATGCTGCTGCGGTGGTTTCATAAAATGTAATGCGTGGTGTTAATGCACACCAAGAATCAGGCTGCAAGCCTATGCCTCGAGCTTTTTTTTTTTTCGTTTATTATGGGGTTCTGAGGCCTACTCAGTGTGTAGCACTACCGTCGAAGGGTCAATGAAATGCGATGAGGGGTGCGCTGGCTTGATGCCTAACCGAAGACGCGTATGTAGACTGGCCATCGGCCAACGCTAGGTGTTTCTCTCTTTTTTTTTTCACCCTACCGGGAGAGGAGTTATTCCTACATTCATTCTGACCACGCACCTGCAATTCGATCTCACTCATACGTGCTCGGTTTGCTGACATGCGTCAGTTTGGTTTTGCTCCCATTATCAGACGGCGCCCTGCGTCTATTCATATTGCGACTAGCAGCAGCATTACATCCGAGGCGATATTTTAGGCTTAGCAGCCTTACACTAAGCGCTAAAAGCACGGAGAACGTGACTAGCATTTATGAATACGTAGCATGCAGGTATGCTTCAGGAAAGTGCTGCGTTTTTTTGCATTACGTTTTCCTTCGATATTAAATAGTCTAACAAAAGCAACTACGCAAACGATTGCTGTGAAAAAAAATTGCCCGCAGCTTCCCTCGGGGGAACACTGAGGAGGATGCGGAGCATATAATTGGTTAACGGGGTGTTAAAGTGCGACTTGCTTGGGTCGCTGGCTAAATTGGTTAACGTGGTTGTAGGAGGGGTGTTAAATGAGTGAACACGTACGACACGTATTCGAAAGGGCGGTGTTTATTTATTGCGACGAACTTTGAGCACGATGGCTTTTTGGTCGGTAAAGTGAAGAGTGAGTGGATCGGGTTGCAGCGGTCGTAGGTCGAAATTTGCAAAGACGTGGACGATGCAGGTACCGCGAATGGTGGTCGGCTGGTGGTGTTTGCAG